>NW_017728915.1:33600764-33640066 GCF_001723895.1 Crocodylus porosus | reverse complement strand
CCCGTCCACCGCCGACATCTCTCCCAGCAGCGGCGCCGCATCCGCGCTCCGCCGGCGGCGCTGAGGGGGCGGGAGGCGGGAGCCCCGGCACCAGCAGACAAAAGGCGGCGGCGATCGCGGGGCAGCCGCCGCCGCGGGGAGGAGAAGGAGGAGGAGGAGGAGGTGGTGGTGGCGGGCGGGGCTGCGCTGCGCGCGGGGGCGCGGTGCCCAGAGTGTGTGTGTGTGTGTGTGTGTGTGTGTGTGTGTGTAAAAGAGAACGAGCGAGGGGAGCGCGGCTCGCTGCGCGGATTGGCTCCAGGCGCGTCACGTGCCGCCCGCTCTGACGTCAATGGCGAGCAGAGCCGCAGCTGGCGGGACTGTTGGGGGCGGTTGGGACGGTTGGCTGCGCCCCTCCCCCCGCGGGGACCCCCCTGAGGGATGAGCTCATGACACCCGCGGCTCCCTCAGGAACAGCCCGGCCTCCCCACAGGCACCGAGCGGAGCAGCATCCCCGCCCCACGAGGCCCCAAGTTGGGGATCTCCACTGCTGTGCCCTTGTTCCCAGCTGGGATGCCCCCAGCAGGCGGGTTGGCAGGGGCTGCCTGGCAGCGGCAGGCCCTTCAGTCAGAGTCCAGACACCTGCTTTTTAAAAAAAAAAAATTCAATATCGAGAGAAAAGGTTATACCTTTTAAAAATATATTATATCGAGAGCTATATATATACAGACACGTACACAGACGCACAGCATCTCGCATAAGCTTGCTATCACACGCCTTAAACCATGTTATCATAAAGGCGCCTGCCCTCAGACCTTTCCTTAACCCAGTCGCAATCTCATAGAGCCAGAGTCCAGACACCAACTCCTCGCCTGCCACCGAGCCACCCCTTGGAGCCGGAGCATGGGTTCAAGTGTCTGCTGCCTCAGAGAGAGCCAGGCACGGACCCCTCATCTGCCATCAAGCCGCCCCCCCCTTGAGCCAGAGTCCAGAAACCTGCTGCCTCAGGGAGAGCCAGACATGGACCCCGGGTTCGCCACCAAGCCGCCCCTCAGTCCTAGAGCGAGGGTCCAAGTGTCTGCTGCCTCAGACACAGCCAGGCATGGACCCCTCATCCACAACCAAGCCAGCCCTCAGAGCCAGAGTCCAGACACCGGCTGTCTCAGGGAGAGCCAGGCACGGACCTGACCCCTAGTCTGTCACCAAACTGCCCCTCAGCCCCAGAGCGAGGGTCTGCATGCTGATTGCATGCCAGAATAATCTGGGTTGTGGGGACAGATGGGTCAGAGAAGCTTTAGGACTTGGCGGGAGGAGTGGAAATCCTCTAACCCCCTTCACTTTTTCCAGGCGTCCTATAGATGGCAACCCGGTCTCGATAAAACATCTCCAAACCTATCACCATCCTACTCCGAGTGTGGTGTGCAATGAAAGGAACAAGGGGGGTTTTCCCCCTTGCTTCTGCTCTTCCAGGTTCCAGTCTGGACTGGAGGCACTAAGATATGATGAGAGAACCTGTTCTCTTGATGAGGCTGAAAGAAATTGCATTAATTGCATTAATAATGTTAAAATAATAATTTTATTCATGGGTATACAAAAAAAACTTCATTGCAGAACAACGAGAAAGATTTTCTACCTCCCTGCCTGCTGTGGGACACCTCAAGGGAAGGAATCCTACCTGATCTATACATCAAAGAGCTACTCGGCACAGCTCACAAAGACACTCTCGTGGACCCCAAGGGACAGCCTTCCATCTTCAGCTCCCTCTATGCAAAAATGAAGTTTATTTCCTACCGATGGGGACTTTTTACCATCTTGTACCATCTGTACTTTTCCCTGAGCCTGAAGAAGGGACTTTGATCCTGAAAACTTGCAGAAAAGGACAGTTTTCTTGCAATTTCCCAGTTGGTCTCATAAAAGGTATTATTTTGGAACCAAGAGTTCTAGTTTTTTGTATGTCTTCTTGTCTCAGACCAACATGGTTGCTCTATGTGATACATTTTCCCATGAGAATCTCAAAACACGTTGCAAACATCAGTCTGTTGATGCAGCACCTGTGTGACATGCATAATGTCTCTGGACGAAGAAAATTTAAGGGACTTGTCTATAGTTTCCACAAGAAGTTACTAGAAGAGTTGAGAATAAACCCCAAATCAGATCCTCGCTCCTGTGATTCAAATGCTAGGCAAAAATTAATAAAGCTCCATTAGACTGTGGAATTCATTGTGACAAGACATTGCTGAAGTCCAGATTTTAGCAAGAATAGCCAGAATAAATGTTTGCTAGCACTAATGCTTCTGGAAGTGATTTGGGACATTTTGTGATTTTGGAAACTCAGGCTTCAAGGCTTAATCAATCTCTAATTTAGGAATTAAGATGAGGCAATCATGGGAGATGCATCTAGCTGCTGGGTTTTAGGATATCTAGTACTATCCACTGTCGGAAATGGATGACTAACCTTGTTTCTTTTTATGACCAGGTCACAAAATGCTTAGATGCAGGAGTCAAGGTAAATGTCATCTACCTAGACTTTAAGAAGGCCTTCCACACAGTATCTCATTCTGTACTCATAAATAAACTGACAGGCTGTGATGCAGATGATTACATGGTCAGGTGGGTAGCAAATTGGCTTAGGGGTCACGCCCAGAGAGTGGTGGCGGATGGGTCAATATTGGCCTGGAAAGATGTGGGTAATGCAGTCCTGCAAGGCTGGGTCCTTGGACCAGTGCTATTCAATGTCTTCATCAGTGACTTGGACGAGAGCATGGGGAGCACCCTGTCCAAGTTTGCAGATGATACCAAATTATGGGACAAAGCTAGCACACCAGAGGGTAGGGAATGGATCCAGGCAGATCTTGACAGGTTAGAAAAATGGACAGAAGGAAATAGGATGCAGTTCAACAAAGACAAGTGCAAAATGCTGCGCCTGGACAAAAAGAACCACCAACACACTTACAGGCTGGGGGATGACCTCAGCAGCACAACAGCGGAAAGGGATCTTGGAGTCATAGTGGACTCCAAGATGAAAATGAGTCATCAGTGTGATGAAGTGATCAACAAGGCTAACCACACTTTATCATGCATTAGCAGGTGCATGACGAACAGGTCCAGGGAGGTGATGCTTCCCCTCTTTGCAGCACTGGTCAGGCTGCAGTTGAAGTACTGCATCCAGTTTTGGGCGCCACACTTCAAGAGGGATGTGGAGAATCTTGAGAGGGTTCAGAGGAGGCAAGGCCCTATGAGGAGAGACTGAGAGACCTAGATCTCTTCACAAGAGAAGGCTGAGATGTGATCTTGTGGCTGCATATAAATTCATCAAGAGGAGGTAGCAAGGAATAGGAGATGCTCTGTTTACTAGGGCACCCTCTGGAGTAACCAGGAACAATGGCCACAAATTGACAGAGAGCAGATTTAGGCTGGACATTAGAAAGATCTTCACAGTAAGGGTTGCCAGAATCTGGAATGAGCTTCCAAGGGAGGTGGTGCTCTTCTGTACCCTGGGGGTCTTTAAGAGGAGACTGGACAAGCACATAGTTGGGGTCATCTGTCCCCAGCGCTCTTTCCTGCCCAGGGCAGGGGGTCAGACTCAATGATCTACTGAGGTCCCTTCCGACCCTAACATCTATGAATCTATGGGAATCAACAGAACTAGATAGACCACAAGTCAGATCCAGTCTGACAGTTCTTACATACCATCCTCAGGTCCCTGCCTCCTCCCATCATGCCATATTTTAATAAAGATACTGATGTTGCAACAGAATTACTAGAAATCCCATGGGATACTTCTGTTGAATACCAGTACCAAAGACTAATTAGGACAAAAATGGGAAATCAATAACTGTTCCCCCCACAGATTTAGTATTATGGAATGGTGCTAATTAAGTGGTCTAGTTAAACACTGAAAAATAATATTAATCTTGGTGACATGAATTACATCTTCAATAATGAGAGAGAATTCTCTTTTTAAAGGGCCTTTCATACTACAGGTATTTTTGGAGCATTGATGATTATTTGTACTGCAATCTTAGGCAAACTGGCCTGTCAGGCCTGAACACTACCAGCTGGTAACAACTTTGTCTTAGATGCATCTTTCTTAGGCTAGAACTACACATCAATTTACCCTGAAATAACCAAATCTGTTCTAATCCATGGCTTTAAACCTGTGTAACATCCTATCAAATAAAGAAAAGGACACCCTTGATTTAAATTAAAGCAGGGATGGCTTAGAAAGGAATGACCCTCCCTTGGACTAGATGACCTCCCGAGGTCCCTTCCAGCCCTATTTTTCTATAATTCTGTAATGTGTACAAATATGTGCACTGTCTAGCACAAAAGAGCACTGGTCTTGCCAGGACCTATTGGCTATTGCAGTCAAAACTAATGCTATATCCAATTAATTGCTATATCCAAAACAATTAGAATAAATCAGTGCAAAATGTATGTATCCACACACAAGACTTAACACCAAAAGAATTTTAGAAGTGGGAAATCTAATCCTACTTTTGAGTCATTTTGGTGTAAATTTGTGCTTGTAGACTAGACAGGCCTGCTTGAAAAACCACCTGTTCAAATCTATTGTGATGCCAAGCTGCTCAAAATTGGTGCCGTTTCTCTAACTGCTGTTTGGTGCAGATAGGCAAGGGCAAGCAAAATATGGCCCATGGATTGTATTAAGTCCACCAGTTGATTCTATCAGGCAGGTGGCATGCACAGGAGCTCCAGCTCCAGTCTCTGCTGGTGCCATAGGGGAAGCTGGGCAGAAGCAGCCCCATCTGCTTGCCCTCCTGGCACCACACAGCAGGCCCTGGGCAAGCCACACTCGGACCCTAGCAGCTCTGCCTCCAGCCTCTGCTGGCACCGCAGGGGACGCTGGGCAGAAGGAGCCCCACCCGCCTGCCGGCCTCCATTCAGCAGGTGCTCTACACCTGGGCCCAGAGGCAGTGGAGCTTCCCCAGTACCTCCTGGCAGGTGAAGCCCCAGTCTCAACCTCAGTCCCAGGCTTGGCCCCGGGCCCAACCCTACCTTCCACCTTGCCCTGGACAGTGCTGCGAGCCAGCCCAGCCCTACCTGCCACCTCCTGACTGCAGCCAGCACAGTTCCCATCCAGCAGCTGAGGCTGCTCCCAATACGCTGGGACTGGAGCTCTTCCTCACCGAAGGGGTACCCCAGGGCTGTGGATGGAATTAACCTGCATGGCCCTGGCAAAGAGCTGGGGCAATCTGGAGGGAGTTGCTGGGCTTCCCCAGGCTTTGTGTGGTAAGTGTGAACAGGAAGGGGTGGAGGGCAGGTGAGTCTGGGGTGCAAGCAGCTCATGACGGGCTTGTCAGGGTGCAGGCTGAGGAGCTCCCTTGTGATCTGGGAAGTAGCTGGGCTCCACTGGAGGTGGAGGTGCTCTTCCTTGGCTGAGTGTCCAGCTGGCTGGTTTTGGTTCCCCTGGAAGAGAAACTTTATTTTGAACTAGTATGCTATCAATTCAATATACACTAGTCAACAAAACAAAAATCAGGACAAAAAAACTTTTTTTAAAATAAAATTTAAATAGTTTGTGGTCCGTGTTTGATTTTTAGCATACAATTTGGTTTTGTATTTATCATTTGTTCAAATGATTTCTTCTGAAAGATTGTGTGTGTGTGGTCCTCAGCAGCTCAAACTCGTTAAGTGGCCCTCCTTCCAAAATAATTGCCCACCCCTCAAATAGGGGATGTGGGGAAAACTACCCAAAAAGAGTTTTGCCAATTTCCTGGCAGACTGTAAAAAGCACACCTTACCAAGGAGTACCACTATTAGCCACATCAATCAAGGGTTAAAGGTCCAAGAGCTAAACTCTTGCAACTTGCCCTGAAATTATCTATTGTCACAGTCCTTACGGTGGTCCCCCTAGTGTCCAGTCACTGTATAGTGATAAAATCAAGCCATGAACACTTGCATTGTCTGGCAAAGGGCAACCAAAAAGCCCTGTCTAGACAAGTAAATTGTAAGTACTAGCAAGACGCTGGGCTGCAGTTCCCCCTCCCAGGTACATCGACTGACTGGTGTGGCTGAACATATCCTATCCACTCATATTCTTCCAAAGCTGCACTGCAGAAAAAGAAATAGATGATTTGCCTTTCTAGCCAAGTTCCTATTCTAAGCCCTTATGATACAGGAACACGATTACCTGCATCTCAAGCAAAACCTGTATCTTAAGGAAACAGTTTTTGGTTTTATTGTAGGAACACAAGTTTTAAGTGTGATCTAACTAGCACAGCAGTTGATATGTCGAAGAACAGCCATGGTATACCAGCTGTATAACCAGGACTGAGTCAAATGTTCATAATGATGAATGATCTCTGTTCAAGGAATGTTCACAATGAGACTAAAGAATTCTGGAATTTGTTCCTTTAACTAAACCTTTCACAAACGGTCTATAATAAATGTATTGCTGGGATGAATGGTCCCCCCAGCCTACTTGATAGTGTGGGTAGGGGGTTACTCTGGACAGAAAACTAGACTTTTAAGAAGAAAAAAAATAGTAGTTTATTTGTACTGGTCACGACTGGAGGCTGCAACCAGCACCACAGCCCCACTATACTACACACAGTTTGAACACATAGTAAAAGGCATTCCCTTTTTTTCTGTTTTTTTTTACAGAACGTAATAATCTAAACAGAACAGATGGATGAAGGACTGGAGGGAAACATGAGTGAAGTGCCTTGGCCTTGGTGACACTGTAGGTCAGCGGCAGAAACCAAAACAGAACTCAGATGTGCTTCCCATATCATTGCCCAGTGCACCTGACTAGTCTGCTGCCTTCCAGTGTTATCAAATGTGCTTTTTGCACAACCACTACAATTGATTTTAAAAGAAAGGTATAGGGTTGGTGCTGGTTCTGTTTTGTTTTCTTGGGAAAAAAAGCACACGTTGCATATTGAGAGACACAATGGACACAATACAAAGAAAGGGATATCCCCACCGTTCAGCTGAATTCATCCAGCTCTTTGGCTGACACGAGAACTGTTTTTCCCCCTTAAAGCTCATTCAGCTGTGTTCCGTTTCAGTGACGGGGATGTTCATCATGTCAGTTCCGAACCCGTAAAGCCAAGATAGTACACAAAGACATTTGCAGCTAGGAATCCAATCTTCAAAAGTTTTTTTCATGCACTACCAGCCCAGCTCTTCAAGTCCATCAAGCGTTCTCCAGGAAGTCCCTCCTCACTTGCAAAACAGAAGCATTGGCATCACAGCTTCTTATGCGTGGTAACACCCATTTATACTCATGTGTTAAAATAAAAACAATATGAATTCTGAAGAAGGGGAAGACAGGAAATTCACAGGCACGCCTGGCTGCCAATAACACAGGTTGTATAACAGTAGGGGCTTGGAAAAACCATGAAAAACATGCAAGATGCCAAAATCTACATAGTAGAAAAGTACTGCCTGCAGGCACCTTATGCGAAAGCAAGCCCATGACAGACAATGGCACCAAAGGACAAACTAAATGGAAAGAAAAGGTTGTGACATGATGTAATAAGTAAAATTTAGTTGGATTTATATAAATTACAATAAATAATTTTAAAAAAATCATTTGTTGGGTTCACCTTAGACTCATCATTTATTTTATGGGATCCTACAATGTTAACAGCTGTTCTAATGAACTCTTAGCCACAGTCAGCTCAAACAGGGAAATAAAATCTGCTCTAAATGTCTAGAGCCTGGAAATTCCTCTTGTCACAGGGCAAGAGGGCTCATTGCCTTTGTGTTCACTGTAGAAGTCTTCACAGGTTCTGGCCAGTCTGCTTCCAAGTGGTGTCTTTGCAGAGATGTGAGCTGATTTTCAAAGCAGAGGACTGAGCACCAGGCATTTCCAGAATGCATAGATAGGAATCTATCAGTCTAGGAGTTTACATACCACCCGAGCCTTCAATGCAAATTTCTACTTGTTAAATGGGAATAACAGAGCTAATTTACCCACCTCAGGAGGGTGCTATGTGGATTAACAGACTCCTTAGTCATTGCTTGTAAATTGCCATTGTTGAGTCACAGCAAATTCCTGCTATCAGATCCACTTGAGTCAGCTCATTTTCCTAACAATTATGTCTTGTCTTAACTCTTTCAAAATTACCCTTTACGGACAGTAGAGAATACAATGAATCTGAACAATCCATACAGCATATAATCCCTTTTACATAACAAAAAAAAAAGTGTCCCAAGTCAAATCAGGCAAATCAATTCCAAATCCGTATGAATCATTCAAGAACCATATGTGGCCCTGGCAAGCTTCCTCCACCCCCGCCTGGGGATTCAGATACTTCCAAATCCTTTGGCGGGCATTCCATGTGCAGGCCCAAGCCTGGAGACATGGGGTTCGGATGCCCCAGAGTTTTGCTTGCTCTCAGCTGTATGGCAGCAGGAACAAGCTAGAAAGGAGTCTCCCATTTCCATAAAGTTGGAGTGTGGCTCAGATCCTCCCACTGGAAGTCTAAGTGGGAGGCTGTCATAAGGGAGTCCTATCCGCAAGGAGACAAGGGCACAATCCTCCACTACACAGTGCCATTTTAATTGCATTACCTCAGTCAGGATACTGCCCCCTGCCACATTTGTGGTTTTCCCCTGCCAGTACAAAAATCACCTTGGTGGTCATGGTATTTCCCATGCCAGGTAAGTATATAATACTACATAGTTATTGCAGACATTAGTGTCCCCAGTTCAAAGCTTGCTTAAACTTGTCATCAACATCATCTCCTCAGAAGTCCCACAAAACATATATAAGCCTGATTTCTAAATATAACTTGAACATAAGTCACTGCATTGGAAGCTGCATTGTTTAGGACAGCTGAAACTTGACCAGAAAGTTCTCCAAAGGGCACCAGAAAGGACAAGTCTAGTGCCTAGGGTGGGATATATGGGACAGAATAAGGGGAATTTCCACTATAAACCCCTATACCTCACCTCCTTTCCCCAACTTCCTGATCACTCACTATTTTGATTCTCAAAATACTGAGTTTTACTGGGGACTTCCCTAGGCAGAGCACAGGACTGGAGAAAAACAGGACTACATGAAAACTACTGGATGTCACATCTGGTATTTTCCCACTCTCAGCTTTTGAAGTGCTTTTGTCTGGGGGTTTTCAGCTAGTCTCTGATCTCCAGTTAATACAGATAATCAATGAATCTGTAATTGCAGTGCAGTCCCCAGCTACTCAGACTCAGGGACCTTCCGCTCACAAACATAGCAACGTTTCTTGATTTGCATGCTCCACGCTTGCCAGCATTAGATGTTCTTTCTACTTACCACCTCTATCAAATGGGCTTGTACAGAAGCTTAAGGAGGTGGTACCAATTGCTAGAGAGAGCTTGCCATCCACTAACCTGAATAGCTCTCCATGCCATCTTCTACCTTGTCTGATATAGGTGCAGGTAGGAGCATTTTATAAAAAAAAAGTGGTCTTGGAGAGTCCGTACAAGGGAGCTTGTACGTACAAGGGAGCTAACACACACCCAAAAAAGGCGCATTAATGAGCTGGCTGAGGTAGAAGAACTGACAAAAGTAGAGAGAGGAAGTAGGGGAGGCACATGGCTAAAGTCTATATTGAATCAGACACAGAGGAAGAAGCAGCTTCTAAAATAAACAGATGAGCTGATAAGAAGGAAACCGTATGAGGCCTGTAAGCGTCCTTCCCCATTTTGCTGAAACCTCTGTCTGTATCAAACACTGTTGCTTGCCAAAATGTCAGCCCTTGCCTGTGCTCTGCTAATAACAAAAGCCGTGATAGTCCACTTCTCCTACACAAACTCTGCTTTTCTCTAGTCTCACCCCATATGCCTGCCAAGAGAGACCTCAAGGAAGTCAATCAGGCTTCTGTTACTACTTCCTCCTCAGCACTTAACTCTCCCAAGATTCCTACAGGCTGTTCTCAGCTGACACTGGTTAGGCAAGTGATAAGCTGTAATTTCTGTTAAACTCTGCTCTGTTATTTTTATCTTGTCCACCCAGCCTATCCCTCTCAAATGATTCTTTATCACATGATTGTACAGCACTGCGCACTATAGGGCCTTGATCTTTGATGAGATCCCTAGGTACTACTTTAACACATGCACAAAATAATAATGACGCTAAAAAGATTTGTAAGACACAGCTACAAATCTTCCTTAATTGGAGAATACCTCAAGTTTCACAAAAACAGGAGGAAGGAACACCTACAAAAGGATAAGCATTTTATCTTCACACCTTGGTCAAAGGCAGTAGGGAAGTGAGATTTTTGATATGGTGAAAGATTGAGATTGCTTATAAAAGATCAGAGGGGGAAACAGGCTGGGAAAGAGGGGGAGAAGGAAGCAGTAGCAGAGTTTGATATAGGGTGAAGGGGTATCACAGAGGGAGAGAGAGAAGATAGAATGACATCCCAGAGTCTTAATCATTATTTTGTAGTATTATTTTTTTTAATCAAGTATTTATACTATGGTAGTATCTATAACTAAAGAAGTGACACACAGATGAGGAGGCAGAACTAAATATATTGCCCTCTGTCACATCATACAGGTCAGGATTAGAAAATGGACACTCCTGTCCACTAACAAGGAGTATTACCCCTAGATTGTGGCCTTGTTTTACAAAGCACTGTATCCATATATGAAAAATACAGCTCCTACCACCAAGGACTTGCAACCTAAGAAGACAAATTACAAGCAAAGGACAAGAGAGGCATCAATCCCATTGTACATTTCCTATCAGAATTAGTCTTTGTATTACATAGATACAACTAAAGAAATGAGCTAGTGTGGTTCATTTTTATGATTACATCAATTAGCCTACTAATTGTTCCCACCCATTCCCCAGCTTAGTCTGATTTCTTGGAAGTAATAATTCATGCAAGGTTAACAGTCTGGGGGAACGTAGGAAATAAGATGACTGGTAGCATTTACTCAAGGCATGCCCCAGCTGAAGTGCAATAGGACAAAAGAAAGAACTGGAGGAAAAGGGAGATGTTGTGTCATTCCTACGTAAAGGGAGATGTGTCATTCCTACGTAAAGGGAGAGGCTCTGCTATATATATGGAAGAAAAGCAAGAGTCCATTTTAACTAAAACAGAAAGACAGAGAGAGCACATCCAGCTTTGGCAATGCAGAGGCTGTGGCTGACCACAGAAGCCAGTGTCTTTGGGCCACCACAGGATTGCATAATATGAATTCTGGGCATTTTTATGAATAATCAGTTGGGCTTTCAATGTGTAGGCCTGGCAAAGAGCTTGTTCCGCACATAAAATAAAAGAAACAGGAGAAAAGTAATAGAACTATGATCATATAAGAAGGCAGAAAAGTTACCCGAAGTTTTGGTGAAACAGGAAAGATTTGAGATTTGCATCTGAGAGAGCAAGAAAATAACCCGATCTCTCACCAGCTCAGGTGGCCCTTACTAAAATCTTGCAGGTACTGGGTCATATAGGTACCAGTGTAAACCAGAGGTGTAAACTACTGTACCAAATGGGAAAGCTTAGTGTGCAGGTGCAAATGGATATTAATTTAACACATCCACATTGGGCTTTTGCACCAATTGGATCTGTGCTAAGGTGCTGAACCAACAAACTGTCAGCATAACTAAAGCTTAGTCTAGATTGCAGTTTACTGTCAGCATAGCTACATTGGCTAGGGATGTGAAACATCATCCCACATAGGTAAAGAACCCAGGTATAGACTCAGCTTTGCCCGCTTAAAAACACATCTTCCAGCTAAACTCCTGCCATTTGGGAAGCTGCTATAACTCTGGCAGCAAAACCTCTTGTTGGCATATGTTGCATCTGCAAAAGTATAATTCAAGTGACAGCAGCCTACATTGTAGACAAGCCCTAAAACACTATTGACTAGAAAACATTGTGTAGATTAGGTTTTGCTTCCAAGTGTGGACTTACAGGATTTGGGGATTTGCAATCAAAAGTAAAGTGAGATCAGAACTGTTCTAAAATGAGGCCCCAGTTCTGACAACAGAAAACAAAGTAAATCAAGTGTTGGGTGAAGTCAATGGGATTAAAGTACTGGAAGGTAAAGTGGAAGGGAAGGATGGTTAGGGGAAATGGGATCAGTTTACAATCAAATATAATATAGGCCAAAGACTTTGGTGTGACAGGAAGAAATGGAATGTCATACAAATGACAGCAAACATATTCTAGTTTGCTGAAAGTGTAACACTGCAGACAAATGAGTCACCCAATGCAAGGAAATCTGGGAGGATGACAGAGTGAAACTCAGAGACTCAGAGGGTAAACAGACAGTTTAGCAACACTCCTTTCATGTTTCTTTTTATGAAAACTTCATGAAGATATCTGTGAATCAGGGAGACAAAATAATTCAGCTGGAAAGTCAGTTAATATAAAGTGGTGGTTTAGGTTAGCTGTTATCCAAAGCTGGAATGCCACTTCACATGGGGTCACTGGATGGTATTTCTTAATTAACTATGGTGTTTTTTAAATGTCCCAGACCATGAGGACAACAGGCATATGGGAGGAAGTTGCTTGATTTCTTCAGAGCTGTGGAACTAGAGCTCTGGGAACAGCTCCCTACAGAATAATACACAAGGAATACAATAATTCATTTCCTACAGCACACAAGACATCACTGGCAGGGAAGGAAGCCATTTTAAAGAATGGGCTCTGCATTAATGGATTTTCACACATGTAAATGCATATCCAAATGAGAGTTATGGAAAAAATGGCTGGCTCAGTAGCTAATTAGTTTGATATTTTTGGAATGGGGAAAAAGGAAGACTTGTTCCCTACAGCTTAGAGCAATCCAAAGAGGTGGTATCCTGTAGTTGAGGGACGCTGGGCCTGGGAGCCATTAATTGCATGAACTAGGAATGGTTTCAAAAGAGGCCGTTACTCTATCTTCACACTTACTTAAGGATGTAAAAGTGCAAAGGATCACAATTATTTACACAGCAATAGTTAGTGAGTTCAAATGGTTCAAGTTTTGGTGGAAGGCTGGGCTAGTTTTGAAACTGCTCCCCAGAAATATTCTGTGAGCACTAATGAAGAGTTTTCACTTCCCTACCAGTGCTAGTATAGGATTTACGTATGCGTGCGTGTCTTAGTAAATATATCTGGGTGCTGGTTAGTGTCAGGACATGTCTCCATAGAAGTGTGCATCTGTGAACATGTTGACAGGTCTCATCTGTGTGTACGGCTTGTTCATATTTTGAGTATATAGATGTGGGTGTGAATGAATGAATGGTTTTATTTTAAATTGTTCCCTAGCAAAGCAAGGGGTCAGGCATCTCATGAGGTTGCTAGCTAAAACCAAGAAAAGGAAGAGAATGATAGTAAGGGATAATTTACTGAGAGAGGTAGGCATGGCTACAGTTAATCCTCTGCCTTAGTGTTCACCAGGAACTGGGGGAGTTAATTCCAGACCGGAAAATGTCCCAGGGAGGATCATATCCATCATGCTGGAAGAGGTGATAGAGACAGTAAATTATCTAAGGGCTATAAAAGCAACAGAGCCAGATGTGGTTTGACCCCCACAAGAAAGGGTAAAAAACAGAGAGGGGGCCCTCTCCACAACATCACTAAACATTCCTTAAGGTCCAGGAATCTGCTTGTAGATTAAACAGAATCTAATTGAATCGACATATCTGTGAAGGGGATCTATGGAATACCCCATAAACGTCAAGCCTCTGTCCTTGGGTCCAGCAGCGGATTCGGTGTACAAAGAAAGATCTGTGCCGGGAGATACTAGAACATTAGAATGTGATGAGAACTGCAAGGGCCCACAACCCCCCTTCATCATTTAAAAAAAATAAGACCAACACAGGAATCCATCCAGACCATGTCTCCTTGAGCCAACAACAGAGGAGCTGCCACAAACTCCCCCAAGCTCCAGTGCCCGGTCTCATTTCACAGCAGCAGACCTGCCTCACCCTGTCACTGTTTTAGACTCCAGTGAAGCAAGTGAACTCAGTAGCATCTCCCCAGTATAAACACAGTGACACAGTAGTGAATTGGACCATTTATGTAAAAGGCAACAACATGCATAATTGGGAAAGAGACTTCATGCTTTGGAAATTATTACATACATCAGCTGCCTCAGTAATTGAATATGTTTCCACACACACTTAGGAACATGCATCTATCTTGTATAAGAAATCAGATTCCTTCCACACTAGTGGCCGGTTTTGTAAAGGATAGCATAAAGATTAGTTGCCCAATTTACACTGGATCCACTTGTGCAAAGACATTTGTGTGCATACTCTAGCCAATATTTATGAGTGCAATGCATGCAAGGAGCTTTTTGCATATAAAAATATTATTTCATTACCTACGTCCTACATGGCATGTTGGCTAAAATCCAATTATTAGCAGCTGATACATTTGCTGTGTGTCCTGGGCTTGCAGGAGGACTGGCACCGTGCTCTACCCAATAAGTCTCTTCTTTCTCCTAAGTTCATGTAGAACTGCTGCACTTAAAGTTGGGTTGTTGATGATCCTGGGTAATGAAAAGAGTGAGGAAACTGAACCTCCTATTCTTTTAACCCTATAATAATGCCTCAAGTGAAAACTAAGCATCTAATTCTTCCCATGTCCCAAATAAAGAAAATCGTAATGCAAATCCTGAGTCACTTGGAGCCCCTTCTGAACCCCCCAAATAACCTTACTAATATAAATTTCCAACAAGTGCAACCTTGCCTGTGTTTTTTAGGATCTTGCCTTCAAACTTTCATATAACTTTTCCTCCTATATACTGTGCCCTAATTTGGCACCGTAGATGCTCTGATGAAGTTCCTGGAACAAGTTCACCCTCTCCTGCTTCTGCAAGAGCACTTCCTTTCATTGATCACCTTTTTTGGTTAAAAGCAGCCACTCTGATTCAATGTCTGTCATCAATCTCGAAACAAATACAGAAGGAATGGTGGTGTCCACATGGCAGTAAGAAATCATGGTGCCATTCCTGTTGCAGTTGCTTCATGCATTGTGATGTGATGTGTCATTCAGGGCCGTTGTTTTCAACAGGAAGCAAGTTCTGCTGCCTCTGTAATTTAGATTGTGGGTAATAAAAAGAGGTGTGGTGGGCAAAGCAAACATCACTGCACTAACAACTCACTCTAACGAGCCGGCCATCTCTTCACTTGTATTCAAGGAGTCAGCAGTCTAATGGCCTGAGTCAGTAGCCCAAGGGTCTAACTCTGTTTGGGTCACTGATTTTCTCTGTGATGTCAGCCAAGTATAATCGGCCTGTCCGTGCTTTGGTTTTGCAACCGGAAAGTAAGAGAAATAACACTGCATGCCCACTTTTGGAAGCCCATTTGAGAACTGTGTATTACGACCTCACTGAAGTTGGCCTATATGGAAAAATTAAGAACAGTCCACACTGGTTCCAGTTTCTCTCCAGAAACAAGGACCAGGCTTCACAGTAGATTCCTTTGTTTACACTGGGCGTGCCAGTTCTCAAACCGATGGCCTTTCTGTGTACATGGATATATATAGATGGAAGGTGACAAGAACACGGAAAGGTTTTGTTTATTTTGTGTAAAGACACCGATGTGCGGAAAGCGGTGGGGTTGGTTTTTTTCCAGGAAAAAAGTTACAGCTGAGAGGTTGTTAAAGAAATATTACACGTTAAATACGATCCAGGTTGCATTTAGTGTACAGAAGGTGACACCACTGAAAGGAACCCAGCTTCCATGGAAGAAAAGACCACAAAAATACTGGAAATAGAAGACAGTGGGCGAACTCAAGCTGTTAAAATGGTCAACATTTGTTCTGGTTTAACATTTGGTCAACATTTGCTTTGGTTCCTGCTGTTAACATGCATTTTTAAGTCAATATAAATGTAAACCTAAGTATCCAGGTCACAGTCCAGGGTGGGTTCATCTGAAATGACTATTCAATCCCAGCTGAACACAGTCCCCAGAACTGGCCATTACATAAGCTGTGAGGCCTGGCAGACCTGATGCCACCTGTAGGATTATTAATAAGGAAGGGCAAAGTGGACTCCTCTTGCTCAGCTTCCTGCCACTTCAGCCTCAAGCCTGACCCTTCAAGCAGACAGACCACCGAAGGGGAATTCCTGCCATTCAGAAATTAGTCCAAAGGAAAGGCAACCAACGCGAGGTGGGCTCTACATCCTGGATCCATGTGCCCCAAACTTAACAAAAGGCCCTACACAGAGCTGTCTAAATCAAGCAGGGCTTTCTTCATTCATATTACAGGGGAGTCTCCTCTTTCACCAAATCCTGTGCATCATTCCCCAGTCTCCTGCAGCTCCCTTCCCCACAAGGCATCAGCAGCTAATGAGGCCAATCACCATTCTTTCCAAGAGCAGCAGACAATCCACCCAATACAGATTAGCACAAAGGATGGATAGTTGCCTGCCTGAGAGGTGTTTTGAACCCCATCACTGCTAGGTGCTGTATGGGGAACCTGAAAACTGGCTCGCCTAAACATGGCATTCATAAAAATGCTCCCTTTATGTAGCAGCAGGACAGGAAGGACCTCCTGGAACATACCCTAGCAGTGTTATTATGAAGTGGCAGAGGGTCCTGTTCTGGTTGGATCACACTGTTGGGATGAAACACCACGTCACAGCCTGGGTGGCATCTTAAACAGTGGTTACACCGAGTGCCCAGGTGGCACTACTACATACAGTCTCAAAATTGCTTTTCATAGTATTTGAGCAGTGTACAATCCTTGCAGCAAGGTGACCATGTTGTTCATTTAACGACTGAGTTTGTTTGTTTTGGGGAAGCTGTTGCCAAGGGAGTAAATTTGGGGAGGGGGACAGGACACATTTGCTTCCCAGGAATTGAGGGCTGGTGTTTGGGATGATATTTCTGAGGGTAGGGCTGCCTCCATGCCTTTGGTCCAGGACAGGTATAGACAATGCAAGTAAACCAGGTTACACTTAAGAATAAATCTTGAGTCTACATAATTCACTTCTTTTGCATCATGAAAATGATCAGCGAAGTCCCCGAATCTGCTACCTTTTAGCAATGGGGCAACACGGTTTACATGATGAGTTAATTTACAGAGGCAACACTAAGCCATCTTGCTTGGACTCATGACAGGGGG
This sequence comes from Crocodylus porosus, assembly GCF_001723895.1. Taxonomy (NCBI): domain Eukaryota; kingdom Metazoa; phylum Chordata; order Crocodylia; family Crocodylidae; genus Crocodylus; species Crocodylus porosus. The sequence continues at coordinate 33,623,057 of NW_017728915.1, read as the reverse complement.
TCTCTCTTCCCTCAAGAAATACATTTGCTGCCATCATTTACATCCAAAGATTACTTTTAGTATGCAGAGATTGAACTCAGGCCTGGCCTGGCTGAGGTAACTGTAATGTCCATAGAAGGACAATGAACCCCTATCTTGGGTGGGGGAAAAGGTTCACATACCCACTCAAATCCAAAGGTGCAAATCAAAGGCCTGTGTTAGTACCTGTCTACATGGGGAAGTTAGTATTAAAGAATGGGCCCAAAGTGAAACAAAGGAGTGGATTGAGGATGCTGGCATCATGAATATGAGTGGCCATGCAGGAGCCTAACGTGATTTAATTAATCGCCTTTAAAAGTAAATTTGGATTAATTTTCCTAATCATACCCATTGCAGAGAAGCCATTAGTGGACACTGAGGGTGTCTGTAAGGAAGTTAATGCCGAGTAGATACTGAGCTGTAAACTCAGACCCTTCTTTCCCACATCCAAACTTCCCCATATAGTCAAACCTCAACTTAGCAACAAGGGGAAGCCCAAACCCTTATGCATCTGCTCATGCTGTAACCCTGACTCCTCACCAACACTCTTTGCTACCCACAAGTTGATAGGAGCCCTCACAGAGAGGCAGGTGATGCTGTTTGGAAGTGAAGGAGGAATATATTGCTTCCCAACAAGGAATGAGACAGCCTACACTCTGCTACTTGGGGCAGAAGGAGAATAAGGGAGCTGCTGTCAAGCTGAAGCAGGATCCCCTTCCTTATCTGGCTGTTGCTCTGGCTGGCTTGTGTGTTGTCCCATGCTCCAGAGGGAAGTATCCTGGCAGGAGCTGAATACCCTCAGCATCCACTAAATTCTGTGCCCTCAGGCCTAGCCCTGCAAACACTGAATATTTCCAGGTGCACTGGTATGTTGTAGGATTGGACCATAATCTCTTCAAGTCCCAATTCATTCATCAGGCATTAAGTAGTAGGGGTGGGGTGTGGCTCAGTTGTGTTTGCAAAGTACTTTGGGGGCTTCTGATGAAAAATGTGAGCAAATGTTACCCTTACAAATGTTAAAGGGGCCCAATGAATAGTCTGAAGTGGCTTGTTCGAGGCGGTCTGGCCAGGGAGGAGAAGCAAACTCAGCTGCAAGGAATCAGAAGCATGCAGGGTTGCCTCACTTGAGATTCTGCAAACTTTTCCTAGAAGAGAATTATTCATGATCAAACAGTGAAGGCTGCCAGAAGGGTTTGTCCTTGTTCACATCTTCCCATGCTACAACAGAGTTATTGTGGCACTGAAGACTGCGTGAAGCCTGCAAAGTCCTCTCAAAGCCCTGCTGGAGCCTGCGGAAGACAGGCAAGACTGTCTGCCCCCTCCATTGGTTTTTACCCTGGCTACAATGGGCAGAACTTGGCTCATCTCCTAAACCAGAGCATCAGCAGAGGCGAGAAGCTGAAACACAGATCCTTCCCTAAATGGGCACTGTCTGCAACCTGGAACAGTAGTATTCCTGTCCCCACCCTGCTGTTAGGGTGGCCCTGGGACCTAGCGTGGCCTCTGTGTCCCTTCCTACCAAAGGGTCTAAACACCTCTTTACATTAAAAGGTCATGAGATGATGACCCCGCTCTATGCTAGGACTGTCCAATGGGGAACACAACAGAGGCCTACATCCTCAAACCATATTCAGGCAGTTGGCTTCCTTGGAATCCCAGAGACAGAGGGACCAACTTTTATGTGCCCAACAAAAATCGCCCCCCGTGCCTTGCCCATGGGCCAGAGGAAGTTTAGAAAGAATCTACATTTTAATGTTACCTAAACTGCAAAGTTCTAGCCCTTCAAATTTCAGAGAAGAGGAGGTGGGAAACAGGAAACCTAAAGACTCAAAAACCAAGAGGCAACTGAAAATTCCCATGTCTTTAAATTTTATGTCTCATGATTTGTAAGCAATGTTCATGATTTGGGGCCAGGCTCATGATTTTTTTAAATGCTTGGAGTTAGAAACCCTGGAACTGAACCTCAGGACACTAGATTGACACTGGGCTGGGAAAAAAAATCAAAACCGTTTACCTTTCTATGATTCAGTGCCTCAAACTTATTGCACATTCAAACTTTGCTTTACAAATCAATCAATGCTTTGTACTGTGCCAAGCAGAGTTTTAATAACTATCTACATCCATAAAGGTATAGCCATTTGTTGGGACTTGTAAATAAAACAAGCAGGTCACAGCAGCTTGTAGAACAGCAAAGCAATCTGAAGTTATTTAGCTTAAATAAAACCTATTAGTGCCTCCCCCCCCGCACTATTTATAAGAGACTGGTAAAAAATAGAAAGACGTTCTGCAGACCATTCGTTCCCATTGCCATCAACAAGTCCCACATTTCCTGCTCTGGTCCGTTTCTGAACAGAAGAGAGTCCAGCTCCAAAAAAAGCCCTCTCATTCCACAGCCTGTTACAACCATGAAGACTCCACCAAAATTCAAGGCAAGCCCCATTCACATTGGGATGGGTAAGCACAGATCTAGATGCTTGCAGGTCTGGGTCTCTTTTTTTCTTTTCTTTTAATTTCTGCCTGATCATCAAATCCCTAGCCAGTGCCAATAAATGCTAGCACCGTTTGCTGGAGCTGTATGTGATCAACCACAACGATGTCAACTGTAGACCACTATGGCCAGATGGAGACATTCACCTGCTCTTAACACTGATGCACTGAATTCATTGGCTAATGTGTACATGCCAATGGTTTTGAAAAGTGACTGTGACATGCCTTGCTGCTCAAGAGACTTGTGGGTCTGAGTGGAAAATATTGCTTGGAGGAAGGGAATATATTAATTATAAGGATCAATGCTTATTACTTCATGCCATCCATATAGTGTTCTAAGTCTTACCTGGATTTACTGTATTAAGTTGATCATCAACCATAGTTTCAAACTTGTAACTTAAAGCTGAAGTGAGTGAGATCTGAAATCTTCTTTCCACTAATTCCATGAGATTAGGATCTCTCTCTCTCACACACCTTTTCCTTTCTTTTTAAATTTGAGGAAAGACAAACGGTACCTATGCACCAAGTTGGATGCTTCCAGAGCAGGTCCACCTTGCTTCAAGACCTTCCTGACTTCCCTCCTTGGACCAAATGAAATTCAGTGGTTAAACTGTATGAGAAGTCAGACACCAACAGCTTTGTTGTTCTATGCAGAAATATGAGAACCTGCCACTGACAGACTCCAGCCGAGAGTTTGGATGTGTGCGAGTATGTCTTGGGTCTGTACAGCTGGAATGGAGAATGTTCCTATTGCACTTTGGCATCTTCATTTCAACAGGGACTCAGCACTGAAAATTATTTTTGTTCAACTTCTCTTGTGCCTACAAGCAAAAAGATTCAGGCTGTAGTCGTTATATCCATCCCGTCATGTTAATGCAGGGATTAAATGAGATTGAAGTGGCTCCTGGGACACTCTCCCACAGACATTCTTAGCTTCTGCATAACTCCTTCCCAGTAGCATGTCCAGTTTCTGGATCATGCAGTTTGTGGCCTATAACAATAATATTGTTGCATCAAGAAGAACAAAATCTAAAGTATGCAAGTCATCACAAAGTAAAGATTGAGGCTGGCACAATTTTTAATCATACCATCCAAAATAAGCAGGTGAGGTTAAACAAAAAAAGCATCCAAAAGGCAGTGTTGCAATTAGTCATCATCATTGGCTTGAGATCCTGGGAGTTTAGTCTTACCTTTTGTGTCGGTCATCAGGCTCAAAGGTGGAGGACACAAAGTGTCTTTTAGCAGGAAAACAATGATTGGGAAATGGCATAAACATTGACTCAAGCAGTTGTACACTTGGTTCTGAAGCTGACAGTACATCATTCAGTGAAGGAGGGCTTGAGAAAGCACCACACCTCCAATTCATGAAAAGCATTGGGATGATGCAATGTTATTGGTGCGCCGGTACGTCGGAAGCACCGCGCATTTCTCCGAACAGGGATTCTTTCATTGTAGCCAACGTCCCAGACCCGAGGGCTGTTTCAGAATGTTCTTCCTCCGCTCTGTGCTACTCTGGTTCCTTAACATGTTACACAATTACTGGACCACACACAAACCAGTTTTGTTTCTGTAGACCTTATACAGCCATCCCCGCCATTTAATGTTCCCTTAAAAACTAGTTTGGGGACAAGTTGCCTTTTATATTTTTTTTCTTTTGAGACTTCCTTTCTTGTTCTAATTAAGAGCAGAATGTGGAAAATTCCAACAACCAGCACTAGTTACACACACTAGGAAGCTGCATACTTGTACATCAAAGAAAGTCATGAATGGCCATCGCCTTATTTTTGCACGCATGTGAACTGCTTTAAAAAACTGAAAAGCAAGTTAGGAATGGTTCAAGCCTTGCTAACAAATTAACTAACAGGGATGAGCATGTTTCCTTATGGGGTGACTCCAATCCAGCTGTCAGGGCAAGGACCCACTGTGCAGGCAAAGTTGTTCTATTAAGTCAGTGCTCTGCAGTGGAAAAGGAAAAAAAAGATGACTACTTGGAAGTTGGTTGGAAATTTTTTGAATTTGCTAAAAAAGGTTTCCTGCCTCCAAACCAGAACATTCAAGAACCTTGTTTCTGAACACTGAAGAAAAGTGCCAACTGAGTTAATACTTGAGAACAAATTCAAAATAAATTAAAAAACACAGATGAGCAGAAAATAGTGAGATTTGTATTATGCAGAGTTCAAGGGAAAAAAGGGTGAATTAAGGAAATGAAGAAGCACAAAAGCTTTCTATCAACAGAAGCATTAAAAGATGTGTTTGAGACTGAAAAGAAGAGAACACAAGTCTCCCATGAACGTGGACTTGGGTTAAGGGAGCATGCTATCGATGGAAGATAAATATCTGTCTACATACATTTTAGGAAACTGGACTTTATTTTTTAACATCAAATCTGTTCTTTGGTAAGTTGGATAGGGCAGGGAAGAGGGTAGAGAGAGATGGGGGCGGGGGGGGGCGAAGAAACAGGTACAAGCTTTCTCGCTTCTGGCAAGATCCAAGATGGACTAACTGTCCTTTCACAAGACTTAATATTTTTCTGAATATTAAGTCTAGATAGTGAAATAGGTACCTGACAAAGTGGGAATCAGTAAAGGGACACTTGTTACTTTGAGCATGGAAAATTCAAGATCAATTTTTTAAAGTGAAAATAGTTTAAAGTTTATTGAGAACAGTGCACCCACGCTGGTCACTGGCACTGTCAATCCAGCATCTTTCCCCAGTGCTATACTGTATTCATTACACATCACATCTGCAGTGGCAATCCCCCAGTCCAAGGAAACTCTCAGGGCTGCAACAGGGGAAAAGGTAGCTGCAAGACACTCAAGCAGTGGGGATCCATGACATCCTGCACTTGGAGACTGGGATGAAGGGATGTGGGTGCAGGCTGGGATGGGAGCACAGATGTAACGGGACATACAAAGGTAATGGCTATAATTCCTCCTGTTCCTTGTCTGGGGCGTGTATCCAATGATAATATCCCAGAAGTTGGAATAATGTTGTGGGATTATAACAAGGCTTTCACTTCACAAATCCATTCCCCCAGAGATCCTGCTACGCTCACGACCTGCCATCCTGCCCTATAGAAAGAGGATCCTCAGCTCTCAGAACGGTGCCATCGCCACTAACCAGCCCCAGCCCCAGAGAGCAGCACCAAAGGAGAAGGCAAGATGAACAGAGAAGAGGCAGAGCAAACAACAGTTCAGCAGGCAGATTTCATACTGCCCACTGTACCAGTTTGCCAACAGAGATCAGAGCCATTCCTAGCAGCAGAGAAAGTGCTGTGTGATTTATTAGTACAAGAGTCTTTTGTGGAGAACTGATGGCCAGTGCTGCAGAGTTCCTGTAAAAGGAAAAGCAATTGCAAAGCCTACTGAAGATCCCAGATCCCTGAAAAGGGAGAAGTGAAGCAGCAGCTCTGCACAGAACAGCGCAGAGACTGGATGAGAGAGAAGAGACACAAAATACTCCAACCTGCAGGCTCCTTCCCCATCTATCGGCACCCATAAATGCCCTACACCAAGCTGACACATGGGTGGCTGCACTGACAGGGTCTTTGCAATAGGACTGCAGAATCAGCCCCCCGTTGACAATGCACTGTGGAAAGTCTGCTGTATGAAGCAGCATTATCAGAACTGGCAATGGGTGTCTTTGGTACTTTACAAAAGCCCAGAGAAGCAGTGGAACAAGAGAATATTTACTGCTTTTTGTGGTCTGAACAGCTCTTTCCTCCAAGGTTGCAAAAAACCTGATAGTCCTGCATGCTCCAAAGAAAGAATAGAGAATATGCTTTCCTTCTCAAGACAAAGAACAAAGTGGCCCTCCAAATTAAAAGCTTCTGGACAGAGTCTTATATATTAATAAAAAAGCAAGACATGGATCTGTTTCAAAGCACATTTCCCTAAGGTCCTTCTGGAACACAAGCTCGGTAACCGTTCAGGCGATGCACTGGAAAAACAGCAGGCTTGGCTTTTAGTATTACTCACCTGAGCAGCAAGACTATCTTATGGACTGATGCAGATTTAACTCTCCAAACTGCTCTGCTTCGACAGGGAAAGAAAGAAAGTTTCAAAATTTGGAGAGAACGAGAATTTCTGCTCTGCACTTCCCCTCCCTGGAGAGAGAGGATTGCTCTCAGCTTCCCTCTTCCTGCTGATAAGCATTTCCCGGTGCATAAAAATACATTTGTTCTTACCGTAAATTCCCTTCAGCCAACTCTTTCATCCAGCCAGGGTGTTGGGGTTCACACTTCCTGACAGGCACAGGAAGGCTGAGAGCTCAGCTGTTTAAATCTGAATACATGAGAAAAACAATAAAAAGCTTGATCCAACTCCTAGTTAAGTCAATAACAACATGCTCATTAGCTTCACCCAGAAAAACCCTTCTTGCGCTAGTCCACAGCAGCGTGGCGATACAACCCGTTAGGTACTCTGTACACGTGGCAATAAATGCAGGGTGCGTGTTGAGGTCGGGCAGTAGAGGTGGTCCAAGACTTCAAGAGCCAACCTCTATGCGAATGAAAATCGTCTTAGGCTCTGTAGCACCCCCTGCACCTTGGTAAAGATCTCGGGTACCAAGAAGTTTACTGCCTGGTACCATCTCCCTCAAGGAGACCAGGCTCTTCTGGTCATTCCGGCCAGGCTTGGCATTTCAGCCCTGATGCTGGAGGCAGCGATGCCATCCCCTGCTGGAGCCCAGGACCAAAATCAGCATCCTGGCTGCGGCTCAGTGCACGACCCCTCTGCGCCTGTCCGTTTCCTCGCCTTTGGGAGGAGGATTTGAGACACTGGGCTGAAAAGCACTATTCGTTTAAAACACTGGTGCTCGCCTTACTCTGCCCCCCACGGAGGTTCAAAATGAAAAGATGGGGGAAGTCGTTCTGGGGACGCACAAGGAACTCGCTGGCTGCAGCGGAGCCGTGTCACCGGGACACAAAGGGGAAAGGAAACCAGGCCGCAGCCAGTTTCCCTTTTGGTTGAAATTCCAGCCTGTGGAATAAAGATAAATCCAAGCTCAGCCTCCCTGTTGCTTTCCAAGGCTTGGTCAGACAGGCAGAGGATACGGCAGAGTCGGTTGATGTAGCAGTGACCACGGGAACACCAGCAACAAAAGCAAACCAACACGAGATTCCCCATTGCAGAGCCCGTGTTCACATTGGGACCCTCCAGTTCTCCTGAGCAGGCAGCTGAGGCTGGGCTGGTGCTTGGCATTTATGTAGTGAGAGATTTTTCAAGAGCAATCCTCTTCTCCGGATAAGTCTGAGCCCTTGCAGTGTGACTGTCTAGGACGTGAGAGCAACCTTCCCACCCCATTCCTTGCTGGTGTCTCCCCAGCGCCGCTCAGCCCCACCCCAGGGTTTCTCTTGCAGAAACTGCTCCTGGAAACTCATTTCTTTTCCAAAGTTGCAGTTCAACCTATAGCAATTTTGGGCCTGCTTCTGCGGTGCCAACCCCGCAAGCCTGCAGAGAGCCTGAAACGAAGGAGTAGCTCATGCTGTGTAGCTGCTGCCTCCGCTCATAAGACGACCGACAGCTTTCTGCCACCTCCAGTCATCCCAGAGACAGCTTCCCTCTCTCCAGCGTACTCCACAGCCAGGTAAGGCCAAGCTGTTCCCACCTGGCCAGAGACAAGGTACCCCCCCCAGTGGTCTATTTCGTCTCCTGGGGTTTTCCCTCTTGACAGCCTCCTTTAATGTCTTCCATACAGGTAGGTTTTTAACCATAAGCAGCCATTCTCTCTCCCACAGAGCCACCCTTCAATCTCCACTGCTCCAACTGGCTCTGGCTAAAGTTTTAAACTATATTCCTCTATTAAAAAGTCCGGCATTTAAGTAAAACAAGAGACAATGAACAAGTCTTCAAGCCATCCGTGTTTTATTTGGTTAGTTTATTAAATACCTTTTTAAGACAATTAATTTTGGTCTGCACCCTTCTATAAAATGTTTCAAGTTCTGAACAAACCTCCAATACATAAAGCAAAGTTACTTGACCATACACAAATTTCAGATCAAAATACAACACTCTGTTTTCTTACATTTATAAAACCCAGTCAATACAAACTACTTTAAAAAAGATAAAACACTTTCACTGATCCTTGGTACATTACAGCACAATTTGCACATTGGCAACTAGGTCCCCAAAGCACAGTTCATGCACTTTGGAAGGGGGACCTCCCCTTAGTTACCCAACATTATACTGCACATGTAAACAAAGTAAGTGCTACTTAACCCAGGAAAATTCTCATATCCTTTTCTGCATCATAACATGTAAACTAGAAAGAGATTTTGAAAGAAACATTACTGATAAGAATCAATAAGTCGTTCCGCTTTGCTGTTACAATAACTGATAGACGTGGTCCAGAGACAGAGTTGGGTGATTTTGACAACAGAAGTAAACTAGAAACATATGGTTTCCTAAGAACGGATTATAAAAGGTCAAAAGAAAAAAAATATATATCACGTTCCACCAAAGTATTTAGGGACACATCTTGAGAAGTCACCATTTCCAACACTTGAAAGACATTCAGACTACACACCGATTGTTTCAACTGTGAATACAATTTGTTCTATTGCAAAACCCAGATTTTCACTAATAAGTCAAAGTGCCATTAAAAATTGCACATTATTCTTCACACATGAGAATACATGTTAGCATGCATAACGTTCATTCTTAACTATTCCTAACAGCTTGGAGCGTTGCTAAACTAAAAAGGTACAGGGATCCTCTATTAAGCAAAAAAGGATACGCATACATAATTATACTGAAACTGAAGCCTGGGTTGACAGACATTCTCCTGGAAGTCCCTAACTAGCAAACTCTTATTGTTTTGGAGAAGAAACACTAAATCGAGGGAATGAAAGAATAAGTGGTCTGATTTTTGCTAACTGTATGCCCAATGGTTGCATAGGCAGTCAAGGCAATTGCACACGCAAAGTAGTAGTGCAACTGAATGCATATTGTTCCTGGAGATTTCTCCAGCGTCTCAATCTATTTTTTCACCCCCCTGCACTAGTTCACCAATGTGGTTAATTTTGTTTCCAATTTAAATTGTGAGTTCAGTTTAGATCCCACTAATGTTAAAAGGAGATTATGAATCACTTAGCCCAAAATACATAAACCAATCCAATGCTAAGTATCGCACTTTTCACAATCTCTCAGATCATGAACCCAGGACACCATCAGAACTCTGGAACTTTTCAGGGTACCACTGACACCGCACTCACGATACGAGGCTGCACACCGCACAACCAGTGCATTTCCCAAAAATTAACTAATACTCGAGTGTAAACATTGCAAGATGGAAAAAAATTAAAGTTTGGCAAATTCTAGTGAGGTACAGTAATAGCTATCCATCCACTAACAGAGTAAGTCGAGAACAACCGAAATACTGCATGCTGCCCTCCTAAAAAAGACAGCTCTCCAGAATTACGCCACGCCGCTAAGATCACTCTCCAAGCTGCGTGGCTCTGCTGTAGTCACTGTACTGGGAGAAATAAGTTTACAGGGTCAGCCAGCAGTTTTGGAGTCTAGGAACGGTAGAGGGAGCAACTGTGGGAAAAAAATTGCTAATATACCCTTTAAAAGTATCACTGATAATTTATAACACAAACCAGCAAATATAGTACTTTGAAAAATGCATAAAAACCCTGTTAATATAAAAATCCCCACTAAAATTACACAACTAAGCAATTTTAATCTAAATATTTTATGTGCTTTCTTTATAAAGGCCACTTTGACATCAAATACAAAAATGTACATTTTCCTAAAATAAATAATCTGTTTCTCAATTAAAAATACTGAATATGGAAGCATAAGAAATTTATCTGCTGCCTGCTGTCTGGATTGGCTATTTCTCAAGAAAGATTTTCTAGGATCTAGTATTTCCAGTCAACAAAAAAACAGCACACTTTCAGACTCTGTTTGGCTTACTGTGTCCTACAGCAGAATTTGGGGCTAGGACTAAAGGGAAGCCTCTGAGGTCCTCCTCAGCCTAAGGAGCTCGGGGCACTTTGGAGAGGTTTGTCTCCTGTGCTATACCCCACAGTCAGAGGTTGATTCATGCAGGTAAACTAAAATTAATCTGAATTAAAGAGAAGAGGAACAGTAACCAGAGTTCAAAACAAGGCATGGGGGAGAGGTACAAAATAATGTCCAGTAAAATGGAAAACGCTGCTTAGAAACTGAACGGATTTAGGATGAGGTAGAGAGACCGTACTTTAGGCTCCTTTGAAAAATCACAATCTCCAAAGTATTTCTGGAAATACCAGAGGCATGCAAGGATGACAGATTCAGATTCACCAGGAAACTACAATGACTCAAATACATCCTCAGCTTTGGGGCTACAAACGCTAGGAGATGACCCTGATTTACACTACAGGTAAATCTGGGCTGACATCCATCCGGACCACTCCAAGAGAAAGATTCTAGCAAGAAGAAGAGTCAGAACGAGGGACACATGGTGGGGAGCAAATTAAACACAGAAAATGTGCAGCAAGTCAGAAAGAAATGGGGATTGGGAAGGGGAACAAATAACGTTGATCTGGGTGTGAGGCAGTAGTCTATCAAAAGCACTCATACTCTGGCCTCAAGAACTGGATTTAGAAGAGCCACGTGGCATGGATGCTCCCTGCATTGCAACGAAGGATTCTCTGGGGCACAAATACTCCAGTCTGCCTCTTGGAGAAGACAAGCTGAGGCCAAAGATCTTGCATCCGACCCCACAAAGGAGTTCTCTCTCTAGCAGGGAGGTGCACACCTGGCAACGTGTGCAGGTTGGATGCTGTGTTCCCAGATTTCTGCTATTTTATATAAAGTCAATCATTGTAGACTCAGCATCAGAAATACAAGAGAGAGAAATAAAAATCCAGCTTCCAAAAGATCCAAAAAATTCAAGTGAAAAATCCTGAGTAACCACTGAAGTGTGTGGTATGAAAGTCTACAATTAGAGATGTAGTAACCTCACCCCTAAACTGAGCCCGTACCAGGGGCGAGCAATTATTTTGGGCAGAGGGCCACTTACTGAGTTTTGGCAAGTCATCGAGGGCCACATGACAGGCAGCCAGGGGCAGATAAATATTCATTTTCTAAACTGTTCAGGGGCCCTGTGAGCCAGACAGAATGGCCCACCCCAGCCTATACAGATAAAGTTTCCTGTTCAAACAGAAAATCATTAGGTTAACAATGTCCTCAGACTCAGAACACCAGAGTGCTTGGCAGTCCGACTCCTTTGTATTGCAGGTCTCACAGAATGATTGTGTACTCATGAATGCCCCAACGTGGTTATTTCCAGCTTTATCCAGTACCAAAATGTTGGGATTGCACACGATTCTGCAGTGAGATTAAATTCTTGAAGTACGCCAGTGATCAATTGGGATTTTTTTTTTTTTTTCCAAATCTTTGGTCCAACCTCATAGGATGCATGATATTGTATAATGCTTTGTAATTAGATGTTCTAACTTCAGAGTTTTCTGTAAGATGAAGGAAAATTGTGACTTAGCTGTAAAAACAGCTGAAATAATTAGGAAGTATACGTACCCTATAGTTACTTTCCTATCTATGCATTTGTGAAAAGATACTTCGGTTGTCGATTTTTTCCTACTGTATACTACAACGCTTGCTCTACCACCCTATAGTAAGACCCCAAACCTCCCGTTCCCTTCCACCTGCTAGAGTGATAGAGTTCATCTGACAGGTTTTTACAATGCGAGTTAAAGTAACCATTGCCTTCAGAGGCTCAAACTAAGTACATATTGAATTAATATGAAGTCTCCTAGAGTAGTACAAAACTAGCAACATTTGAAATTATGATATTTGCTTCTCCTTGAGATACCTAAGGGCCCTCTGAAATTTCAGTTTGAGTTTTGCTCAAGAAGTACATGTTGAGCAAACCTTCTAAAAACTGTAGACTTTCCCAGTGTCAATGCCAGATTCAAACTAGCTTGTTCAGAAGATTATCACCCTTCACAATGAAGCATTTGAACATCAATATATTCCCCTCTGCAAAAATCCAGTTTTCAAGATTTCCAAGGATGGACATTTGACAAAACATGATGTCAACCGATATTGGATGAACTGAAGCAAAACACTGCGATGGATTCAGAGTCTTACCAGCAACACAGCACAGCAGAAACCCAAACCCATTACGTGCACTTTATGCTCCAGTGGCAACAAAGCAAACAAAGCCAGCTTTCAAAGGCCACACCGCTACAAGGAACAGGTGGCATGGCTGATGGGAGAAGCTACTAAACGAGCACAGCAGCTGCGTTCATGGGAGCAGGCCCTAGCTGCATTATTGGCCCTCCGTAGGGCTAAGTAGATCAGCTCCGAGGGGAAAAAGAATCGTACCTCAGGTCTGGCTGAAGATGACAATGCCATAAGAGTAGGCATCTCCATGTGGCCAGATGTGAGGACTTGGCTAAAGAACCATTAATAACAAGGTTTTGGGGGCTTTTTTTTGGGTAGACCCATGGCCCAGTGCAAAGCTTCTCAATCCTGTAGCTAATTAGCACACTACAGACATACAGGCAGCTCTTTGTTTCTTCTTTCCTCTGAGGGCAGGTGCACCCTCGTTCTGATATTAACCCAAAATCCACATGAGCTGCAAAGCAACAGGAAGACTGTAGAAAGCGTGCTACCGAACATTTCATATATTGATTTTTTTTTTTTTTTTTTACAACTTATAGCTCAATTTTCGCTTGCATCTTGGTGGCTCTTTCAAGTTAAGGAGCTGTCCCTGCTAACAAAGAATTGTACAAAATACTCAAGAAACCCAAGAACTAATGGTAACTGGTTGTTATCGGGTTAGAAGTAACATTTGAAAGAAGTCACGTGTGGTGTCAAGCATGTCAAAACCGCACCCACGGTGGATGACAAAGAACGCGCTGGGGTCCCTCTTATTCAAACCAAACAGGATCTGGACCTCTGAAAGCTCTAGTGAAGTGGGCAAGGCTGCTTTCGGATCTGGAAAGCAATTTATCCTGCTGTAGGATTTGGAGAGTCTACTCTCCCTCAACGAGCAAGTTCCATGCAGGTAGGGCTGGCACCAAACACTCAATTAAGTCGTCTGGCATTTTCCCATGGATTTCTGCAGGCACTGAATCAAGTCCCCAGGACAAGCAGAATATATAGCAGAAGTGGAGAGAAATTTGCCCATCTGCTCTATTTCACTTCCAAGTGTAAAGAGTTTTAATAGATCGGCTTCCTATCTAAAGCCATTAGAACTGCTACGACCTTCAATTGCTTCTTTCATTCACGAGCCAAGTTTAGTTATTTTCAAGTATTCGTTTTAAAGCAGCTGCAGAACCCTGGGGCCTGCCACTGAAGACTCACATATTTTAGAGGAAATGAAGAAAAACCAGCCTAGAAAAATGGCACTATTCCACCCTGTTTCCTGTTAGCCTTTTCTTGAAGAATAGATGCCAAGGTGTTGAGAAAAAACTTGCAAAAAAAAATCATGAGGTAGCTGGGAATAGGGATTTGAAAGATAAATGCTTCCTGCCACTCTAAGAGAGCTGTGTAAGAGCACTTGCTACATATGCTCTATTCAGAGGCGGGTTACTTTAGTTCAGGTGAACTCTGACCTGCTCACGCTATCGTTTCATACGTTTGATCAGAAGCAAGTCTTGAATCAATACTGTACATCTGAAATGCCGAGCTAAGCAGTCCTCTCCCCTCAACCGTAGGTGGTGAGGTAACAGCTGGGTGGGAAAGCGTTCGAGTAAATCTTAAGCGGAAACCATGTGCGGCGGCAGCAATTTGTTTCTGGAGGACATAGTAGGAGCCACCTGCTGGCATATCCCCCCAGCTGCAGAAGCTGGTCCAGAAGATTATTGCACAACTGGAATTGTGAAGTTTTCAGAGTTAGGAAATAGCCGGGCCAGAGGCCGACGGAAGCTGTGCTGCTCAGCAGGAGCGAGGGGGGCAGGGGGAAAGACAAGGCAGGAAGCAGCGCTCCGCAGCAGGCAATCCAAACTGACGTCCAGGGATCTGCGACCTCTAGTTTGGTAAAACTGGGGACAGATTCCCACTAGGCCAATCTGCACCAAGCTGGGGTGTGTAGGGGACTAGGTCTGGTAACTGAAGGTCACCGGCACACAGCAGCGTTCTGCCTCTGGCTCCGGCCTGGTGGCAGCGACACCAGCTCCCCACCAAGACGTATGGCCCCTTTGCCTTGGAAGGCCAGTGCAACACACCCGTAGAGACGTGGGGCAGGATCCTTTCCTTCTTATTCTCATGCTTCATATTCAGCCCTACTTTAAAGGTCCACTAGCAGTCCTGTGTCACACTGGGATGCGATACACAAAGTACCGATACACTAATTGCATTGCACTGGATAATACACAGCCTAAATAAGAAGCATCTCTCTCCCACCTTAAAAGAGCTCCAGTTATACGGAGCAAATTACTAGGTTTTGGAACCTAGAGGAAAGAAAAAAAATGGTTTAAGTAGTGGAATAATAGTTCCTCTCCTCCTACCCCAGCCCAGAGCAGATAAAAGCAGGGAGGGGTTGGGAAAGAAAGAAGCTGCATATGAGCTGTACGTCACCAGACCAGCCTGGAAGAGTTCTTCTCTTTACTTCCATGACAGCCAACAAAACTGTTCAGCGCTCGAGATGTACATTACCTGAAGAAGAAACCCTTTTTGAATGCAAAGTATTACATAGTTTCTCCTCTGAGTTATCTGAAAGAATTTAAGAGAATGTCAGCTTAGTACAACCCGCGTGCCAGAAATCCTGCTTTGTACGACCGCAGGCTCTGCAGGGAATCAGGCTTGCTGATTTTCTTTTTCAAGCACAATTTGGGGAACAGAACACTGCATTTGTCTCTAAAGCATTTACCTATCCTTGTTCAAATAACCAAAGCCTGATTTGTTTATTCACTTATTTTTAGTAAAGCATAACATATTTTTTTTCATTTAAAAAACACAAAAGTCAGTCTGGTCCAAGCAGAGACTGACGCTACTTGTTACCTTAAAGCTAGAGGTGGTCCGTAAATAAAACAGGAGTTGCTTGGCTAGACCTGCCCAGCACAGCTGAAGTCACTGGAAAGAGAAACTGAGAACAGCCAATGCTAGCGAGGTTGGAGCAAGCTGCCTGTTGTACGTGAAAGTCTAGACTTTCAGCAGTGGCCTTTGCTTTCACAGGTGCCATTTTGTGCCAGGTTATTTTTTCAGCCTGTAACTAACTACAGGTGCTAGGGTGGAGGCACAAAATTATATCTGCAGAGAGAGACGGGGTCAGAGCCTGGCTGAACCTCAGACTCCCGCACTCCACCGAAATAAAATCTAGTTTAAGAAAAGCAGCACACATCACACAGAGGAAGTCAAAGCAGTGACAGCGATGGTGGAAAGGGAATTCAGATACACACTGTAAGTGACGATTTAGAAATACTTACTACACAGCATTTAAAACCCCCCCCCAACTTTTACACATCTGATCAATGCTCTTAAGAAAGGCTTTTTGTCTAAGCATAAGCGTTTCTTTTTAGCGATTATTGTAGTCAGAAGACTTCCCCTTACCAAAAGGGTTTCAAATACCGGTCTCAACTCAAAGGCCATAGGTAATAAATGACCGTGAGCATATTCATTTACCATCCAATCAACTCTGACACATGTACATGATATTCACATTCCCACGCTGATTGGAATGAAATACAAGAACACCAGGCAACAAGATTTACGCTATTGTGTTGAAAAGTTCCAGCCTTCCAGTTTAGTTTTAAGGCATTACAATATGGTATCTCAAATGACCCACT
The DNA here is from genome assembly GCF_001723895.1 of Crocodylus porosus. Taxonomy (NCBI): domain Eukaryota; kingdom Metazoa; phylum Chordata; order Crocodylia; family Crocodylidae; genus Crocodylus; species Crocodylus porosus. The sequence continues at coordinate 33,606,811 of NW_017728915.1, read as the reverse complement.
AAATAATATTGGAGTACATTCCCCTAATTTTATTTTTTTTAAATGTTTATGGTCATTTGATATTTGTAAGTAGTAGACAAGCTACTAAAAATAGATCTATTTTGAAGTGCCAAGAAAATTATTAAAATTTAAAGGATCTAAAGCATTGGAAATCTCTCATCCATTGCATCTATTATCTTGATGCATCAGTCCCTAATTCACAGAATAAAGACATTGGAGGGTTTGTTCAGTTAGGCACTTGGAAAGTGTTTCCTATCTTTCAACTCCGACATTAATCAACATTTTACAATAAACTTCACTTGCCAGGTGTTAACTGTTAAAATGACAGAAATCCCATCGGAAAGGCAGCTAACTCAAGAGGGCTTCTGTGTTGATATAGATTTTTATTAAATATTTAGTGTTATATTTTACATATGGTGTGTATGCATGAGTGTGCGCATGCATGCATGCGTGCATGTGTACACACACAGCTATATAGTATATATAATGTACATATTATATGTAGTAATTATAATATTTACTAAGCACTAGAAGACTGTATAAATGTGATCCTTCCTACAACAGTTTAATTTAACATACTAAAGTGGTTTAGGAAATAGGTTGTATATTCAACATGCACAACCTACTAACAGATTTCAGAAAAATGCAAACAAGCTAGTTACTTGCCCTGGACAGAATCCCAGCGTCCCAAGTGCTAGCTTCAAGCCAATTTACTCAACACTTCATAAGATCAGGCTTCAAATCTAACTAGATGAATGATTTAAGGTTTATTAAAATAAACGCAGTGCCTGATAGTAGTTACGTTTCCCTTTAAAATGTACTATTCTGCAGAAACATAAACCCTAGCTGGTAAAGAGGGTTTTTAAATAGCAATAATAAGCGAGAAAACCAGGGGATGGCAAAAATTTTAAAAAAAGCTACAGTACAAATGTCTGATGTATACATCTCAGCACTTGCTTTCATCTCAACATTAATAATAAAATATTGGAATCCCTATGTTCTAGAATCGGGACGTTCAGATTTTCAAACCAACTTCTACCTGTTTCCACAGACCTTGTACGAGCAGCCCCAAACATAAAAGTGAAGAGAAACAAAACAGAATGCTTAAGAATCGCTGAGACTAGAAGGTATCCTATTTTCAACTAAACAAAACGCCACGACTCCTTGAAAGTGCCATTGCGAGCGGCACAGAAAACACGGATTAGTTACAACACAAGGATGCTGTAGCCTCTGAGTACTTCTGTGTCCCTGGCAACCACTGCATTTGCTGCAACTTGACCCGAGACACAAAACTCCTTCTGCAGGTGAGATAAGTTCAAATGCATTGCACTTTATCGAAAATATTAATAATTTAAAACATAAAACATATTCTTGTCAGCTGCCATTTTCTATTTACATGCCTGGCACCGGTGCTCTCGTACAGAGCAGTGTCCATGTGCATCACGTGGAGTGATGTTTCAAGGCAGCCATGGAGAGTAATGCAAAACCCGCAGAACAGTATTAAAAACAAATAAAAAGATTTACAGTGTTTAAGTAGCACTCATTTACAAAATAATCTCAACTTTTTGGAGCACAGTGAAGTTTAAAGGTCCATGTACTAGAACAGAAGAATTGAAATATCCATATATACAGAGAGAACCAAAAGTTTGGCACTTGTAAACGGCCTTCCTCTGTTATTGCATCCTGCGCTGTGTGGTGAGCATGTATTACCAAAAAACATTCAGACTGTACAGTTTGGCTACTGATGCAACTAATGAGTAGAGCAACTGCAATCAGCATATAAAACCCCTTCCTTCTGTACATGTACCCGAACGTGCAGGCACAATAATGTGCAAAAAAGGGACATCCTCTTTGCTGTTCTGAGAATGCTGCTAACAACATCACTGAAGGAAATTAAGCTGCCTGACATTTTCTGGAGGGGAAACTGAACACTTACAAATAAAGTCAGGGGCTCCGGTAGTTTTGATGAAAACATTCCCTTTTCTATTTGCAAGAATAACTCCTATATGACTCAGCAAAGAGACTGCCCGAAAATGCCTTTGAATAACTGCATTCAAAGGGAAAACGGGACTGAATTTGTCCTCAAAGAACAATAAATCATTTGTACAAGTCGTGTCTTAGCTCTTGGACTCGTTGCTGCTCTGGGATGTAGCCTGATTTTGTTTGTCTTAGGTTTAAAGAAAGTTTCTTCGCTGCTTTTATCTCAAGTTACTTGACTGGGGACAGCCAAGTCAATCCGTGGCTTTGGGATAAATGCACAAAGGGTTGTAGCTGGGAAAATATTTGAAGAGAAATGTCCTGCTTTGCTATAATTAAGTAGGGGACTCTTTGGAAATGCCCTTTGGGTAGGGTGGGATAGGTGTATAAACAGGCAGAGGGCATGAAATCCAGGCTAATGCCACACATTTAGCAGCACAGGGTTCCTGCTACACTGATGAAATGCTGTCTGGCTGGAGGGAAAAGGGGACACCAGGTGCACCTTTCTCCAGACCTTTGGCAGGACCATGAAAGCAACACCTGATCAGAAACCGAACAGACACCACAGCAGCCATCTCTGAATGACGGGGTAGGACCCATCTTTTCCTCCCACCCAAAAGCCACCACAACGTTACAGTCTTCAAAACAGTGCAACATGATCATGCCCATGATGCCTCGGGCTCAAAAATAGTTGAAACAGAACAGCAACCCTTTCCAAAACATTAACCTTTCATCTGGAAGTGGATAAAGTCTTCGGCAATGTTTGGACAAGGGGAAAGGAACAATATTATATATATAAAAATAAAATTAACCATAGGTTTAGTGTTAAAAACAAGCATAACCACCACCACTATTCCCATCATCAAGGTCTTTTGCGTGCATGTTTATTTTTGGGGGGTTGTGTTTTTGCATTTTTTGCTGTATTTTTATGTTTTTCTTATAAGGTTACTTCCACTTCTCTAATATATGGCTACAGACAAGCTTGGGACTTGAACCAGACAATTCCCAATGAGGATTCTGCCACTTTGCAAAAAAAATAAAAGTTTTTTTGGGGGGAAAATAAATAGAAAGCGACCTCAATGTGCACACTAAGAGATATGCATGCATATACCTAAAGTCAGTTGTGTGTGCACACAGGTTCCTGCTGACTCGACAAATTTTCAGCTCAAGTCTTGAAGGAAGTGAGGTGCCCTGGCTAGCACGTTACTCAGAGCCCCGAGTTGCCACCTCAGCCCCTTGTACATCACATGGAGATACTTAGGCACCTGAGACTGCAAACTGCAGAGCAGAAACTGCACAGGTTGCTGTTTAAAGTTCAATCATAGGGACAGAGAAAAGAAAGGGGTTGTGACTTGGGCCAGCTGTCCCAGGGAGTTGGGGAATGGTTTAATTCTAGCCAGGGAGAGGCACCAGTCTCTGCTCAGCTGCCAACCCTCTCCTGGAGTTGGGCACCTGCAATCAGGTCAGTGCCACATCACAAAAACCCAGAAAGAGACTGATGCCCACCACGCTGCAGCTAGTAGTCCAGCGACTGAGGCTCTTGTTTGAGAAAAAGGAGATCTGGCTTCAAGTCAAGAGGAAGAAGAGGTTTGAACCTGGGTCCTGACCTTCCCAAAGCATGTACTAACCACTGGGCTGGGCTACTGGGTATGACAGGGCAGGTATACTAGCTGCTCAAGAAACAGCATCACCCCATTGTGTGTGCAGATTAGACATGCTTTGACAATACCTATGACCACAGGCTCTGCCGACAAGCTTGGTGGAACCAGTGCAAGGTCCTGTCAGGGCTCTGGCACATGACAAAGGTCTGAGCAGCACTGGGATTTAAGCAGTTTGGTGCATTATTCCCAGAAGCAGCTTTGGGGCCTTGCAGCAACTGAACAAGGTTCTTTAAGCACCTCCGAGACCTTGGTTTGAGAGTTAGCTGTACCAAAAACAGCAGCTAGATGCTCACGTGACTTTGTGGCTGCAGCCCACTGGCCCCCCTGCTCAGGTAGGCTGTACGACGACTCATATGCTTAAGGTTCAATATGCATGCAAGTCTTAGGACAGGACGCTTAAAAACTTTGCTGTCAAATTTAACAAACCATGTGAGCAACATGAACCAATGAACTCCAGATTTTCATTTCTCTTTTTTTAAAAAAAAATGTGAAAGTCACATTTGGTCAGTTCTGCCTTATCTGGTTAAATGTAAGTGTTTAGCTCACTAGTCGTTACTGTAAAACAGTGCCAGAGCACCCACAGCTCTGAGCACAGGTTTCATGTGTCTGCTTGCCTAGATGCCCAATCTCTTCCTAATGCTAGCTAGGGAGTTGAAGGGTGCTGTGAGATGCTCAGAACCTTCCAACATGCTGAGCGTGTGTTCAGAAGCATCCAAGCGACTTGGAAAACTGCTCAGATTTCAAAAAAAGTGACTTAGGTACTTTTGAAAAATTTTACATCCTCACCTTGAAGTGGGAAACTTTGCAAGATAAACGACTAAGCACTCAAGGTACGTTACACAAAAGATCTGGAGATGGAAACAGTGGTGCATATCTTTTGCAGTAAAGCATTATATAGCATATCAAATCTACAGACCAATATTAGGTCAAAAGTTTCTACTCACTGCACAAAAAATACAACCAATTTAAAAAAATAAAATAAAATACAATACAATACACCGACAAAAAACCCAAATAGGCTAGAAAACCCCCCCCGATGTGTGCAGTCCAGAGTCTGCAGCACTTCAGCATTGCAAGAAAGGACTACATTCTGCCCTCATTCAACACCGCAGTAACTCCAGTAAAACAATTAAAATCAGAGAATGATGAAAAGTATGAGCACATTTTGGAATGTCTTTTGAAAGAAAGTTTAGAAAGCTGAACAGCAGCTATTTTGTCAGCATTTTCATCTAGGACGAAGCAACTGAGTTAACCTGGATGCACGCTGAATGTAACTGAGGGCAGAACGGCCCACTGATTTTTTCATATGAGGTCCTTCAAAGTTGCAGAGTGGAAAGTACAAGGTCCAGTAATAACATTGGTAACACTGCAAGTCTCTAAGGGGTGGGAAGTTTCAGCTGCATTTCCAGCCCTATTTTACTTTGAAGTAGGGTTGCAGCTCACCAGTCATAAATAACAAAATGAAATTAAGAAGCGAGGTAAAGTGTGTCCTAGCCAGCAGTTTCTACCAACAACAGTCTACTCAGTATTACTACGACTGTGAACAGAACTTAACAACCTTCAAGCACTGAATTCATTGCTACAACTGCCTTCCAAAACCAGGCTTTCAAAGCCAAATGGTAGTAGACAGCACTGTTCTTTAACACAAAGGTTATAATTAAACCAGCATCTGATCCCAGCATAAGCTACCTGGGCAATTTCCTTTAAAATGGTAATTTGAAAAATCATGTTTTCCGTAGCTTGCGTTACTTAATGCCCCACCATTGCTTCTCCCCTTTTATACCATCATACCCCCCAGAGCCCTTGACACTGCAAAGCTACAGGGATTCGAGTCATTTTGAGTGAAGAGACACTGCTAGTTTCTCTCTGATAAGAAACTCGTGCATGGTCTTTCTTTACCAACAACAATAATGATGCAAGATTTTCTTGGCTGTGATCCTCCCCTTTACTTGGGGGTTGGAGATTTCAGCCTTCAAAAAAATCTATGCAGCATGCATGCTGGCCCACCCATACACTGAATCTTTAGACCATTTGAATGACACAGGGTAAAAAACAAACACAAAATGAAACAAAAACCATTGGGTTATTCATCTATAACATACTATACATTTCTTTTAGATTAGTCCATTTTAAATATATTAAAAAAAAGATTCTTAGGAACAAAAACACTGCAAATGAATGAAAAAAACCCATATATACACCACCACCGTATTAGGCACAGACCTTAACCTGTGAAGAAGGGCTAGGATAAAGGGTGCAACAACCAACACCTCCCTCTCACAGCTTCAGCCATGTAACAGTCTTTTCCCAAGACACTGGAGAGGTTGGTTTTCATACAGCATTTGTACAGTACAGCTATCAGGGTCAAGATAGCATATTTATTCTTAATCCCTGCAGGGAATATGCACC
>NW_017728915.1:33585385-33600653 GCF_001723895.1 Crocodylus porosus | reverse complement strand
TTTTTTTTTTTAACTTTTCAGTAGATTTTGCCATAGTAATACCCAGACCTACCTCTTTCTGACACAAAGAAACTCCTTCCCTAGCAGAGGTTATTTTCTGAACAGTTAGAACTGAAGGAGTTTTCTTGGTCACAGGTTTTTGGGTTTTGTTTTTTTTGTTCATTTTGTTTTAATATATAGTTATTTTCCCCCAAAAACAAGAACCAAGACTCAAGCTTTGAAGCATTTAAAAAACAAAAAGTTACCATACCAAAGCACAGATTACAGTATAAGTTTCAGTTGCACTATCTTTGTTTTTTTTTCCTTATGTAAAGCTATGTTGTAGTGGACCGTGGCAGGCTCTTCCAGTCTCCTCCCCTTTTGCGAGGCTGGTCACGGAGAAGGAACACGGATGCGGAACAATCCCTGCTGAAGCTGCAGTCGGAAGAGCTTGCAGTTTGCAATCCGCAAGGCTGCGCAGCCAGTGCGGCGAAGGTCTGATGGAAATAATGGTTTTGTGCGGTGCCAAGTTCCCGTGCTCCTTTTAAACTCTCTGACATAGTCATAATTTGTACCTAGAGTTAGGTTGGAAAAAAGAGGGAGGGAGGGAAAAGAGAAATACATTGCACTTTAAATTACACCGCAACTTTCAAATAGTTTAAAGTCTAATGAGGTTATTATTTCTCCAGGCTAAATGGAAGCAGAAAGATTGTTGCTATCCATTTCTAAATGGGATTTCAAAGAAAGTAAAGTTGAGAAGTCTGAATTAAGAAGAACAAAGCAAAGCAAAAAGGACCTTTTTCCCTTCCACATTTTTTAATTTCTGCTATTAATAAACTGACTTTGGTGATATCTAGATATACATCTTGTTATGTATAGATAAGAAGACTATATAGATAAAGCCAGAGGTTCATGTCTTCCAAAAAGTAAGCTGTACAAATCAATATCCAATACAAGAATTTCTAACATTTTAGCAACCCCTTTCTACTGGAAAGGTTGTGGGACCTTTAAAGGACCTTGGTCGTTTAAATTTACTTCATCATTTGTCAGAGCTACCACAGCTGCAAAGCAACTGGCATTTGCCAGGTATAAATCCTGAACATTTTCTCAGATGTACAAACAAGCTGAGTAACACTAAAAATGCTGCCATGCTTATGAATCCCAGAATCTCTGCATTATATTCCTAAGAGTACTCTGAGACAAACTTCTTGGAAATGAACCACCGATGTTCTTTTTTTTGCATGTCTTCCCCCAACTATGGCATTACCATTTTGTTTTAAATATTATTAGTGAATGATACTTCACAACAACATGTAACCTAGTAAGGTTACATATTACATTCAACATTTTTCAATAAGGAAAACTCAATTAGAAAAATGACACTACAAAAATTGAAAAAAGTGTATCTAACAAGTTCCTGCCTAACTTATTCTGTGTCAAGGGCAATGATGGACTGTTTCCTACCCAACAGTTAGGACTGCAGAGCAGCAGTGACACTGTTGCAAACCTCTCCCCCACATGCTCTTACCAGGGATTACTGTTAAATCAGACTATTTCCAGACTGGCCACGTGCCAGAAGTTGCTATCAACAATTTGGAAGAGGCTGCTTTTGTATTGTTTGCAAAAAATCCAAGAACATGTTATTAACCTCAGTCTATTCCCCTAACCTCTGTTATGACAGCCAAACAAATGGCTAACAAGTTTACAAACTTTCTTTAGGAGTTTAAAATCAAAGAGATGTTCAAGCACAAAAGTTAAAAACAATTCTGCTTATTTTTTCCTGTAAATTTAACATGGTTGCCTTGAACTTGAGGGCAACCAAGAGCAGAACGAGATTCAGAATCTTAACTACACTGAAGTGTATTTTTAACTCTAAAACTTCAAACCATTTTGAAAAGTATTCTCAAAGATTGAAAGAAAACAATCAATATGAACTTATTAGCGTTGTCTCTAACCTGTATCAAGATCTCCAATCACATAAATACTGGCCCCAATTGGTACAGCTCCGTATACAAAGGAAGAACTGGTGGGGATGCATAAGTTCTGATCGTTTAGATAAATCCACCTGCAAAAGAGGGCAGTTTTAGTGTATGGATTAATATGCAGGACAAAAATATTTGTAAGTTTTTTCCAACAGTTTGACTGGCTGTAAATAAAAGCAAAGTCATGTAAAATCTTTTAGCTTTTAGCAGAGACCTGCATTGGGAATTGGGGCCTCCAAGTCCCTTAGGCCTGGTCTACACTGAAAGAAGTGATCTTCAAAGGCCTTCTAGAATAGCTCCCCACGGGGATCCTTTGTTCTGGAATAAAATCACTCTGAATGGAGTAACTGTTTCAGAATATTTTCCTCTCATGTTCCCCTTCCCCTCCCCTACTTTGCTATAAAGGCCCCGCACAAGGGAGGTTATTTTGCAATTGCCATGATACTCAATTTTCCTCATACGATGCAGCCCTATTTTAAAACGTGGGCCAAGACAAAATATCATCATTATTTGCCACCAGTCACAAACACCTTGGTAAACACACTCGTTAATTATAAGGGTAGGTTCTAATGATGTGAGCAGTAAGTTTTAAAACTTCTCTCTTATAGGAATACAAGCATCAAGCCTTTTGGGAGAGGGAGTGGTAGAGGAGTGCACAAATTACTCAGCCAAAAGAGTTCAACATCTTCTCAGGTACTGAACAATTCACTAGATCCAAATTAAACTCATTTGAGAGCTTCTTTTAAAACTATTTCTGCACTACAAGGCTACACAGACTTTTATCCAGAGTATGTTTTTACAGCCTAGGTATAAAGCCCTGTAAAAACACACTTCCAACAGAACTAGCTGTTCAGTTCCAAGAGCTGCCCCACAGTACAAGTGGGAGTCGAGAGCTGCTGCATCACATCACCTTGAATTATGAGCCCTCTTCAACCGAGAATTTAATTCCTAAGGTCGCGTCCAGATGAGTGCAGACGTGCAGCATGTGGTGCTCCCATCCTAACTCACCCCTAACAGATTAGCCCTCAAGAGCTCGTACAAGCAAGACCCTCCACTGCAAACAGGCTGCTCTCTTCTGTATGCAAGTACCTCTTAGTTTTTGCCAGTTCTATATCTTTGGCCGTGAACGAATGGTACTGCTAAGAGCTATCAAAGCCTGGGGGAGACGGACAAGGAGCTGAGGTACCACAGGTGAAGGAGTTGGTACCTGGCGCATTTCAGCTGGTTCTCAGTTGAAGGGTTTGGAGCCGGAGGGTGCTCCTGAAGGCAGGAGACCACTGCAGGAGGAGTGTCTCACAAAAGGCACATCTGGCCACATCCACAGTTGAGACAGGCCACAGCATGACAAATGCAGTGTTACTGCTTTCCTCACGTGCCAGGCCAGCACAGGCAGTCATGCCAGTGAAAGGAATGGTTTTCATCAATGGCCTTTGCCAACTGCATCATGCACCCTTCTGGATTTGACCTTCTGAGCCGTCCATGCTGCCGGCTGAACAGGTTCCAGACTGGCCAAGTGCAGGCGTGCAGCTCGCGTTTGCAGATGGGGGCCAATGTGAAAGGCCACGCTGCAGCTGCAGGCGTGTACAAGTGGTGATACATGCACTGGTGAGGAGGGCCTTCTAGCATGGCCTGCAAGCAGCCCAACAACACTGAAAGACTGCCAGTGAATCGGCTGTTGCTTGGCTTGGCAAGGCAGGCATCCGTGAGATAACTGTATATTACAGCTAGACAACAACTGAAGCTATAATTGCTAATGAAAAAACTCATCCCCTTCCTGCCCCTCACCAACTTATGTACTTTTCAGGAATGCTTCCAGCAGTTCAAGTTAGGAAACAACAAAGACAGGAAGGGCAACGGGTCACGTTTCATCAGCTTTTGGCCTAAGCTCCAGCTTGCTGTAAGTTGACCATTTGCCTGCTGTTTGGGCAGTAAGAAAATAAGCTATACCAAGAGATTCACAACCTTTACGAAGGAGAAAGAACTGTTTAGAAAGTCTGCTCTTCTGGGTGCTTATTTTCTGCAAATGGTTCTGCTCAAGTCAGATCCAAGGAAAAAGAGGTGACAGCTTCTTTTGCAGCAGGAGACAGAGTTGATATAGTACAGCATGTAAAACTAAAATGTGTTTCTGTCGAAGCTAACACAGGAAAAACACTTAAGCTTTTCATTTTTTAAAGCAGTAAGTGAATACAAAGAGATGGCAATCTAAACAGCAGTAACTCGTAAAGCAAAATGGGTGTTTCTAATGCTGAAGGAGAAGTGAGATGCAGAATACAGAAACCAAGCCATCACGATCTGCTACCTAAAGTCTGCACTCAGTGTGGAAGGAAGGCTTGCATAACAACTATTAACTGAGAAAGTCTCGATCTAATTTGACTTTGGGGTAATCGTTTCATCCCTCTGTGCAGGGGCAGATCCAGGATTTACTGAAGAAGATGCAGCACCCTGCCCCTCAGATCACAGGGGCTGGAGGTATAGCTGGCAAGGAATGCTTGGGAACAAGTGCACGAAGAGGGGCACCCACCCCTGCTGATCTCTGTTGCTGTCCTCAGCTGACTTAGAGACAAGGGGAGAGGTGGGGGCAGGAGGAGCAAAGCCATTCCTGCTCCGCTCCAACCAGGAGCTGAAGAGAGCAGCTATATAGAGAGCCAGGCTTGGCCAGGGACAGCAATAGTGGCAGCTAGTTTCCTCCTCTAATCCTGCCTACCTCCCCTGCAAGTGTTCCCTGCAGTCAAGGAGCAGGTGCTGGAAGGAGGAACTTGTGCATTGCTGTTGCTGCCTCCCACCAAGCCCAGATCCCTGCAAAGCCACCCCTGCAGCCTAGGGCAGGAGCAGCCCTGGGCCCCCCCCCCCCGCCATGCTTTGTCAGCCAGGGACAGCAGCAGTGGTGCACAGGTTCCTCCTTCCTGCGTCTGCTCCTGGCCAGTGTTGGATACCAGCACTGTGGGGAACAGGTGGGAGCCAGGGGGAACTGGGCAGGGACAAGGCATTGCAACAAGGAACTGGACCACAGTTACAGTTATCCCCCACTGAGCCTGGCACCCAGCACAGCTACACCCACAGGTGGAGAGGCTCTGGGGTTTCCCGAGCATCCAGATCAGAAACAGAAGAGGAATATGTCCTCACTGGATCTGCCCCTGAGCCTCTTATGTCAGCATCTTAGGAGACACCTGCATATTAAAGGAAGCAGTTTTTTGGTTCTAAATATTTTGTTGCAAGTTTTTTTTCTTTTTAATCTTCACACACATTATTCAAATGGTGTTTGCTGGGTGGCAGTTACTTACAGGAATCATTTTTGAAAAACTGTTTGGCAAATTATCACTTCTAAAAATAGCACAGCCCCTGCCTAAGAAACTTAGAGATTTCAATCCAGATGTTTTCCATACAGTTTAGGCTGCATACATAACACGTCAGTAAAATGCAGCAGCTTCTAAAGTCGAGACAAGAGTCCAAGCCGCCAGCCAAATCAACTTCCTCACAGAGTATTTCACAATATGCTGGAGGAATAAAGACCTTTTTTGGGGCAAGATTTAAAGCCAATTTGTACTCCCTGATGTTTCATGAAAGTCCCGAATATTCAAGCTAAAGGTGGCAGATTCACCTTTCAGTCCATTTTCTGGAATGACGACCTCTATTCTCCTCACTTTCTTCTGACACACAAAGGTCAGAACAGCAAGTCGTCCACTTGATAAACCCCAGAAGCATGAAAGACTGAGCTGACACGATTGGGGTTTCAGTAGGAACTCCAGGCACTTAAAATCTGGTGTCTGAATCAAAGACAAATCTAAAAATGGATCAAAACCAGTACACACCAGAACATAGTGCTTAAACAATCCATAGTCTAAAAAAAATTTCCTATATATGGTCAGCCAGAATTCAACTAAATGCTGAGATCAGTGTCAAGCACCTCATGTGGTGTGAAGACATCTGAGAATACTGCCAATCATTTTAAAGTTCATAGTAACTGATAGAGGTAACCTGGAGGGAAAAAAAGCCACCCGCACTGAAATCATTTGGGTTAGCCGAAGTCAGAGTGAGGTGGGTTAACCAATTAAGGCCTCGTTCCTGGAATCCAATCAATGCCAGATCATCCAAGAGCCCAAGTTCTTGGGTAATAAGATTTAGGATTTAGAAGGATACAGAAGGTGTGAGAGGGATGCAGGCAGCTATCATTTCTAATCATGAACGTCTATTATAGCACTTATAAATAATACTTGATGGCCAAGCTCAGAGCTGGAAATTTGGCAATAACCATTAGTTTCTAGTCACATGAACTTTGTGACAGGTAGCAGATGTTGAAACAAACAGATAGCTACCTCAATGTTCATGACACACATACTGAACTCTGCATTCCCGTTTCAGTCAGAGCTTGTAGGCCAAGACAGGCAATGCCCTTTTCTTTGCTACTCTGTTAAACTCATTTCGGGGCCCAGTCTGAATGTGCTCTCCTGCTATGAGAGTATCAATGAAAACTTACAAATACACCACCTAATATTCTATGCATGCTTAGTCATACGGCAAAGTGCAGAAGGGGAAGCCCCTATTAGAAACATGAGCAAAGGTGAGATGGTATGAAACTTTAAGTCCATATCCTGTCTACAAGATGTCTAAGTTTATGCAGCAGTTCGCCCAAATGCATGCATGTGTGCCTTGGCACAGAACAATCCTATTCTTCCTCAGTAAGATGCCCAGCTTTCCCATTCCCATCTCAGCATGCAAGCGCAAAGCAGAGTCAGTTCCAAGCAGGAAATATTAGCCTTTGGGGGTGTATCTGAGCTCCTGTGTCGGTCTCAGGGCTGTGAGAAAGTGCTTACTTGTGCATGAGCTGGATCCCAACATGGAGAGAGAGATGTAAAGCACGGCGCAACAAGACAGACAACCCATCCACCTTTTATCCAATAGCAGAATTCTGACTCCTGCTCCCAATGCTATTTGCATTTCGTCCAATGACTATTTCACGTAAATTGCTTAAAAATAGCATTGGAAGCAGGGGACAGAACCCAGGCTTCTATCCCTCCCTGGAGATGGCTTCCTTGCTGGAAGCATGTTCTCCTTTTGATCCCATAACCTGAGCTTCTTTCTACCCACCAGCTGGTTTCAACAGGAGGAATGGAGAATGCCCTCACAGCCTTGTTGGGAATGCTGGCCTACGGCATCAGCACATAGCCTGATAGGTGGGTCACTTATTCTGGGACGTGGGAGATGCAAGTTCAGGGCTGAGCACACAGCGCTCTCATTTCCTAGCCAAAGCCCCTAATCACTGGGCTTTTTGCCAAAAACTAAGTGGGTTTTATTTCTGCATGTGTGATCTTAGCTCCAAATCCTGCTTGGTGCAATTCCCTCCTGAAACCAAACTGGATTACAAACTTTGGGAGAAAGATGCCGAGATAGCCATTCTAGACTGCTTCTCAGCATGTGCGATAGATACAACCAGGACAAAATGGAGGTGCCTGATGAACCTAGGCATCTTAGTGCACTTACACACATGCAGGGAGAAGATCTGATTAATCAAGTCTGCTGGTGCACGTAAATTGACACACTCTGGCAGCCTTGCGTATCATGTGCATCAGCGGCGCAGTGTTCCTCCACACTGAGAAAATGGCAGCAGTATGCTCTGAACTAAAACATGTTCAATGAACTTTAGTTCAAAGTGTACCACCACCATTTTTTCAGCATGGGGGCTGCACTGCGCTGCTGATACATGCCACGTGTGGGAGCTTTTTATTAGCATGGCTTGCTCATTAAAAGCGCCCAGCACTGTGTCAGAAGCATGTATAAAAATGCCCTTAACGGTTTTGTGCCTGCTGAGTGGAGGGAAATAGGAATGCACTTGGTATCCAAGAGAATATACCACTTAGACATCTTAAAGGAGAAAAAGGACTCGGGTTTACTTTTTATCTATATCACTAATTGGCCCTCCATAGTTTAGTACACCAAAAGAGCCCAAATCAACAGCTAATACAAACAGCCAAAAAGCTTTCTAGAAGTACACACTAGCATATATGTACTATGTTGAAAGCTCTCTACTGCTGCACCATATACAACAGAAGCATCCTAGGTCATATGGCATACCCCCCATCCTTGTGCTATTCCAGCTTCACTCAGGAAAGACGTGTTTCCACTATCAGTGTACTTTAATTAGACAAAAATGCCGATGTATACTGCCTTTGTCTCCTCTACAGGAAGTACGACTTTTTGCAGAGAGATCTTCAAAAGGTATGCTGTTTCCCTGACAACCCATTATCACCTACATCATATACTTGCACAACACGATCTGTTATTGTGGGAACAAATCAACAGTCCTATAATAAAATTAGTATTAAACAGTTAAGGTACAGTTTATAGATTACATAGAAGTAAATTGTTCTTATTTGTATGAGTCACAAACTACACACTACATACCCAGTTTACTTTAGGAGGAAAAAGTGTTACTGGTTTATATGGTATTACCAAAATGCATGCAACAGACAACATATAATATGATAGGGACAGACGGAGTTCACCTGCAAACAAAGCAAGATACATAACAAAATGTTTTAGCCATGGTTTTGAGAGACAGAATATGGCTTCCTACTTAGTACCAGTAAGACACCTGGAAGATTCTCATTCTTTAACGGTATCCAATGTGCCTTCACTTCATTAATAGTCTGTGGCAAGTTTCAAAATTTATATGAAGTAATATGATCCAGATATCATTCTGCCAAGAACATAACCTCTGCTTAAGTTTTTATAAAGAGTTCTGCCTTTGGCTTTTAATTGGAGTCCCTTTATAAATAACACTTTTACAACAGATACAACTCTCCTAGACTATAACATTCTTTTAATGTTGAAGATAAATTACGTTCAAATTACATACTCTGAACATATCTAATACACATGAAGATTGCTTATCTTCATAGCTATGATCTAAAATAGTAACACATAAAATGGTAATACAGCACCCTCTTCTGGTAAGCACCATTGTACAAAAATGCTACCACTCCCGGTACTGAAGCTACCATATATTCCAGCAGAGGAAGCAGAAGTTATGAAGTAGGAAAGATAGCATCTGAACTCAGCTAATAGGTCAAATTTTCATCCTAGTTTTTACCAATTCTCCTTTTCAAAGGTATAAGAGGAGCTAGGCATAGTTTGCTCTTGTACTTCATCCCACTTCAAAACGAGCCCCTGAATACACACTTAAATCACGTATAGTCACAAAATCCAGAAGCCAGTGTTTGAAAGTGTGGCCCTGGAAATTTACTCAAGTAAAATAAAGATTAACTTTTCTTTTTAAATATAAGCCTCAGATTTTTTCTTAACTGAAGCCAGTTTAATGGAAGATTGATAGTCAAGGTATTACTACTTTGCTCTGTCCTTTACTGGTTTCACAAAAAGTCATCTTATTAACTTTAAACTACTGTCAATTACTGTAAGAATTTGTAATTTGTAAAAATGTTAATCACTCAACCCAAATTTAAAACTGTCTGTTATAAACGTGTGTGTGAAAGCCACTAGGTGGCAGTGATAACTCCTCTGCAACCAAATTTGGACAGGTCAGAGGTTCCTAATCTTTTTGGAAAGTTTGATACATTAAAATCAACATTGCTGGAAGTCTTAAATTACCACATTAGCAAGAGATTTTTTTCCCCCTAATGTTGTATAAAAGCATCATGGAAGCAGTGGTAGATGGTAGAAACTGTCAATGTAAAACAGCTGAGACAATCAGCTATTAGATAAAAACACAAAAAAGCCCCATTAACTTGCCTGATCTATATACATTTGTTGGGTGAACTGGGTCCAAGTAATGTGCTGCCTCTTCTGGGCATGCCTGGGCTGGCATGGGAGTGCACTGAGTTTAAAGTAAAGTGAGTTTTTGTTTTTGGGTTTGTTTGTTTGGGTTTTTTTATTTAACATCTCCAAGCAACTACTTATGCCTAACAACCAGCATTTTAGTGCCACAAGAAGAAATATTTAGGTCTCAAATTGAGGCAAAAAAAAATCAACAAGATGAATTGACATTTGTTGAAAAGCTGGATGCGTTACGACACTCTCAAAAGGGAATAAAAAAGATAAAAGGAGCAACTGAAAGAGAGACATGCTCCATCTACAGCCAGAACTAGTTACCTTTTAAATTCATCATGATAGAATTCGGATTTGCAGGTCACCATCTCGCTGGCCTGATTATCATCACGACTTCTGACTCCACCAAACACGTACAGTTCTGACGCAACTCCACAAGCTACTGCTCCAAATCTGAGGGCCAAAGAAAGGAAACAAGCACTATTAAATAGATCCACCCACATCCTTCCATGCATTTCCCTACTTGTTCATATTCAAATGCTCAGATCAGGTGTTCAGTAACATTTAGGTCAGTGCATACATCATTGTCCAAAAAAATGAACAGCACCAATTTTTCATTCAGGGACAAAGTCCTAAATTTCAAGTTTGGTAGGAAGTGCAATCCTGACAATGCCATTTCTGTTTTCATTGTGCAGAATAGCAGGAATGTTTCAATAGCCAGCTTTGGGTTCACTGTGCAGAGAAGCACTCACTGTTCCTTGAGAGCAAGTTATTTTATGCCATGGAGTTTGGTAGCCAATAAGAGCCCAAGGCACTCTTCCAGCCAAAAAATAAATAAATTAAAGATCCCACCAATGCTCGGTCCCAAGCCACGTCCACATTCCCAGGCTACATCCCCAGCACAATAGCTCCATGTTACCGTATGACTCAGGAAGGCAGGGGAATCCACCTGGAGGTCTGTCTAGCAGCATTAGTTGGAACTGCTTAGCAGAGTTACAAAAGAACCAAGGCATCAAAGTTAAAATGATTGCACATGTTGATTACTGAATCCACACCACTGCCATGTAACCAGCAGTGCTAAAACTTGATTCGTTTCTTTAAAAATGGAAGTACCCTGGGGTCACGTTTGTATGGCCTTGTTATTTTAGAATTTAAATGACACATCCTACTAACCTGGACGTGCATTTTTACTCACCTTCTCTCTTTCAGGGGACAGATGGCTGTCCACTGCTGAGTCCTAGGGTCATAACACTCAACAGATTCAAACAGTTTTCCATAGGAGCCTCCACCCATTGCATAGATTTTCTTCTTCATAGCTGCATAGCAGCCAATCTTTAAAAAATAATAATAAAATATATATATATATATATATATATATGTTGAAATCTACAGAATCCTGTTAATGGAGTACCTTCAGTATTTTAGATGAGACAGTAAAAGACTCAAAACTCCAGGTTTAGGCAACTTCATTAAGGCACATTCTGAGCCACATGAAAAATTAATTTAAGGACGTAATTTATAATAATACTGCGTCAACCTTTCCTCAAAGGGAAACAGCTATAAGGATGTTGAAAAAAAAGAGAATAAAGACAAGTTCAAATGGACTTGCCTCATTTTCATTAACAACTACTCTATATACATAGTAGAACAGCTGTCCCTGAAAACTGCTCCTTAAAAATCCAAGGCATCCCAGCTAGTGTTAAATTTTTGGTGGTGACCACAACCTATAACAGCTCATTAACTTATGAATGTGTGACCAAAGGGTAAAAAGTACAGCCAGAGTAAAGTTAAAGCAATTTTCACAGCCGGCTGGAGGCATTAGGACTCCAGTTTATACAAGGTTTCTCCTATTTTGAAAACTCGTTACTTTTCATAATCCCCTCCCGCTGGAGAATTTGCAGGAATCAGAGTACTGATAACACAAAAATAACCTCATTGCTACATTTTATTTAGAAAATGAAGTCAAATGATCTAGCCATAATAAATTCGTTCTTAAATGTTTTAGTCAGCCTGATATAGATGCAGTAGCCTTTTCTTCAAGTGTGGCTGCAAGTAGATTTTAAAAAAATTCAGGGTGAATAAAATAAGATTATCTCAGCTTGTTCTGTCCTTTCACAATGACATTTTGCATTAAAAACACATAGCACAAGTTTCTTCCTTCTAGTATTTTAAAATTAATTGTTGATTAAGTTTGCCTTATGGAAAAGCAGCAAGGTATACCCATAAACTGCACCTCAAACAAGACAGTATAAAAAATTCTCACTACAGCAGCAGTTTTATTTTGATGAATAAAAAAGAAAAAAAAACAAAACACACTCTTCCCCTCTCGCCATCAGAGGACTATTTGGTTTAAGAAAAAGTTGTAACAGACAGTGCAAACAGCTCAACAGGATTTTTTAGAAAAGCATTTATTGCGAAAGTGTAACTTATTATGCTATAGCTCGTTACCTTTCTAACCATGGTTAAGTCTGGTTGCTTGTTCCATGTCTTGTTATAAATGTCATAACTCTCCATAGAGATGAGTTCCCTTTCTCCATCCTCACCTCCCAGAATGTAGATAATTCCATCAATTTCTACCACACCAAAATTATGTCGTGCCTACAAGAGACATCAATAAATTCATGTTGCAGTGATGTTCACAAGTTCACATCCTGCCTACCGTGCTTGTAACTGCAATTTGCCTCCATTAAAAATAAAGTTACAATAAAAGGTATCCTTCTCCAGAGCAAGTTTTATCCTTTAAATTTAAAGCACAGGTCTCTGGTGCAGTCCCTTCATCCCCATTAGGATTCTCCAGTACATAAGTATCCTATTTATACCTACTGACATGCACACAAGCTTTCTGCAAAGGAGAATAAACTCACAATACTAAGGGTACTTTCTGAACAGAAATGAAATTCTGCGTTTCACCTCTAAAGTTAGCTCTTTGCTAACAAACAGGTGTTACCTAGGGGCTGCAGTTATTACTGATCCAAACTTGGCAATAAAGAAATGCACAAGTATGGTGATCTGCACTATGGCTTCTGAAGGCTTCACGTGACTGGAAATTAACATCAGTGTAATACTGCTGAACCCATTTTATTAAAGGAACAATAAGTGTTGACAGTTAGGTAGCGATCTTGCCTCATTCATTGGTGGCAAGGAACTCCACGAATTGGTGTCTGGATCGTATTTTTCTCCAGAGCTTAAAGTTTCCTTATTTTCATCTTGACCTCCAAGCACAAACAAGAATCCTTCTGCAAAACAAAGCACATATGGCAATTTTAAAGTGGTAGTCATACCTGTGATTGTGACAAGGCATTAAGGTACATCTTGGAATAGCACAATTAAAAAAAAAAAAAAAATAGCACAGATCAGACACCGGACTGGCAAAGGTTAGGGCTGTGTGAAGCTTCAGGTTTTGATTTGATTCGGAGGCAATTCAGTAGCTGAATCCAAGTCAATAAAAAGGTCCAAATCAATTCTGAAGTTCTCCGAATCGTTTCCAAATGGGCTCGGAGAGCTCTGGAGATTCAGGCAGTCCTCGCTTGCTGATGAAGGAAACTGGACCCCGACTCCATGCTGGAGGAAGGGGGAAGAGGATCGTGAGGGGACCCTCATCAGGCCCCATCCCCTGCCTGCTCTCCCAGCCCCAGCTCTTTAAAAAAAAAAACAAAGAGCAACAAAAAAAACAACCACAAAACCAAAAAACCACCCACTCACCGGCTGCTGCCAGGCAGGGGGGCCCCCATCTCTGCTGTTCCCCACAGCCCCATACTGCGTGGGGGGCTCTGCCACAAGCCCCTAGACCCCCACCCACTCTCCCAACCCGCCCATGGCTGCCCTGCCCTGCCCTGCCCCAGCTCCCAGTTCTATAAAAAAGCCTCCACTCACTGGCTGCTGCAGCAGCTGTCGAGGCTTCTGGGGGCTTGTGGCAGAGCTCCCTATGCAGCGTGGGGCAGTAGGGATTACCCCCCACCTGGCAGCAGCTGGTAAATGGGGAACTTTAAAAAAAAAAAAGAGCCAGGAGCCAAGGCTGGGTGGGGCAGCCATTGACGGGGCTGGGAGAGCAGGCGGGGGATATGGCCTGGCGGACGCAGAGAGTCAGCGGTGGCTGAGTCTCCAGATGAGATTTGGCTGAAATCATCTTGGGACGGTGATTCAAAATCACTGAAATTGAATCACTATCCCCCAAATCCAAAGCAAAATACTAACTGCTTCACACAAGCCTATAAAGCATGTCCTTTTCCCCCCAACATAGTTCATCAGAAACTATAGGTCAAATTCAGCAGCACAGTGCACCAGGTGCAACCCCAAGTTATTTAAAATAAATAAAGAAGACATTCCTGTAGGGACAAAAGTAGCAAGCTGCAACAAAGTATCACTGTGCGATTTTCAGATCTTCAAAATCTGATGGATTCACCACAAAACAAAGCAGCAGTAAAGGGATAATTTGCATAGAAATCAACAGGCTTCAGTCCAGTTTGCTGTTGGAAGGCAAATTATCTTACAAACTATAACTGTTTGGATAGCATGGTGAGCTTACATGCCACTGGCTTTTCCCTGAAGTGATAACGTGTCCCCGCTTACCTGCTGAAAGTACTCCATGGTTGATTCTTGGTATGCTCATAGGGGCAAGTTCAATCCAGAGCTGCCTGTTCGGATCATAAAGAGGGCACATGCACCTCATCACTGATGTTGGTTTCCGTGACCTGAATAAGGATAAAAAACTGGTGTTATTTTTACTAGTGTTACAACATATTTTAGAACATATTCTATCTATGCTATAGCTATGCTTATGCTAAGCTGCCATTTTAAACGTACTTCTATTTTGTCAAAAAAGAAGCAATAAGGGTGTGTGTGTGTGTTGTGGGTGTATGATTACTAGTTGGATAATTGCAACAGGTATTAGATAGACTTGTACAAAATATTTGGAGTAAGCAGAGATAATTGTAAAGATAAAGTGCAGGTGGCGATCTGAGAACGTGGAGATGATATAAATAAGAACTGAAAAACATACAGATTAGAATATAACAACAATACGTAACCGGTAACACAGTCCGAAAGATGAGCACAAGTAAAGAATTAAATGGTGGTTGGTGAAAGTCTCCAGGCATTGATCCAAGTTTGCCCCATGGACATAAAAGGGCAGTGAAGGCCCCTCTCAACTGAACGTCGCCTTGTAGAAGCCTGAGACTGGCTGCCGCAGCGTGACTCCAAGTGCCGTGGATAGGTGACTTGGTGTGAATGAAGTATATAGCGTGAATGAGTAAAAGCAATTCTTATATAAAAAGCTGCAACATTTGCCTCAGTTATCCATATATTATGCAACAAACTTTGGTTTGCCGAATCCATGTGTTGGTCATTTATCCAATACTAGCATAACTATTTACAGCTCAGTGGGTGTGTCTACATGTGAGTATTACTGCGAAAAACTCTGGCACAGTTTATGCTGAAACTTACTGCTCACAGGTGCAGCATTTACATGTGCACCCAGGACCACAGCATGTTGAACCAGGGCAGCATGGCCCTGGCTAGCAAGAGGCCGG
>NW_017728915.1:33567299-33585285 GCF_001723895.1 Crocodylus porosus | reverse complement strand
GGGGACACAACGATGATGACGGGCGGTGCGGTCAGCCTGCCAGCCTGGGGCTGCTCTGACCCAGCTCAACGTGCTGCAGAGGGGCTGGCTGAGGCACAAAGGTGCTACAGGTTGGGGCTAGCCAGCAGGCAGCCCCACCCTGTAGCACCTTTGAGCCCCAGCCAGACATGGTTCTTGTCTGCATGACTTATAGTAGAGTAAAATAACTCTGCAGTGTAATAGTACCCGTGTTGGGCACTACTATCCTACAGTACAGTGAATTAGTTTACTCTGTCTTAATAGTATCGTTTAGGTAGATGGTGAAACTTTACTGCAGAGCTAATTAGGCAACTCCGCAGTAAGTGTCTTATGCATCCAAGGTCTTCAAACCTGCCCGTTTGAGTGGCAAGTGTGGTATACAGGTTCCTAAATCACACAATCATAGAAAATTAGGGTTGGAAGGACCTCAGTAGGTCACATCTAGTCCAACCCCCTGCTCAAAGCAGGACCATCCCCAACTAAATCATCCCAGCCAAGGCTTGGTTGAGCTGGGCCTTAAAAACCTCCAAGGATGGAGATTCTACCATCTCTCTGGGTAGCCTGTTTTACTGCTTTACTGCCCTCCTAGTAAGGAAATTGTTCCCAATATCTAGCCTAAGCCTCCCTTGCTGCAACTTGAGCCCATTGCTCCTTGTTTTGTCATCTGCCACCACTGAGAACAGGTCAGCGCCATCCTTTTTGTAATCCTCCTTCAAGTAGTTGAAGGCTGCTATTAAACCCCCTCTGTCTTCCCTTCCCTAGACTAAATAAGCCCAGTTCCCTCAGCCTCTTCTGAGAAGTCATTTGCCCCACACCTCAAACCATCTTCATTGCCCTCTGCTGGACTCTCTCCAACTTGTCCACATCCTTTCTGTAGTCGGGGCCCAAAACAGACCACAGTTCTCCAGATGTGGCCTCACTAGTACTGAATAGAGGAGCATAATCATTTCCCTTGACATGCTGACAATACGCCTACCAATGCAGCCCACGATGCTGTTAGTCTTCTTGGCAACAAGGGCACACTGCTGGCTCATATTCAGCTGATTGGCCACTGTACCCTCCCCCAGGGCCTTTTCTGCAGAGCTGCTGCTTAGCCTGCACCGGTGCATGGGATTGCTTTGCCCTAAGCACAGGACTTTGTACTTGTCTTTGTTGAACCTCATAAGTTGTCTTTTGGCTCAATCCTCCAATTTGTCTAGGCCACTCCGAATCCTAGCCCTACCCTTCAGTGTATCCACTACTCCCCGCAGCTTGGTGTCATTTGCAAATTTGCTGAGGGTGCACTTTGTGCCATGTTCCAGGTCACTGAAGAAGATATTGAACAAAACCAGCCCCAGGACTGGCCCCTGGGGCACTCCACTTGTTACTGGCTGCCAACTAGACATCGAGCCATTGATTACTACCCTCCGAGCCCAAAAGCTCCAGCTACTTTTCTATTCACCTTACAGTCTATTCATCCAGCCTTAGCTTGCTTGCAAGAATGCTGTAGGAGACCATAACAAAAGCCTTGCTAAAAATCAAGGTACACCCCATCCACCTGTCTCCCCACATCCACAGAGCCAGTCACCTCATCATAGAAGGCAAATCAGGTTGGTCAGGCATAACTCATCCCCGGTGAATCCATGCTGACTGCTCCTAATCATCTTTTTCTCCCCCAAGTGCTTAGAAATGGATTCCCTGAGGATCTGCTCCATGACTTTTTCAGGGACTGAGGTGAGGCTGACTGGTCCTCCTTTTTCCCTTTTTTAAATACAGGCCCTCCTTTTTCCCTTTTTCCAATCATCTGGGACCTCTCCTGATTGCCATGAGTTTTCAAGGATGATAGCAAGCTAATCTGCAATCACATCAGCCAACTCCCTCAGCACCCTTGGGTTCATCCCATCCAGCCCCAGAGACTGGTACATGTCCAGCTTTTCTAAATAGTCCCTAACCTGTTCTTTGGCCACTGCGGGCAGCTCACCTCCTCCCCCAACGGTGCTGCCAGGTGCAGCAGTCTGGGAGCTGACCTTGCCTGTGAAGACCGAGGTGAAAGAGGCACTGAGCACTTCAGCCTTTTCTGCATCCTTTTACTAGGCTGCCTCCCCCATTCAGTAAGGGACCCACACTTTCCCTGACCTTCCTCTTGTTGCTAGCATCCTTGTAGAAACAGTTCTTGTTACCCTTCACATCCCTTGCTAGCTGCAACTCTATTTGCACTTTTGCCTTCCTGATTTCATCCCTGCATCCCCGAGCAAAGCTCTTATATTCTTCCCTAGTTATCTGTCCAAGTTTCCACTTCTTACAAGCTTCTTTTTTGTGATTTAGTTTACTGAAGAGTGCCCCGCTAAGCCAAGCTGGTCTTCTGCCATACTTGCTAGTCTTCCTGCACATCGGGATGGTTTGTTCCTACACTCTTGGTAAGGCTTCTTTAAAGCACAGCCAGCTCTCCTGGATTCCTTTCCCTCTCACTGGTTTCCCAGGGGATCCTGCATGAGTCCCCGATTGAATCGAAGTCTGCTTTTCTGAAGTCCAGGGTCCTTACTCCGCTACTCTCCATCCTTTCTTTCCCAAGGATCCTGAACTCAATCATCTCATAGTCACTGCTGCCCACGTTACCATCCACTGCTGCATTCCCCACCAATTCGTCCCCATTTGTGAGCAGCTGGTCAAGAAGAGCACGGCCCTTAGTTAGCTGATCCAGCAGTTGCACCAGGAATTTGTACCCAACACTCTCCAGAAGTGGAGAGTCTGGATTGCCTGTGCACTGCTGTATTGCCCTTGCAGCAGACGTCAGGGTGATTGAAGTCCCCCATGAGAACCAGGGCTTGTGACCAGGAAGCTTCCGCTACCTGTTTGAAAAACACCTCGTCCACCACTTCCTCCCACCACAACAATCACCCTTGTTGCTCTCCCCTCTGACCCTAACCCAGAGACTTTCAACAGGCCTGTCTCCAGTTTCATACTGGAGCTCTGTGCAATCATATGGCTCTTTTACATAAAAAGTGCAACTCCTCCTCTTCTCCCCTGCCTGTCCTTCATGAACAGTTTATGCCCATACCTTTGTCTGTTTTCCAGACGAAAATAACAGTCTGAAAGCTTTTACAATCTAAGTTTGACAATGTAGAAGCTATTGGGAGATGGAGGAAGATGTGATGTGAAATAATGAGATTTGGCTCTCATTTGTTAAGTGAGGAATTTATTCAAACCTAGGGAAAATTAATATAAATCTGAACTTCTGACAGTATGGGTTTTAAAATGGAAGTAAACAGTTAACACTAGTTAATAGTAACCAAAGGACACTGCATTTCTAAACACTAGAGCTGGTCAAACACTGCACAATCCTTGGACAACCCCTATCACCTAAGAGGTGGTATAGGCCTCATCATTATCTTTGGCAAGGAAGGTGAGCCTTGACTGTAAAGCAGGCATGTGATAGTTTAATAAAACAGCAATGACCTGAATAGCAACCATTAGAAGAGTGTTGCCTTGTGTTCTCTACTACTTCTCATTCAAGACTGGTACATAAAATCCACTCAGTTTACAAATCAGAGAAAGTTTATTCTAGCAGCCCATACCAGTCTAATGAACTGCATCTTTGGCTTTCAACATCACTAGCCATCATATTTTAATGAGAAATTTGCTACAGCATCTAGATAAGTCAGTACCACAAAGCTACTGCAGTCTTTCACAACCCTCTATCACCTAATCCAACAGGGGTCGATGTTTTTGGCAGGTGCCACAAGGTAAACTCCATACTCTTGCCGAGTGCCACTCTAATCCCCTGCCTGATCTGTGCTCTGCTTTTAACTCCCTACCTGGTCTGATGTATACCACACAGGGAGGCTGCCCAAGGCATTGCCACGTGCCATGGGATGGCCACCCGGGACTCAATCGATGGATTCAGGATAACATCTAAATTAGGATATCCTAAGTCAATCAACAGACTTAGGATAACATCTACAGCAATCAAGTTTCAACAAACGTTTTAAGCATGTAAAACATCTTGCCAATGATAAACATTTAAAATGTTTTGTTAAGTGTCAGATGTCTATTTATTAATTTAAAAGGCCCTCTTGTATAAGTCATTCAGTGTAGACAACCTGGTCTATTCAAGTCTTGTATCATGTTGCTGTGCGTCTGCTAAATCTAAAAACAGACTGAAGTGCTGAACTAATTAGGTGCATTAAGTGCACTTTATGTACCTATTAACTTCTCACTGTACTTCAGTTTCTATAAAAGCATCTCAGGCCCATTAACTGTATAATTGTACAAGTTGGTTTTGTTGATAAGGGTAATCAATACTTACACTCTTTCTTCACCACCAACGGTAACTATACACTCAGAGTAACCTCTGGGTTTGAAAGAAGCCAGCAATGCCTCACCCTGCTGTGGGGGGGTAAGTGGAATGTTGTTACATTCTTTGACGACCTCCCGAACGAGTGGTTCGCTCATCATCTGCTCACGCAAATAGGTTGCGTCCAATCCTGAAACCCACACTGAGGACATAACATCCTTCATGTGAACCTAGAGAGCCAGCAAAACAGGAAAAAAATTCTGAAACGCTGTACAAAATGACACTGTTCATGATAAATTCTTTGCAGCTATGCTCTAAAGTAAGAGCAGTAGTTTCTGTACATAAAAGGAACATAAAGCATTTTGTGTATTTTAAGTAGATAACAGAATTCTAGTTCAAAAGTAAGATTGGAAGCCACAGCTTAAGGCTCCAAGTCTAATCAACTAATCACTCTCCCAGAACTAGACTTGTGCATCTAACTTTTGGATATAAATATCAAGCTATTCCATTTGCTGCTTATGTCTGCAACAAAAAAAGAGAGGCTGCAGTGACTCTACCACCAATAACTGAGTCCTATTCTGTCTTAATACCACCAACCGACACACCACATTGAATCCCATATAATTTAATATAGCATGAAACCCAATAACATATCCTATTTTCATCCTGCAGTGCTCTGGCATTGGTAGCGACACACTTCAGAAATACCCAACTGGGATACGATGGCAGAACTTGAGCCAAAAATCACAAAAAACTCAGGAGCACTCTGACCTTTCTTAATTCTGAATCATGGGAAATCCATCTAAGCACCGCTTCAAACACATATCTTTCATTTCCAACATTCAGCTTCTCCAGAGAAAGCACTTCTTTCAGTTTTTGAGGACTCAGTTCCAGGAATTCCTCTGTGCTGCTGACATCTCGGAAGTGAGTTTCCAGATACTCCGAGGCAAGGTAGTGAACATGATGCAAACAATAATGCAGTGCAAAGTCCCGAATACCAATACAGTTCTCAGCAGCTATACAACTTTCCAAAAACTCACAGCAGAGAGTTTTAAGATCTGTAAGCAACAGAAGATCAGCTGCCTGTACAACATCTTGGATAGTTTCTTCTTGTAGCCTGATCTGCAAGAATCAGAGTGAAAATTACAGCTGTAAGTCACACATCTGCTGCATGGGATGTCCAAGTTCTTAACAATGGTTCTCAAAATGTAAGGTAAGTAGATTAGCTGAAAACAAGCAGGGGGTCTGCTGCACAGAGGGTGTGTACAGACGTGTTGCATCTGAAGGAACCACAAACTTGATGAACTGATCTGAGAAGTCAAACTGTACCCTGCTGTTAAATCCAGGGTGCATACAAAGAAAAGGGCTTTTACAGCCAAATCTGCAGGATTTCTACTTTAAGAAAGCTATTTTTTAAATTAGTTGCTGTCCAACCAGATCTGATACTACCCGATGCTTGTTTGGGGGACCTGTTTTATTTGACAATTCTTTGTCTGGTTCCCAAGGGATAGCACAAAAATCAATTAAAAATCTGTGCTTAGTTGGCAGCCTTACCAGGTACTAGCAAGGATTGAATGGACATGAAAACTAAACAACCTTGTAACCCATAACTGATCAAAGTTATTGGCAAGGCAGTGAAGTGAAGTACTTGAATAACCCCAAAGTACATGTTCTGTGATCATCTGCTATCTTAAGGCAGCCAGTCCAGACACCTTTCACAGCTGCTAATAAATTTGGTTTAAACTAGCTCAGTGGAAAGACTGGTGGTGTTTAAAAAGGTTTAGCATTATTTATTTGGTTTTTTTTTTGCTTGGGAGCCACAAGACTAAGCAGATCAATAGAAACTCATTAGACATGCTTCCTTTTGGTTCATACCTATAGCCTACAGTGCGGCTTTACTGCTTTACAGAAGCAGTTTTATGGCAAACTCTTAACAACACAGGACTTAAGTCTGTGCCTTTTGCAACAGCAACATAACACAAAAAGCAGGCTTTGCCTTTAACCAGCATTGCAGATTTAGTGATAGGGATGCAGTAATTCTGTTTAATGCCATACCTGCCCACTGAAGATGTAATCTAGTATCTCTTTCATTATTTCGACTGATATCCCTTCAAGTTCAATCTTGTAAGTTGATCCATCGTCCTTTGGAGGGTTATAGTTCAGCTTTGTCCTAGAAAAGAAAAAGAAATAAAACAAATGGAAAGAGTGCTCCACCATGATAAATGGGAGAGAGGGAAAACAAGCACAAACAACTACCATACAGCTATTACACCCGGGAATACCATTCGTTCCTTTTAGGGGAGCAGTTCTCAAAGGCTCCCATTAAGGATGCTGCAGGATACGAGGACAGAAGCATTTGCTCTTCCTCACTTGGCCCCTGGAAGCATAGACTTATCTCTAGATAAGCTCACACTTGTCCCTGCTGGCTCCTGTGTGAGGAGTCAAGTGTTAGCTTCTTCCCCCCCGCCCCCCTCTCCAACCCAGGAATTAAGAGCTGCAGTAAATTATTGCACTGGGGACCCAACACTCAGAGGAATTATGGAGGGGTATCAGGAGCCTGAAATGATTAAGCACCACTGTTTTAGGGAATGTAAAAAAAGAAAAAAGCAACAAGCTTCTATACAGAAAGATTCCAACAAGGATTACGCTTTGAAAACTGTATCTATAAAAATTGGAGAAATTAGATGTTTATTGTCTCGAAGACTTCAAAGCCAATCTGGTCACCCTTGCAAATTAAGTTCAGAAGAGTCAAACAGGGCTCCTTCTGGCAGCAAGAAGCACCTCCAATTTAAACTTACTAAAAAAACCAAAACAGAGCTAAGAAGATATGGAGAATAGCCTTTAGTTTAAGTAAGGAATAGAAGAAAAAGTAAGTGAAGAGATATGACTAAGAATATCTACGTGTTGCACAGCTTTTGAAAATGGCAACAAACCAAATGAGTCACTCTTAGTAGGTAGGGTCATAGTCATGCTCTAAGTGTGATCATCTCAGTACTGTACGGGTATGAGTGAAAGAAAACAAACAAAGTACAACCAATGAACCAAATACCCCAATCAAGCTGTAAAAATATTATCATGCGATTGCTATTTAAGCAATACATCAGCAAAGACCATCCATCTAGCTAAAGAGCATCAAATGTAAAAAATACTCTCAAATTTCACGTGACTAACAACAGGGCAGCATGAAGACCAGGATGCTTATCTTCCCTACTAATATGTCATTTAGGTTTATTTAAAAAGGAAAGCTTAAAACAGACTTCCTATTGTTTTAACATACATCTTATAGAAGGGTCATTTTCCAATGTGAAAAGCTGCTTCCTGTTTGTCTCTTAGATAACTTGTGATCATATACTATTGGCCATACTTTAAATAAATCCAGAGATGACTGACCTGAAGGCCAGACCTACTCACATTTAATAAAATTAGTTCCTTCAGGGGAGGTGGGAGAAATGCTACTCATATATGAGCAGTATCTTTAAACAGTAACTTTCCCCATAAGGAACTATTTGAATTGAGTGTAAGCATGGCAGAATCTGGTCTTAGGCGAGTCATATTTCTCAACTGTTGGCACAAAGCTTATATAAGCTGAGAAATGAGCCATTTTTAACTAACATTTTTGACTGGAAACTCTCTGGGGCAGAGACCCATACATGCATACAGACAGTTCTTTGTTTGTACCATTACTGTGCCAGCTACTATGGCAAGACATTAAAAATGAATAAATAAATAAAAAACTTTTAAAAACACCCCAACTTCTTTAATTTTTTTTTTTTAAAAACCTCTTATGTGTTAGACAAGCCCCCCGACTCAAGTAGCAAGGTACTGATCAGACAGCAATAGTGTTTCTTCTCTTTGCATATTTCCTGATCTGCTCAAGCGAGCTCAATTTTCTTTATATTGTATGTACTTCTTACAGAGGCCATATCTGCTCTCCTCCAATGAGATGGCACATTCTGTTAAATTAATATAACTCTAGCTCTGCAGCATCTGCCTGCCAAGGTGTATCAAGTTGTGCTTCTTCCAAGACACTATCAAAACAGGGTAGCAGATTATTGTCAAAAGACAGCACAGAACATCACAACAATATCTACAGATCCCTAGAAAGTCCAGCATGTGTGATGCAATGTACTGTGCATCATGAACAGACTTTATGCCAGCTACACTGGAGAGATGAGAGTCATACAAATAGTACCAGCTTCTTAAGAAATCAGCAATCACAATGTCAGCATCATACACAAATGCACTGCATGGACTTCTAATTAATAAAGTAATTGGTCTAGTCAATTACCTTATTAAAAAGTAAAAGGACTAGATGTCTTAACTCCTGTATACTATTTCATGTTGCAAAACAGTATTTTATATGAAATAATCACGTGTCTGTCCAAAACCATAAAACAAAAACAGGAAAATATATATTTATTTTTTTTCCTCCCCAGAATAGGTATAATACATATCCTAGAACTAGAGAAAGCCTAGAAATAAGTGATCTTGTCACACATAACGTGGTTTTAAATGTCAGCCTTTGATCTTAACTCTGTCCCATGAGAGCAGCTGGTTGCCTTAGGTGAACTGCACAACTAATACATTAGTGAGCATAAAACTGTTTTTACTTTATTTTTAAACTTAATTTATGTGACTGATAAAGTGGTCTGAGAATTTGTTTGTTCTCATAGTATGTAGGAAAAAAAGGGGTAACAGCAAAGTTGGTTGGCTGAACTTAACTGTGGATTTCTGGAAGTAAGCAACTGCATCTAAACAGAAAATCTGCACAGAGTTAGCACCTAGGGAAGGTCAACCAACAGGCACCTTAACAGCGCTCTCCCCATTCTCTCAGCTGTACAATTCCCAGTATGCCCATTTATTTTGCATCTGATCTTCAGGCCTGCAAACTGGGGAGTGTCAGCTTGCATGCAACGTTGCTGATAAAGAGATCTGCACAAGTGCAATATGGCTATTTTTCACATTGTGAATGTGCAAAGCTCTACCTTACTATTACCGTATCCTCATGGTATTCAGAAAGACCAAGTGCTTCAGCACCAGAAGAAAGCTACCTTGGTTTTTAGTTCAAATACAGGACTAAAAACTCTCAAGGAAAACCCCCTATACCCAGTGGATCTGTGGAAAGAGTAGGAAAACATTGGGAGACTGGGATTATTATATGTACTGTTTATGTTTACACATTCTCTTAACTCTCCCTTACCAGGACTCAAGTCTCTTCTCATTAAAATAACTATTTATTTCCAATTACACTGTTACCTAGCGAGTAAAGTCTAAAGTCTCTCCCTGAAAAATTGTTTTAAGAACAGTGTAAACAGATGTAGTTATCCTGTGGAGAAGAGCAATATTGACTGGGAAGGTGAGTAGGAGAAAGAAGTAGGGAGAAAGTTAACCAAAATCCCCTTATTCCTGAGTTAAAGTCCCATGTTCTTAAAACAAAACAAAACAACAAAACAAAACAGAAAACCACTTCATTTTTACCAGCTTAACAATGTATTTTGTTCAGATATTTTAAGAACTGATTTCCCCTTAAAACAAATATTTTGTTAGCAAGTAAACATAACTGCTTCAAGCTATATCCTATCTACTCAGCAATCTATGTAAAAGATGCATGCATACAGATGATACCATTAAGAAATTTAATTTTCCTGTTAGGTAAACAACAGAGCATATAGCACATGGGATGAATAAGTGAACATGAAAATATATATGATAATAGAGATGCAAATCTAGAATCTGTTCTTCAACATCTAGGGAAATAAAATCTTTATGAGTCAGCTCAAATGCCATTGTGTAAGACTGTGTATATAATATTAGAAAAAAAGAGTCACAGCTGCTCAGTAAACATGTGATCACATAAGTACAGAAAACCTCATGTTTCAAAGACAGCATTTGAAAGAAATGTGCATTCACATCCAAGGGTATAAACTGGGTTCAGTAGCTTTATACCATATAAAACCAATAATATTCAGTTAAGTTTCATCCTTCTAAGCAAGTCTATAAATTAAATCTTTACTCAGTGAAATATCCAGGCAAGGACATATTGGGTAAAAAAAAAAAAAAAAAAAAAAAAAAAAAAAAAAAAAAAAAAAAAGATGTACTATGTCTTACAAGCCGTAAAATGCATAGCTCACTTGTAAGCCGTCAATGAAAGATAACAGACGAAAATGATATAATAGTGACACCAAGCATAAAACGAACAATAGTTTCATCCCTATGCTTGTTTTTGTGTTCCTGACTGACAGAGAAAGGCTTTTAAATGGCTGCAAAGGCTATGCACCTTTGTAAAAGATACAGCCCCAGCTTCCTTGAAGACCTTTGCGGGCCTTATGTACTTCAAGCATATTTATGACATCTGCAGTGTACTACAATAGGTTTGGAAACAGTTTTCGTGGACAGTTATTTTGCTTTTTATTCTTAATATCAACCAGGGTGCTATAGCACCCTAGGGTGACTATGAGATCCTTTGAAGAGTACTATGGGTTAGGGCTGTGTGAAATTTCACCCCACGTTTCGTTTTGAAGCATGTTGAGCTGGAAACAGCAAAACCGAAATGAAACAAGGGTACTTGAAACGTTTCAAAAGTTTCAAAGCGTTTTGAGTTTCAAAGCCAGGCTTACTTGGCTTCAGCGCCGGCCAGCAGCAGCAGCTTCCTATCATCCAGCAGGCAGATCAGGGCCCCACCCACACCCCCAGGAGGGCTGTGGGGCTGTGCTAGGCTCCTCCTGGGGCTGAGCCCCTGATCTGCCTGTTGGATGACAGGAGGCTGCTGCTGCTGGCTGGGACTGGCGCTATGCACGGCCCACACACTGCGCCGGGAAGACCGGTGCTGCTGCTGACCCCAGGGGGTGGGTGAGCTCTTCCCAGTGCTGGGTGGGAGAAACAGCATCAAAACAGTTTCAACGAAACGTAACAATGCTTTTGAAACAAAACAACAAACTCAAAATGAAACACTCTTCCATTGAAACGGACATCGAAGGAATGATGCTGTTTCACACAGCTCTGCTATGGGGTGCTCCACAATATTAGCACTGTTAGATGTGCAAATACACACACGTGGATTCACAAGATAAACCCAGAGATTTTGCATAACAGTTGAAAGCATCAAACAAAATCTTACCTGTTGTGGTCTTTCCAAGCTCTTTCTAACAGAAATCACCCTATTCTTTTTCCATAGTCTAAAAGAGAGAGTGAAACCTATAAGAGCTGGCATTTTCCAAGGGGTGCCTTGAGTCTAAGAAGGTTGATAACCACTGTTTTATGGTAAAAAAAAAAAAAAAAAAGGAAATTTCTGTCTTTGAAATGGCAAAGTAAAAGTGTCAGTTTCAGCCTCATTTTACCAAAAAACAATTCAGGTTCATAAAGTTTTCTAAAGAGCTCTGGTATGATGATGGAAAAAAAATAAAGTTTTAGAGAACCACCAAGAATATCTCAGCTTTTTATAACTGAGTTCCTTTGCAGGTTTTCATTTGGCTCCAAAAAAGCTACATCTATGCTAGAAAAGTTTTGTCATTACAACTACAGCTTAGTCACTGTTTATACTAGCAAAGACAACGATTTAGCGCCAAATGAAATAGGCCAAAAAACAGCACAAGCACTTTTTAGGCTAGTATAATCAGTGATTATATAAGGGCTTTTGATGGTATAGAAATATTGTTAAAAATAAATACATATCACACCAAAAAGAGTTTCTAGTGAAGGCCTAGAATAGGATTAAACCATGTTAAATAGAAGCGACAGATTTTCAAGTTAGAAAGGGAGTATTATCCGAAACTACCAAGGGTGATCGGAACATGTCAGGACAACACTAGACTTGAAACTGTCTCTGCAGAATTTGATACAAACCTACTTATACCAAGGAACAATTAAAGCCAGCTTGGGTCTCCTCCCAATCCAGGTCCCACACGTGGGTTTGAGCCTACAGGCTTGCCACCTCTCTAGATCAATGCTAACAAAAATTTATTTACCATGTAAATGGCTAATGCTTACAACACCTCCCCAAACATGTTTTGTTTTAGATGCTGTAATCCTAGATGCTGATCAAGCTTCGTATTGCACATGCAAAGATTTTTAGAACATATTTTAAAATAGGTCAAAACAGAAAACCATGATGCAGCAGTTTGCTGCCACCCATCTCTCTCTTTCAAAAAAGGCTTCTCAATTAAACAAGCAGGATTCTTTTTCCAGGTCACACCCTGGCCTTTTGGCACCGTACATGAAAGATTGTCTTCACCACGCCCTGCAAACCATGCGAGCTTTTAAAATATTTTGTCTATGTCTTTGTAATTTTTTCCAGGTGATCTGCAAGTGATGAGCAACTACGAATCTCCAGCCAAGCCAATCTATTTACCAGCTCAGCATAAAAACCAAGCAAGGTTGCTTTTATTTTGTTTAAGGAAGGACTGCAGACAGTTTAAAAGTTTTTCAAAGCACAAAAAAACTAAAGTTTGGCTAAAAATTCACCAGTGACATTTTTACATATTACAAAAGGATCAAGGCAATGCATTCAAACAGTAGTTGCAGAGTGTTAGTATTAACCTGCACTTGGCAGATTTTGCTGGCTCCAACATTTCCAGGGTTGGGTCCTCGCTTTTGGGTGGTGTTAGAATCTGCCCCCCTCGTTTTCTTGGTGTTGAGAACACGGTGCCACATTATGATGTAATCTACTCGAGTGCACATCTGAAGTTATTCTGCTGCAGTTAGTCAATGTAGTTAGTATGTGCAACCAGGGTTTGTTAGACAGAACTCGGCCATCCATCCACAGCCAAATTTTAGGCCTAATCATCTAATCAACCAAACTACTCTAAAGTAAAAGTTTTCTTTAATGTAAAAGCCCTAAAGTCTCTGCTTTTTAACAAGTGACAGCCCACAGGTAATATAAAAGAGTGTCTTAGTCCTTATGTCTCCATGGTTGACTTTAACTCCTCATCCTAACTGCAGTTTCAACCCGTCTTCCTTCTCCAGGTGCAGATTAAGTTTATTCATCATTGTAGCTCACATAGTGAAAGTTCATCAAGTAACTTTAATTTGATAATAGCTTCTAGTCTTAGTCAAAACACTGTCATATCAGACATGGGTTTGGAACTATGACTCGTCTGCCTTTCTCTACCTTTGCTCAAAGGATGGCTTTCCTGTAGCTTGGTTTTAATAGCAACAGAGCCTTTGTCTTGCTTAAAAATACAAACTGACTGACAACCCCGCCTGCAAACATCTTACCTGTGTTTGCTGAAAAGGAACACAGCCAGCTACACGTTATTTGGTAAATCTAGACCTTTTTAAAATATTTTAAAATTATCAAGCTATTTATAAAGAAAGCAGGCTTTTGCTAATGGGTTCATTCGATTGCAGGAAGTAATGGTTAAAAAATGCTAGCCTTCGTGGGTTACCCCAGGCTGTTATATGTGCTCATGTCACAGCACCTGGAAGAGGGAAGCATCAAACTGTAACCCAGTGGGAGTCACCCCTTCGGGCAGGCATGCCACAAATGAAAATTCCATGCTCTCCCCTCTGTGCCACTCCAACTTGCTGCCTTTCTCTTCCCCAGTCTCTTGTGTGCCACACACTGAGGCTTTGTCCTCACCATTTGGGACCTGCATGCTGCAGGTTGGCCAGCCTTGGTCTAACCGACTTCATTAGCTATCATGGGATGAAGTATTATGGAAAAAAAAACCTGCATAAAGGCCTAACCAGAATAACTTGCAGACAGCAATAAATGACCGTGTTTCTTTGCATATAAGAGATGGAACAATGACAGCTGAGATCCTGGGAGGAAGGAAGACAAGACAGTCAAGGAGAAAAGGCAAGAGAAACATGAATGAAAATTTCAGCAAAGACAGTGATGCATGTGGGTAAGTATTCCCCAAAGTTATTTTTCCCATTTGCCTTCTTTAAAAAGGTGCACATCTGAAAGCAATGGTTGCTGGTGCAGAACTATGGCTGTAGCCCATCCTAACCTCTTCCTTCTGAGCGCTTGGCTCACATGCCAAGTTATCCCTCAGTTTACAGGCTGGGCATCTACCAATCCCATTTCCTTGCTGAGCTGGTCTGGGCAAGGCAAGAGACAGGCTTCTTGTTCCCTTTGGGTTTCCTTTGCATTCTTGCTCTAACCAGCCCTTAATGAATAAACTTCCCTAACAGGCTTTGCATATGGCATCGCACATCCCATCCCAAGCTCTTCAGAGCTTTTTGCGGTTAGGACTGTCCAAGGTCCCTCTCATCCAAGTAAAATACTCCCTGGAAAAGATGCTTCTGTTCCGGAGGGCTACATACCGTGATTTTCATTTGGCCAATTCATTTTTGAAAAGAAAAGGTCTTTTTTCTAAAAACTCCAGAACTCAGACACCTGAACATTACAAGTAAAATTTTAGCTTTCCCATTAATTACAATGGAGCTATATATTTTAAAGCTATTTTACCTATTTATTCCCAACTTCCCAGAAAAATTCTGCCATTGTGGAGAGACCAGTAAGTAACATGGAAACCAGCTTCCCATAGTACAATACAGCAACCTCAGACCATCCGCACAGAAGCTTTTGGTTATGCTGTACTACATCCTGTTCTGTGTGTGCAGAATGAAAAGTAGCTTTCCCCTCTATACAGCACTGGTGAGGCCACATCTGGAGTACTGGGTCCAGTTTTGGGCCTGCCACTACAGAAAGGATGTGGACAAGTTGGAAAGAGTCCAGCAGAGTTCCCTCTGAAAATGGTCTGGGGGCTGGAGCATGACTTGTAAGGAAAGGCTGCGGGAACAGGGCTTGTTTAGTCTAGAAAAGAAAAGATATGGGGTGGTTAATAGCGGTCTTAAACTCCCTGAAGGGTGGGTTAGAAGAGGCTGGAGCTGGGCTGTTCTCAGTGGTGGCAGATGATAGAACAAGGAGCAATGGGCTCAAGTTGAAGCAAGGGAACTTTAGGTTAGATATTAGAAAGAATTGTCTCACTAGGGGGGTGGTGAAGCACTGGAACAGGTTACCCAGAGAGGTGGTGGTGGTTTTCAACACCCATCTTTGGAATGTCTCCAAACCCAGCTAGACAAAGCTTTGGCTGGGATGATCGAGTTGGGGATGGTCCTGCTTGGAGCAGGGGGTTGGACTAGATACGACCTCCTGAGGTCCCCTCTAACCCAAACTTTCTGTGAATGGGAGCGGGTTTGGTCAGCTTTAGGCTGGAAACAAACAATAGGAATCATCATCCCCTTAACTTAAATGTTATCAAATTGCAAGTGTGAGAACAGGACCTATTAACAAGAGTGCTTCTCCAACTTTACCCACAGCACTATTTTACATAGGGCTGCTTCAGCATTGGTCTCTAATAGATAAGACTACTTTCAAATAATAGAAGGTTATGAAAAATTACAAAGAGTTTTCATAAGTACAGCTAAAAATCTCAACAAATGGAAATTTAACAAATGGAAACAGAAGGGAAGTTAGCTACCAGCGTGTGTATTCACATGAGGAAGAAACCAGTATTGACGTTAGCTAACAAATGCTGTAGCACTGTGACAAGGTGGCTTTCACGGCAAGGTTTTACATAAGTGAGAGCACTGATTTCAAATTTCACTCTGTTATTAAGAGCACAGTTTAGCAATGCTTAGGACCAAGTGTACACAGTGAGCAAGACGTTTTCATCACCTTTTCCCTCACAGGCTTCAAAACACAGCTTTTAATTTGCTATAAATCAACAGTGTAAAAAAAGTAGGAGGCTGACAAAGTGATACAAAAATCTTTCAGGGCTTGTTGTCCACATGAAGTTTATTTCAGCACCGTCAGAGAGATTAACATTTTATGGTGGTTTGGCAGCCTAGGTGAGATGAAGAGCTTTGCATATCGAAAAATTAAAATAAAAGACCTGATTTCTGACCAAAACTAGTTTCAAGAAGACTAAACGTTATTTAAACAGGAACTGAAAATACCCAGTGCTTATTCCTACATATTTCAAGTAGACTTAACGTACATATTTCTCTGTCTACTGTAATTCAATTTATGTGGCAAGAAATACATTAGGGGAGCATTTTGAACCAGAGCTATGTGCACGTACATCCACTGCAAGCTCAAGGATGGCCATAGCATAAATGCATATCCAAGCTGGCTGCGGTCATCTGATCCCAGTGCTCTTTCCTGCCCAGGGCAGGGGGTCGGACTCAACCTGTTAAGGTCCCTTCTGACCCAGCGTCTATAAAAGCTGTTAAGTTTGACTTTTATTTCAAATACCAAACTTCATCCATTAAAGCACTGTCTGTATAACAATGCTTATTTCGTGTATGGATTTCAGCTCTGAAATACTCCTTTTGTTAAAAATAATCCTCCCAGTCATAGATAGCTCGGTGTATACTATAGGAGAAGTGTATCGATTTGCTCCCGTGACAGCTCATTTTAAGTCTCTTAAAGTATATCTCCACCACAATAAACTTGGGTGATCTGTATTCAGTTAACCTGGCCTATTTGCAAGCAGTCTTTCTGAAAAGCCACGCCTGAGTTACTGAGCCTTGTAACTGCCACGCATGCATGATTTCTTGTGTTAAATCCTATGGGTTTTGGACTGCAGTGGACTGAGCTACTCTGCAACTGCTTTTCTGACCAAGTGGTGGAAAAACATGTCTGTCCTTCTGGGTGCACTTCATGGGAAAAGAGCATGAGGCACTACAGCACTACCAGCACTCAGGTGGTTTTGCCTGTATCCTCAGCACACATTACCTTCCAAACAAATATGGTACTCAAGCACCAACTTATACTTCCAGCCAGGGTAGCTTATCTGGATCGACAGCACAACTAACTTTGCATGAGGTTGGGTACTTGGCCAGGATGAGGGTTAGGGACAATGCTGGAATAGGAAGCTAAAATCAGCAGTAAAGAAACATCCATGAATTGTTTAACCCTTCGTGAACAACCACGAGTCCCTCTACTACACCATTAACCAGACAGTCTTTAATGGCTAAACTCAATTGGTAACATGTCAAGATAGTATTAGCAACTCAAGGAAGTGTTTTGAGATACTACAAGGGAAGATATTACATAAGGACATAGATTAACATAAGCATCCTCACTACGCCCTTCCAAACTAGCCAAGTATTATCACCCCAATTTAGCAACTGGTACACAGGGCGGGTGAAAGCCATGTTTTCAGAGAACCTATTGCAAACACCCCACAAAACTTACAGACCTTCCCAGGTCCTTGCTTTTTCATCCCAGGAAAATAATTTTATTTTTCTAAAATTCAGATATGTGCTTAATTCTAGCTGTGTTTTCAGCCAGCCTCAGCCTAATGGAGGCCAAAGGCAGCCCACAGCATTCATATTACTGAGATTTTCCAGGAGAATCATGCACTGCTCAGCTGCTCTGTATACCAGGCCAAACTTATTTTCAAAACACCAGTGCCAGTCATGCTGTCTCCTTTGGGGTGTGTGGCCTCTATGGAGTGCTGGTATATATTTGTGCTACAGAATTATTAACTGTACCAAGTTAGACGTAACCATGCAAAACAACTCATGCCAGGTCATGACAATCCGTAGCAATGTGCCACTTCGGTAAGGATGCCACATTTGCTGGTACTAAGGACAATACCATGAATATTTTAGCACAAGTCTATACCATTAAAGGTTTGCCAGTACCGCTATACCAGCCAACTCTCCTGGGGTAGATGCTGTTTATCA
This sequence comes from Crocodylus porosus, assembly GCF_001723895.1. Taxonomy (NCBI): domain Eukaryota; kingdom Metazoa; phylum Chordata; order Crocodylia; family Crocodylidae; genus Crocodylus; species Crocodylus porosus. The sequence goes on along the minus strand of NW_017728915.1, from coordinate 33,567,353 downwards.
CAACAAAAGTACTCTTTTGCCAGTATAGCCTGTTACTAATGTGAAATATTACAC
>NW_017728915.1:33560111-33567188 GCF_001723895.1 Crocodylus porosus | reverse complement strand
CAGCTCAACGTAACTACATCTAGACTAGGGCTGTGATCATAGATATGCAAGGATGGAAAGGACCACAAGGCAGGATTATCTTTGACAGACCATCCCACTCAAGTGGCTGCCCATCTTGCTCTCAAAAGCATCCTCGGATGGAGATTCTACAACCACCTTGGGTAGCCTTTTCCAGTGCTTAACTACTCTAATAGCAAGACAGCTCTTTCTAATATCCAACCTCAAATTTTCCCGTCTGAAATTACCTGAACTATGCCCTTAGCTAACACTGTTACCAGCAAAGTTAAGTGGAGCCTTAGCCTTACTCACTTCCTCTGAGCTGTTCCGTTACGCCAGTATATCTATGCCACTGTCTACAAGTAGTACCTAAAGAGCCAAGGTGCATTCTTCTGCTCAAGCTTAGATTGTACTATGTGATTCAAGTGCCAGAGATGCTACAAAGTCTTCTATCTCCTATAAGCCAGGCAGCTAGCCTTGAATGTAACGTGATCAGATAAATATACATGCATAAAGTGCCTTTGGAAACATTAATTCACCAGCCAGCCTCTGTGCATAGCACAGTAGGTCTACACTGAAAACACCATGCCAGGAAGTGATGCTCTCAACCATGCTACACTACTCCGTGCAAGCCACTTTCCAAAGAGGAAGAGACTAGCTGGATCTGGGCTGTTCCATTAGCGGACCAATAAATCTTCCCACAATGCTATGCAGTTTCACTGTTCCCTTTCATGAGTCAGCACATGTGGAGAAGTATGGACAGTTTGTGGACATCACTGGCCAGCACAGTAAGCAGCACTAGCTGCCAGGTGAAGGAATATTCATCTAAAATCACAATAGCTGCATCCACACGAGCATGCATGTTGGTTTACACAGGTACAAGAAGCAGCAGTACACCTTGTGCCACTGCTATATGTTCCCAGGCAATGCCTGTGCCATGTATCTTCTGGCACGCAGCAGGTTGCCCCAGCTGGGGTAGGGAAGGCTGGGGCCAGCATTGGCCCCAGCAGCCTTACCTGGGGTTCTGGGGGTCTCCTAGGCTTGCAGCAGCAGTTCTGCTGCTCGGAGCCTGGCTGCCAGCTGGAACGTGGCTCCAGCCAGCCAGGCTCCAGTTTTGGGTGGCATGCGCTGCCCCTGTGTGCCATTCTTGCATAGGTTTTTTTTTGAGTCCTGGATATCCTGGGGTTAAAAACCCCCAAACAAACAAAAAAACCCATGCTGCTACCTTCCATCACAGAGAACAGATGAGTGTACAGTATGCAGTGCTGCAGATATACATCTGTGGCGCCACGTACCACATGACTGCACTTACCTGCAAGTGACCAATGTGTTCTTAAAGCAAACCTCCTTGCTTACTGGACATACCAAATTACCCATTCATCTCTAGTTTAGTAGAAGTGCAGCTAGACAGGTCCTATATTTTCAAGGCATTGAACGTGTAAAAGGCTGGAGAAGAGACAGGGCCCCCAACAGCCTGGCCCCATAGGCAACTGGTTGGAGGGACGGAAGGGGGAAGGCACATGCCCCCGACAGGGCTGTTCCTGATGCTTCCGGCAGCTTCTGTGGGTGCTTGCCAGCCATATCCCCACCACTGCCGGCTTCTGTTGGTGCCCCCCAGACTCAGGAGGCACCAGTCACCCATGCCTGGCCCCCATAGAAATAAGTTCTTATGGGCCCTACAGATTGTAAACTAGATTAAGCACATTCTCTGGAGGGCACCTGCACCCACATCACATTAGGTGCTTGCTAAGAGAGGCTGACGGGAAGCACACCCATGTTGAAATTTTGTACGGTAGGTTCAGAATTGCTCCTTGCTCTTCAGGACCTTCTTCCATTTTTCTCAGAACCTTCTGAACTGCAACAGATAATTCAGCTGCAAACAACTACTGAGAAGCCTCCTCATTCTGATCTACATATGCCGGAATTACAAGTCAGTCTAAGCAATCTTCATGCAAATCTCAAAAACAGATGATATTCTTCTTGCTGTGGCCACACCAATCTTTCGGCACAAACAAAAGTTGAGCTCACACCCAGCCACCCCCTCAGAAAATCCCATACTTCTCCATTTTCCACTCACACCCTAAACAAAGCATTCAGATGGTGATGTGGACACACATCTTCTGATGCTTGTCCACCAACGGATTTGCTCAAGGGCATAATTCATTTGATACAGCTGGAACCAAAAAACCACAGAACCCTGGACTGATTCCTGTGCTGACAGCTCTCTCCATTTCTTCCCCAGTTAGGTTACATTTTCAAATGCCACCTAACACACTGAACAACATGCCTGCCCACCCCATTTTTTCTTACCCTAGCTATGGTTCTGGGCTTGGTAGATAAATTCCTCTAATATTTAAGCTGGGACCTGCCCATGGAAGCAAAATGAATCAATTGATGTACTGACAACTTATGAGATGTTTTGTAGTATCAAGGCCTTAAGACAGACTCCCTGGGCTTAACAGAAAGCCATCAATATGTTAAGTCTCTTGCACGATCCTGAATGTAACAAACTTTACACAGTTCATAAGAAATACCGCCTTCTTTGAAAAGAGTAATTCCTTTCACAATAAATGAGGCTAAAGATCACAGTAACTAAATACAACCTCAAGATGAACTACAGAGTAAAGATGCGATGGTTTTGACTTTACCACCCCTCCATGATGTATAGAAATGGCCTCAAAATAAATTTTTAAAAGTCCTCCCACCCCTCATTTCTGATTTCCATAGACTAGAAATTTCATTCCATAGCTTATTAGCCACAGGCCTCTTCTAAGTTTTAGATTTAAAAATAGAGGGTTAATATGCAATGATCCAGTTTATTTCAGAAAAGAAGAGACAATGAAACTGGCAAGTTCTCTGGGTACCTTTGTTCTCTAGTGCTGGCAGCCTCTCCAGTTCTGCTGAATATAAAGGCCAGTGAAATCAGGCTAGAGCACTGGAATAAGAAATAAGTTTCAAGTAGTGGAGACAGGGAAACAAGCAGCATAAGTAGAAGGTAGGCTCTTTAGGGATAGCAGTGAAATATGTTGAAGCCCAAAGGAATTCACCAATATTAGGAAGTTGAGAATAATATTTTTTGAATGTTAAGATACACACATGAAAATAACTTAATTAGTGTGTGCTTTGTCTGCTCACCTTGCATAACAGATTGCAAGGTTTTGCTCTACAAGATTGAATATGATTTTGATTTTTACCCTTGCCTAGTACTGGTTTCTCTGACCCTTAACGGAGTGTAGGAAGGAAGAAGGGGAAAGGAGGAGGAAGGCTGATTTTCATCATCCCACCTATATCTTACAGTTTATTATTCAGAGGTATGTAACATGCACTGACTTATCACTTTTATTCCAAGGAATATGTCTTGCTCTGAGGTTCTAAGATATCAACAAATACCTAAGAGATTCAAAATTAGACTTTCATTGCAAAAATCTAGTCTATTTTATGTAAATGGATACTCCAATATCCTGTCAAAATTAGCCTTGCCAATATAATCTTTCCCTAAACTCTCCTCACAATCCAGGAATTTTAATAAGGTATCTCCAAATCTTACTTGTGATTATCTAAAGTACTAGCAGCAACAAATGACTAAGAACAATTCTGTTGGCAGCAAGACACTTTTAAAATATTGAGACAAATCCTACATTACTTGTACTAATTTAATGTTAGTTTCTTTGTTTATTCTTTTATCACAGATCTCCCTCTCTCTCATCCTTGATAATTAAGGCACAGAACAAATGCTTTCTGCTACTTGCATTTTTCATGATCTTTTACAGTTATCACAGTGCACCTTCTCTTATTATTCTTTTGTATTTTATACCTAATCTTAGACCCCATCCCGTCTCGTGCCCTTGGAAAGTTCAAGTGTTATGGTTTAACAATTGTATAGGCTCGGACAGAAGTGGCCACCCCATAGCATGTACCACAAGTAGCCAGTGTGTTTGTATAGGAGCCATGGGTGCCAAGTGAAAGACTGCATCAGCAATGGGAGTCAGGGTGACACTCAGAGTGGGCAGAGATTTGGGGGGAGTGGTGGCTTGAGGTGTTGACCCTGTGAGGGCAAGTACCACCAGATTTAGTATTGCCACTTCCTGCTGCCAACAGGATCTGGCAGCTCTGGGAGACAGCGGTGGATGATTAGCGTGGCACTGCTGCATACTCTAGACTTAACTCGTAGCATACTTACCCAAAAAGACTGGCCATCAAACGGGTTAGAGAACTGGTACTACATAATCATGAAGCCACATTTAGAAGTTAACTACCAAGTTCATATTTCTTTCTGGATAGTTTATTCAGTTTTCACTAAGACCTTTGAAGCTGTTACCGTGTTATTTGAAAAGGCGTGTAGAACTGCCACAAACATAGTGAACGCTGAGCAGTAAAGCATCTGTGATACCTGCTTTTCCTGCTGTCAAATAAGACAGCATATCTGATTCATGACAGTGCAAAGAGTATCCCCCTTGGACATTAAGTAAACTTGACAGGCACATGAAGTGTTAACAGCATTGTGCCAAGGTGCTTCTCTTCAGTGACTCTTCGTTTATTATACATAACAACTTGGAACAATTTGCAAAACCTAAAGTCAAGCAAGCTGAAGTCTAAAACCAAGCAGTATTGCCTGATGGACCCCAGCTCACACAACAACTATTCAAGTCCTTTAAATACACCTCACCCATATCTAGCTCAATTTATGCAAGTTTTCATGACAACTTGTGCAGGAAGGGTGCATGCAACTGGCCTGACTCTATGAACATCTCAGAATATTAGCAGGGCTCTATTACTGTTTTGGGATTTACTTAAAAAAAATAATACTGAGAAGTATATTTCCACTTAAAAAATAAAAGAGTTGCTCCATCTATTAATGGTAGAAAAAATCCTTCAAGTTTTACAATGTAATCTATGGAAATTCATTATTTTTAATCCATGTACTCTCCCTCAATCATGTAATATAAATACATCAAGAAGGGGCATAATTTCACTATTTTATATTACTGGACTCATCAGCTTTGAGTCTTGAAGAAGTAGGGCTGGAAGGGATTTCCAGAAGTCATCTAGTCCAACTCGCTGCTTGAGGCAGAAGCATCCCTACCCACACCATCCCATACAACCATAATTTAAGCTCTATGTAAGACTGCCGTCAATCACCAACATAGACCTAACACCCTAACCTGTCACAGGTAAAGCAGGTGAACCACAGCAACCAACATCCTGCTTCTATGAAACGTTGTCAATATAAGCTCAAGAGGTCCCGGGTAGAGGACAATGCCTCCTGCTACAGAAGAACAAAATCTCCCGCAGTCCATATCAATGACCATGGGGTGAAATTCCTTCTTGACTCCAAATACAGGGTTGGTGTGACCCTGAGCCGAAGGGCAAGATCACAGTAGAGAAATTCCCCTGCACTTGCTGAACCAGAACCACTAGTGAAGAGGTTTAAATGCACACGCAGCCCAGGACCAACTCTGTTCTATACCAATTCAGAAGCCACAATTGTGCTGCATATTCTGTGTCCTTCCCTGCACTTGCTGGTCCCTGGACTCAGCATGATTTTGGCCGCACCTGCTGCTGACACCCGTTACCAACAGCTCATTTCCCCCTGGCCTACCCCGGCTTTCATATCTCTACTGAGATCCAAAGTAGATCTTCCCTACTGTCAAGGTAAATGAATGGCAAAGGTTAGCGTGAAGACAAAAGCAGCTTTTCAATGCCCCAATCAAATTTACAAAGTCAAAAATGGATGTACTTCAGAACCCACGAACGCTCTCTGGGAAGCTCACATGCTGCCAGAAACAAAATAGCAGCTGTCATCCACAACATAAACAATGAGCCTATCTAATGCCAAATCCAGCCCTATTGATCTTTAAACCAATAATGAAGCAAGATGACTAGTTTACAAACTCTGGCAGAGTCAAACTGTCGGATGAAGTTACAAAAAGCAAAACAGCCAAACCCGAAGTGCTGACATTGCTTGGTGCCTCTGACAGGCCGAACGCAGGCAGAGCCAGTTGTGGGGTACTCATGCACAGTCCTGCAAGCACTGTGCAAAATCTACACACGTTACCAGGAAAACAAAACAAGTTAGTGTTGAGACACAGCTCTTTATCTAATAATCCCCCTATTACCCACTCAGTTTTACTTCCCTGCCTTGCTGTTTTAAATCTGGATTTTAATATCGCTTAGATCAGGGGTTCTTCGATCAGGTTAGGTCTGGCCTCACAGGCTGGGATTCAGCACCGTATCTAGACTCCTGGTGGTGCCAGGTGAACTTTTAGTATTGGACCCCCTTTGGCTGGAGATAATGATGATAATAATTTTAAAAATCACCATTTTCAGGTCCCCTCTCTGTCCAGGCCGCCCAGTTTGCCCGCACTAAGGGTGGTCCACGGGGCAGACTGAGCTACGGACCTCCCCTGCCCTGCTCTATACCAGATCCAGCACCCGCAATGCCCGCTCTGGGGCCTGCACCACACAGGGAGCATCCACACAAGACACCTTACGCGCAGGAAATCAACACCCTCTACATGTGCTTGGCAATGAGGGCGCCGCAGATGAATGGATCGTGCTGCCTGCCAGATACAAGCAGTATCCAGCAGCACAGCAAATTAAACACACGTTTCGGATTAGTTTACTCCAGCTCAAACTGAGTCACATTAACTGCACGTGTAGATGGTGTCTCCCACACACGTCCAGAAGTGCACGCTGGTTCCAGGACTGGTTGGAGCGGGCATCGCAGGCCGAGCAATCCAGCAGCAGGGGCTGGGGGCACTGGGTCCTGCCATCCCAAGGACATGCAACATCCTCTCAGAGTGCCCTGGCTTTCGACGCGCCACCGGGGCACAGGGACGTGACAGCTCCGAGGGGCTCCCTGCGGCCTGCCGGGCCCAGCCCCTCTCAGGCCTCCCCGCGCCCCCTCAGGCCTCCCCGCACCTGATGTAGGGGCTGGCGGCCGCCAGGATGTTCTTCTGCACCGGGATCTCGGCGCCCTCCAGCACCAGGTGCGCGTCGCAGAAGCGGCTCTCGGCGCGGAACGAGCGCAGCGCCCGCAGCAGCCGCGCCGCATGTTGCGGGTCCGACACGGCGCGGGGC
>NW_017728915.1:33437164-33559818 GCF_001723895.1 Crocodylus porosus | reverse complement strand
TGCGGCAGGCGCCTCCCTGTAAATGAGGAAAAAACACACTATTTTTGTTCTCACGTGACAAAAAGAGACGTGTTGGGGCCTGCCCACACCGAGTTCAGACAGGTGTGCGGAAGTAACAGCCGTTCATCGTAAAGTTCCACGAAAATCCGTTTTCACGGATTGTTTTTATCGTGCGGGGCCTCGTCAGGGCCTCGTCCGGCACGGCCCCTGTGGGCCCGGGATCAGGCCCCGTGCGACAGCCGCCTGGCTCCATACACCAGGATTTGGCCCCGCATTGGCCCCTGGGGACCTGGGATGAGGCCCCACACACGGGATCAGGCCCCATGGGAGCTGCGCTTGGCCACGCGTGCCAGGATCATGACCTGCGCCATGCAATGCGCCCAACCTTGCACACCCAGCTCCCCATAGGGAGCGGCAATTACTCCCCAACGGAGCCTCGGGGAGCCCCACGGGCTGGACGACCGGGGCCGGCCCTGGCCCGGGGCTGGAGATTGAGCATGCCTGGTTTAGAAAGATTATAAGCTTTGTTAGCTGCTTCCATGTACAGGGATAGGGGAGCTCCTTGTTTTTTCTCAGGACCTGTTGTGAGCCTGTTGTCTACCAGCTGAGTCCGCCCGCGTGTTGACACGAGGCCTCAGACCCGTTTGGCAGCGTCGCACCAAGCGAGGTGATGGCGCTCAGCGAGTGCAGAGCTCCCGCGGTGCTCTTGGGGCCGCTTTCTGCTTTTCCGTAAAAGCCCTGCGATGAGGCATCCTGCTCCAGCTACGTGGTTTTATAGTTTGTAAAACAAATGAGAGCTGTAACCTGTATTCCTTAAACATGAATCAGCTTTTGGAAGGGGGCAGGCCCTGTAGAGGTGGGGTGGGAATAAAGGTCTTTTACTCAACTATAGAAAAGGTACAACATAGTGCAAACTTCCCTGTGTTTTCCTGCCAAGGTGCCTTGCCGCTGACCTCAGTTAGACAGTTCTGTCTCTGTGCCCAGGACTAGCTAATCCCTGTAGGAAAAAAAGAAAAGAAAATGAGAAATAAAGTGAGATTCATTTGGACAGCGCTTCTTTTTGTGGCAGTATCTGCCAGCTAATATTTCCAGAAAGGAACCAGAGCCAGTCCTTTCCAAGCATAAAGATTCTATTTAAAAGGATTGTACTCCAGATGTTTAGGCCTTGTATTAGTATGCCTTAATTGCCCACAAGGAACTCTCCTCCTCCTAGCTGTTTTAACTTTTGTTTAATAGCTTTCACTATTTGAGTGAGAGTAGAACTGTGATTAGGCACTGAAAATAAACACTTTAAAAATGGTGATGCTGCTTTATTCTAATTGCATCGTGCTTGATCCCCTCTTATGTATTAGCATGGGTTCGTTTTGTTCTCAACTTTTCTTAGTCTGTGATGTTGGACACGATTTGTAAAAGAAAGTTGTATTCATATTAACATTTTGTATTAATATAGTATGTTATAATATGTATGTTATGTAATATGGTATGTTATAATATGTGTAAGGCCTAACCAGTTTGGGGACAGCTTTGGTAGTTCTGTTACTGGAAGAATTGGTGTGAAATAGTTTAAAATTATAATAAAGGAAGGTGAAATAAATAGTGGTTTTGCAAGGACAACATTGTCCTTTCAGATCCATAAAATAGTGCTAGGCTGCAACAATTTGTTTTTATATGGAGATCACTGGGACCTAAGCCTTGATACAGAAAATCACTGAAGCAAGTGCTTAGCTGTTAAGCATCTGGGCAACCTCCTTGTAGACAGCACTGGAGTTCACACTTATACAAGTGCTTTACTGAATAGGGGGTTCACCAAACAGGAACAATATAACCACAGTCTAAGTCATGCAGATGTGGAAAATAATTTTAATGCCTAGCCCAATGGTTTTCAACCTTTTTTCATTTGTGGACCCCTAAAAAATTCTGAATGGAGGTGCAGACCCCTTTGGAAATTTCAAATGGAGGTTCCTTTGAGTTGTAAGGGTGGGTATTCACATATTTTTGATAGATCATAGTCATCTTTCGCAGACCCCTTAGGCACAGGCCGCAGATCTGCAGGGGTCCACGGACCACAGGTTAAAAAGCACTGGACTAGTATAACATAACAATTATAAAGGCATAAGAATAAAAGAGACTACATTTTCACAGAACACCAGCAGGGAAATACTTCATAGAACGTAAGTGCAATGCAACCCATACACAAATATATAGTCTAAAAGACTGAAAGGGAAAAGCTTCTGATTTGGCTATAATCGTACAAGGTCCTGAGTGTCCTCCATTCGTTGGGATCAGTTGAGTCACTGGGGATAGTTTGAAAGAAGTTAGTACAATACTAGTACTATTGGCTAAGGGGTCATGTGTTTCACCTGCTATTTCTAATACTTTGGGAATTGCATAACCAAGGAAGTAGTGCTCTTAATAAATTAATTTGAAAGCTGTCATTGAGTGGCCTGATTTATCTAAAAAGGAAGAGCTTGTTTTGTTTTCACTGGCACCTGTGTGTGCTATTATGATGTATGAAAACATAATTGTAGTTCTGATTTTAATTCAAACTAGTAAACAACGAGCTGGCTCCCTCCCACACTATATGTAGTGCAATAAGAGCAGGTGTAACAACTAATATCCACTTCCGGTAGAACAAAATAATTATTGTGCTTCATTTGTTCAATTTCATAAACCTTTCCTTTAATTGCTAAGTCACATACATGCTGGTACCAGGATGTTACAAGGGTCACTTTAACATCTTGGGAGCAATTACAGGATGTAAATATTCCTAGTGACCTGTTCTGTTGCACAGGGATTTCTTTTTTTTTTTTGTCTTCTAAGGTTATTTGAACTAGTTCATTAGCATTGCCTCAATTTGCAGTCATTAGACAAGATTCTCTTTTTCACATACACTGGTATAACTTCACTGGTTTCTCAAAGCTATTCCTGTTTCTTGCCAGTCCAAAGGGGTATCAGCCTCTCTCATCCCAGTCTTCTTCATCATGAAGAATGTCAAGGAAGCAAGTCACTGTGATGTCAAATGATTACCACATACCCCTTTCACAGGCACGGATTTATGCCAAATTGCTACAGCAAAGGAAGCACTGAGCCCTACCTCATTTCAGAAAACAACCTACACCCCCTTGATACTGTCAGCCCACACATTAGAGTGCTACGTATACTCTAATAACAACTTATAAGATGAATCTTGAAGATTGCTAGAGCACCTCCTTGAAAGATTTCAGTCTTCATTCCACAGGATTAAATCTGTTAGCCAGGCAGAGAATTTAAAGAGTTATGGTCCAGTCCATTTTTCTTCCAAGTCAGTAGTACTTGGATTACACCTTCAGTTGGTTAGTGGCTCTTAACTGAACTTACAGGTTTTTGTTATCATACTCCTCATTTTAAGAAGACTATATAAATCATATTAATCCATTGTGCATTTTAAGTAGGCATAGAGCAGGCCATCAGATGAAGGACTGAAAAAAGTCATAGAATGAATTGGCATTACATTTCCACCCCAACATACATTGCACGTTTTGCTTTCTTAGAAATTAATAAACAAATCTTGATTCACTCCTGGGAAAGATGCTCCTGTGCCAGGTTTTCCTCCTAACAATATGAGTTAGTTCCTAAGAAGCTGGCTGGATTAATAATCCGACACGCTATGTATTGGTTCATGTGTCCATAGTCAATGACTCAACAGATGAGTTTTCACTACAGGTAGAGTCTTATGGATAAAGAATTCCTAAAAGGAAACCTGTAGTGGTGGTTATGTACATAGCTGATTTAGATCCAGCTTACATGAAAGACAGCAAACGTAAAAGATCACAGTTTATATCTATATATATCTATATTTATGTATATCTAAATAAAAGATATATATAGATACGTATATATATCTATAGATAGATAAACTGTAGACATACATATATGCCTTTGCAGATAAAGAAAAATTGCCTGTTTTTTTAAGGGAACTGTTCCAACAATGGAAGTAATCACTAACTATAGTATTCTATTTCATTTCTACTGTGTCACTTACAAAAATGGTATTTAACTTACTGCTTCATTGGTAACATTTTCTCAGCCACTTGGCAGTGGTGCACATAGTTTTAAAAACAACAAAGGCCAGTGTTGAGATCACAGAATCAGAACATGAGGGTTGGAAAGGACCTCTGGAGGTCACATTTAGTCCAACCCCCCGCTCAAAGCAGGACCAGCCCCACCTAGATCATTCCAGCCGTGGCTTTGTCGAGCTGTGCCTTAAAAACCTCCAAGGATGTTTCCACCACTTCCCTAGGTAACCCATTCCAGTGCTTTACCACCCTCCTAGTGAGAACATTTTTCCTAATATCTAACCTAAATTTCCCTTGCTGCAACTTGAGATCATTTTTCCTTGTTCTGTCATCTGCCATCACTGAGAAGAGTCCAGCTCCAGCCTCCGTGAAACCACCCTTCAGGTAGTTAAAGGCTGATATCAAATCTGCTCTCAGTCTTCTTTTCTGCACACTAAGTATGCCCAATTCCCTCAGCCTCTCCTCAGAAGTCATGCGCCCCAACCCCTTCACCATTTTCATTGCCCTCTGCTGGACTCTCTCCAACTAGCCCACATCCTTTCTGTAATGGGGGACCCAAAACTGGACACAGTACTCTAGATGTGGCCTCATCAGTGCTGAATAGAAGGCAATAATCACTGCCCTCAAGTATTTACTACTCCCCCCAGTGTGGTGTCATCCGTGAACTTCCTGAGGGTGCACTCTATGCCATCTTCCAGCTCTATGCCATCTTCCAGGTTGTTAATGAAGATGCTGAACAAAACCAGCCCAAGGACTGACCTCCGGGGCACTGCACTTGATACTAGCTGCCAACTGGTAGCTAGAAAATGGTATTTGGAGGTTTCTTTTGGGACTTGATTTGTAGGTAAATATATATAGTCCAGGGTGGCAGCAAGGTTTAATTGATTTCTAAAGGCCAGGTCACATGGCTGCACAGTTCTTAGAGCCTTTAAGACAGACAGTTTCTAACAAAGGCCAACGGAGATACACATAGCCTGGGACATTTTGGGCATATTGTTCCATAACATGAGATATGGTAACATCAGCTCACAAGGCCCAAGAGAGTGGGGGCCTGAGGTTTCAGTTTTGGGGGAACAGATCAAATTAGGAGATCTGGAAAGCCCAAATTAGGATGTGTGCATGTGATGGGCTTGTGAAACAAAGGAATACACTGACAGGACAGAACATGGACAATATGACAACCACAGAAAGACCAAGCAGCAATAATCATGAATGGAGAGTCATCAGGAGGGGGAAAGAATACAAAAGAAGGGACTTTAGAACGGCAAAGGGTTCCCTAGAGGGGTCCCCAGAAAAGGTTCCCCGAGAGGAGAACTCGAGGCACCATGGACAGAGGGCATACCATCAGCCTGTCTCATACACCCCACTGCGGGGAGGGGGTAAACCTCAGCCTCCAACCTCCAGGATGCTCACATCTGACATCCAAGAGAGAACCTCAGAGTGAAGCTCGCAGCCTGGCTGGATGTTCCTTGACTTAGGTGACAGCCCTAGGATTGGTAGATATATAGAATTGCTTGTATTATTCTTTTTTTGTTAACACTGTGTATCAATAAAATTTGCCTATTATTGAATGGAAAGGTCATGGTTGGTCTGGGGGTTTGGGTTTGCCTGGAACAGGGTATCTGAGTCATAAATCCAGTGTGAACACTAACTAGACCTCGATGCATTGAGCCCGATGATCCAGCCATCTTACTATCCATCTTACAGTCATACATCTTAAAGAAAATAAGTCTCAAGTTTAGAAAAATTTCTGGGGCCCATTCACATAACAAACTAACCACACATGCCCATGCTCTGGGGCACCAATATTCTAAATCTTCCTTAAAGTTGCAGGTATGAATGATGCTGAATTTTAAGGGACATTAGCAAATGTCTATCCCTACCAAAACAGCAACCACAAACCAGACTCTGCATGTTCCTAAGCAGATCACAGTACAAACACCTAAATACAACAGTGACATAAAATATAGGTTTTCTTTAGTTCAGATAGGGCCTAAGTTAGGTTTGATACTCTAAAACATGTAACTTGTTAAACTTCAGCATCTGATCTCTGCTCGTATCATACCTATTCCCACCAGCATGCACACTGACACTATATGTAAAGAGCCCAACAACTATCTTTGAGACAATTAAAGGGAAAATACAGTTCAAAAGCTGGTAAAGTTAAAACTGAAAACCATTAAAATAGTTAAATATGATACAAAAACATGTTAGATTTGCAATAAGTTCACCTGGCTGCAGTCTTAATTGCAAAAAGGGAGAAAATACCCCCAACCTTTTAAATGTTACAAGATGATGAATAAAGTGAAATTCCCAGGGCTTTTGATTAGAAAGCTGCAGCAGCTCAGTTGCATGTTTCATTTTGATCACAAGGGACCTTCAATAAAGTGATGCCACAAATGATTCATGGCAAATAGACAAACGTCAGGATTTCTGACAGGGGAGACTTTGGACCATCCTACGCAGTCCTGAAGCAATCTGTGTGTGTTGCAAAACCCAAAAGTCACACTGTACACCAGTGGTACCCAATCTTTCAGCCCACAGGCCAGATGAGGAGTGCCAGGTCTGTCCATCAACCAGATCCAGTCTGTGGGCACAACCAAGACTCAATGCAGCTGCATGGGAACAGCCCAGCCAAGGCCTGTTCCTGGCTAGCTCTACTGAACCCCGACTGGGCTGTTCCCATGTGGCTACATCAGGCCCTGGCTTAATCCAACCACATGGAGACGGGGCCTGATCCCACCATGTGAGGTTGGCCTGACAAGGGCTGATCCATTCATGTGGGGCTTGGAAATCTGGCAGCAGGGGAGTGATGGCAGTGTTAATTGTCACCGCTCCCCCACTGCCAAATTTCCAGATTTGTGGGGAGACCTGTAGGCTGCATTACATGGCTCTTCAGGCCAGATCTGACCATTGGATGGGGGCTGAGCACCTCTGCTGTACAGCACTGTAAAGTACACTACCGCTGCTTGCTCAAACATTTGTTGTGTATGAGTTAGTTCGTATGATATATGGACAGAAACAGGACTCCCCACAAAACTGCACACAACTTCTGAGGTGGGGAGAGCAAGAGAAATATTTGTCCTATTTATATGTTGACTTCTAGCAGTTATTTGCCAGTTGTGCCCATCTCTATTATTTGTAGTGAAAAGTTACTTTATGGAAAAACTTGGTCATAATATAATGGTCCTTCCCACTTGACAAAAGAGGGATTTCCCGAGGTTCTGTACATGGGCTGTCTCATTTGGATGTCCAACTAATGAAATGACAGTGTTTTCAGTCTTCCTGGCTCTTCAAATCCTTCTCGGGTACAAACATCCCATGTAGGTCCAGATGCAGTGCTACATCTACTGTGGCCCGAGCCACCTCTGTGAAAGTTTTAGCATCCAAGATGAGCAGAAACGGTGCTTTCCTGGGATCTGATGTCACAATGGAGGATAAAATAATACCTAGGGAGCATGGAATTGAGAACAGGATAAAAGACACACTCATTAATGAATACCTCAGTTCTGTACTTGTTGCTGGGTGTGCATAGTGTGTGCTAAGGAATAAATTTATACCCAAATAGTGGCCTCGGTTAATTGTATCCTGGAGGAGAGCTCACATCACACCTAGCCACATTGCTAGAAATTTCAACAGGAAATCTTCTGATTTTAATGAGTTCTTGAGACCAAACTTCCCATTCACCTTTACTGGTGGTCAGTCCAGATCAGGACTGGCTAGAGATAACATGGGAGACTGTAATCCTACTGCATTCATTGGCAATGGTCTGTAGTTAATAAAGAGCATCAAGCTCCAAGACCACTCAACCAGATTTAAAAATCCCTCAGTGTGGGTTTCAGGGGACTACATGAAATGTCCAGAGGGTTTTATCTGATGATGTTTTCTTTTAAAAGAGTAGACAAAAGCTGAATTCGCCTATTGTTTCTTTGCTTTTTCGTACTGGGGTCAGAGATAATGAAACTATTAAAGTTCTGAGTTTTCATACAATCATAGAAAATTTGGGTTGGCAGGGACGTCAGGAGGTCACATCTAGTCCAACCCCCTTCTCAAAGCAGGACGATCCCCAACTACATCATCCAGCCAAGGCTTTGTCTAGCCAGGTCTTAAAAACCTCCAAGGATGGAGATCCACCACCTCTCTGGGTAACCGATTCCAGTGCTTTACTGCCCTCCTGGTGAGAATGTTTTTCCTAATATCCAACCTAAACATCCCTTGCTTCAACTTAAGACCATTGCTCCTTGTTCTGTCACCTGCCACCACTGAGAACAGTCCACCTCTTCGTAACCACCCTGCAGGCAGTTAAAGGCTGCCATCCTCAGTCTTCTCTTCTGCAGACTAACTAAGCCCAGTTCCCTCAGCCTTTCCTCTGGAGTCACGTGTCCCAGCCCCTAAATCATTTTTGTAACCCTCCACTAGACTCTTTTCAGCTTGTCCACATCCTTTCGGTAGTGGGGGTCCAAAACTGGACAGATCTTAATTGTCTTTGATCCTGACCATGAAGTGCTACATGTATTGATAGATGTGTTGCCCCCCATTTGTTGGAGCAGCATTCTTACCATCATCCTCTTCTTTCGCATGAGGATAAGGGACAAAGGTAGGTTCAGCTGGCCAGCAGTGCTCCTCCCTCCAGGTCAGGGATTTCTTTGTCAGTACATCCACTTTTACTATCTAAATTATAAAGACAAACACAATATTTCACCCTTCATTGTAGCCATTTACTTCAAAGTTATGTTACATATAACCCAGTAGCATTGGGAGCCAGTAGTTAGAGTCAAGGAGCAACATGGGATGCTTGCTGTGGCATACTAAAGCAGAAGTGTCTGAAAATTTTAGGCTCCAAAGTTATGTTTGCAGTTGCATAAACATGGAATTTTGTTTTTCCTTTAGGAGGAAACCATTACACTGAGAAGACAGCAAAGCAGGAATTGATACTGCTTCATTACTTTACAATAGCACCTTTCATTTGGGCACCTCAGAACTATGCATAAATATTCATTAAGCTTCATGAAAGCCATATGTATGGCATAAATACCACCCTCATTTTACAGAGGAGGAGCCTGAGGCACAAGAGGGTTGGAGTGACTTGCCCAAAGTCGGACAGGAAGTCTATAATAAAGTAAGGATAGAGCTCAACCTGACCAGCTTCTCATCCTGTGGTTTAGCCATTATTTCCTTTTTGGTGTGGTCTCAAGAACCTTAAGTAGGGCAGGCATAAAAAAATAGTAACAGTTCACTGTGATGGTTTAAGTAGTTATTAAACCAGTGGGACCAGGATTCCACCCATGTACTATATATGTCACAGTAAATACCTGATGTAGGCTCTTAGGGAGAAGCATGTGCCTGATCCACCCAACTCCCATAGAAAAGGTGGTGTCTTTTTCCTGGTTTTACATTCAGTTGAGTTACACTGTCTACAGCAGCACACATAAAGTCATATAATATTTCCCCTTCTTAACAAAAATCTGAAGGGAGTCTCACACAAAATGTAATGGTATTCAATTTAATTACAGTCCCTATTACCCTTGAGTTCTCGCATCTGAGCAAAGATGAGCCAGCACCCTAGGGACACTGCCTTGGGCCTATACACTGCACTACCAGTCCACTGTTGTTTCATGTCACAAACATCGATTGATTCATCTCTTGTGTAACAAATAAAATAAACCCTCTGACACAACAACCCCAGTTATGTCAAGAAGAATGACCTCTGTTAGGCATCACAAGAGTACAGATTTGGTTGAGCGAGTGTCACACATGCTGTGACAAATTTTATCGCATCATAAAGAAATCCAACTTTATTTTGTAATTTGTTGACATAATTTGTTCTGTTTGTTCACTGTATGTAATTGTCTGCTCAGATATTGCTTAATGAACAACAATTGAGAGTCAGCTTACCTATATCTCTCATTCTTAGTGAATGTAATTTTTCCATGTTAAAAACTATTTATGCTCTTGGGATTGTGTCTTTAGAAACTGGCATCAGGGGCATGTGCATACAAATGTGGTTTTTCCTCTCTTGCCAGCTGGTCCTCTAGCAGAAATTAAATAAAAACTTCCTGAAAAGTATCAGTGGGTCAGAATGGAGACTTTATTGTGATGAATATGATTTTTTTTACTTGGTGATAACAGCCCAGAGTCTCAGGCTGGTACCAAGCTGACATAGCTCTAGAACAGAGCCAAACTGATTAACACTAACTGAGAATGTGGCCTACGGGATCAATTTTTCCCCTCTAGGCGATGTAAGATTTATGCACGCTTTCAACTTTTCATTTCTGCTTTCAGATGTTGTAGTCTGTACATATGAGCAGTAAAGCACACTGGTTGCCACTTAGCAAACTTTAACTTGTTTAAGGAAAAAAAGTTTGTCTTTAGAAGAGTCACATTATAAAGCAGAACCACAATTCAGAGTATAGTAGACTCTGAAGACTGTAGAAAAGTTACGTGGATGCCAATTAAGGCACAATTTAGCTTGTGTAGGGTTGGTTCAGTGAAATAAAACACCATGAACTAGGTGTATACTATTTAATTTCATTTGTATTACACAGGTATAAAGCACACAAACACATTATACCTGTGTGGGAACGGGACTCCACTGAACTCCTGCAGCAAAGATGTATCTGTATTTTTTGCCATTATAGTCGTAATTGATGCGAGGCAGCTCTATTCCTGATGGAAAAATGGAACTTGTGTGTTGGTACAAAGAGAAAAGAATACAACTATACATCTAAGGCATATTAAAATAAGGGTCAGACATATAAAAGAACTCTTCAAACAGAAAACACATGTCCTCTCCAATATATATGTACCTTGCCAGTGTCTAAGGTAGCTCTTGCATATCAAGATATATGGATACATTCTGAAAAACTGAACAGGGATATAAATATAGTGCAGCTAGGGTTGGTTGTGAGTTAATAAACCACTAACATTTCATTCATGGTTAGTAACAGCCTCATAGACCCCAGTGTATTTATATTACTGCTGTTCAGTTACTTTTCTCATGTCTGCAAATACTGGGCTGGGATGGTGCAGGTGCTAAGGGACATTGGTGACAGCCCAGAGATCTCAAATTTGAGGCCATAGCAAAAGTGCTTATGGCATGGCCTGTCCGATTCCAATGAATCTGTGAACTCCGTTAAATACCTTGTCACAAGGACACAAAAAAGGAAAGGAAGTATATAAATACCTAGTATGTTTGTTTAGCTGTCAAAAGATAATTGGAGGGTCTCCCTCGCCACAAAGTAAACAGATAAATATATACCTTGTGTGCTATTCTTGTTACCTCTTAAAGGAAAATAGCTGGAGAAGTAAAAAACATTTGCACTTCAACAAAACCATCTGCATAAAAGCATTACATAAAAAGCTATTTTTTTATAGAATAATTTGCTAAATCATTTTCACATAGAGTTGATGCAGGGAGTATTCTTTTAGATTGCATCACTGCAAAGTCTGAATCAGGACTTAAACTCCTTCTAGACTGTTCAAAATTTTGGGTTGTAACAGATGTTATTGGAAACTCAATTCTCCCAAATGTACATTCAGAGCCTGGACCTGAAAGTAGGAAGCTTCCACTTCCTTTTTGGAAGGAAGAGCTCTCAGCACCTTACATAATTAAGCCCTAGATCTCAGATCTGACCCGTGATCTTGACCTCATAATATGCTCTTAGTACAGCTGATCCTTGAATAGGCACTTCCCATTAGTCTTACATTTGTTATTCATATAGAAGCAATCAGGTCCCAGAGTCAAAGCCCCAGACCCACACAGATACTCATTTCAGGATCAGGGACTTAATTTTGAGGATGGGGGGGAGGGAATCTCTTGGTTTGGGGTTTTTTTAGAAAGAATACTAAGACTTAATAAAGATACTTGTACCCTAACAAACCTAAGTTTAAGAAAAGACACTTCAGGATTTCTAAGGAACAACTCACCTTCATATATTGTTTCAGGTGGACAGTAGATGCTACCATCACTTTCTTTCAGGGCTGTTGCAGTAGTTGATGGAAGTCTGACTAAATTAGAACCTATTTCTGCATCCTGAGAGAGAGAGAGAGAGATGCTAAAAAACTCAAGATACTTGAAAAGGTGGATTGGATTTCTAATTTAGGACTTTCATCAGTCATTATTTTATTATATATAAGTAGGCATTTTGCATAAAATGGGTGATACAACTTCAAGAGCTTGTTTCTTACACATGCTTATTTTGCAATATTATACATGAAATGTTTCCATCTAAAAACCTTTAATTTTCTGGTGTTCTAATAAACTGGTGATTCTAAACCAAGTTGAGTCAAATTTGACAAAAGTGCCCAGGTGGCATTTTGTTACAGAAGTGGTATAAATTATTATTCATGATTTAGCATTTATGGGTGGGATTCTCAGAGTAGGTAAAAGGGAGTTAAATGCCCAACTGCTCCTGACTTTGTGACAGTTGGGGGAGCATCTTCTTCAAAATACCCTAGAATAAAAATGGATTTTCATTTTTAATTTGTGCATATTCAGCCCATGTGCTGTGCTAAGCAGGAATTGTTTTAAATAGGCACCATATGCAACCAAATATGCTACCTGGCATTCAAAAAAGATTGAGGCACATTAATATTTATTTTTAAACAAGCCACCAAGTGTTTACATGAGTATGTCATTAACATTTTTCAGTGTAGTATTTCAGTACAATGCTGCTGAATTCTATTTAATTGCAGGGAAGGCATGACAGGTTGGTCCTTAGCAATCCTCTTGTGTTGCTATAGAACTGGCACCAATAAAAATCAAATTCTTAGGATGCAGCAAGACATTCAGTATCAGCCACTGTACGCTGCATCAGGTTGAAGCTTGCCTGAAAGGTCACTAGGTAGAATGGGTTCTTTTCCTGAAAAGCAATGCTGTGAATCAGTTAAGCTATTTCAGAGATACGGGAAGATAAGACCCTTCCTCTTCTTCCTCTCTTTGGCAATTCTCTCACTGTATTCATATCTTATTGTCATAAAATCACTATTGAAAAATACTTTGGGAAAGGAAGTGAAGGACAAGTTTTGCCCAGGGCTCCATTCCCATGGATCAGAACTTATGTGCAGAATTCTCTGCTTGGATACATCAGTTTATGTGGGATGAACACATGACATTGTGTTCAGAAAAAAAACTATTATGCCGATCAGCCCCTTTTCCCCTAAGGAGAGATCCTGAAGCCTGACCCCGGAAACTGTTAGGTACAAGGACAGATTTAGATGCCTAAAATTGGATGCAGGTGTCTAAAATTTCAAAACTGTGATCCTGACCTCCCTAGGTAGTTTTCTGTTTGGCTAAGAAAGTTCCCTGTATCCCTGCAGCTCTGTCTCCTGGTCATTCCCAAAAGGGCTTCAGTCTGAGCTGACAGACACTTAGCAGTTGTTAGGAAATGCATCAACCCTCTATTTCTGTTTTTCATTCAATGAGCACGCAATACAAACTGCATAAGCAATCAAGGGAGCAAGAAATGGAATCCAAGATTCTCCCTTCCTAGCTGTGTACAGGCGCCCTGTTGCTCCTGACTCTGTGAACCAGCTTCAAAAAGGGACTGAAAAGTGCCCCCAGCCCAGCCTAGCCTATAGTTTGGGAATTAGGGAAGATATGAAATTAAATCCCCACAGAGTGAGTGCGGGATAGAATGTGGGTCTTGTATCCTGGCCGAGTGCTCTGACCATCCGATCATGATATGAAAGATGAGGACACCACTAGCATTGCCTTCTTTTTCATTCCTGATTTAAAGAAAAAGGAGCCTGGCTCACATCTTCCAAAGAATTCTTGTAGAGATTACCCTTGGGGTGGATTCTGGACTATGGGCCCTGAAAAGAAGATGTTGTCTGCAGCCCCAACTCAGGGGCTCAAGGTCTGGAGACAGAAGGATGATTTCAATAACACCTTTAAGCTAAACAATTCCTACTGGCCAGCTCTAGGCAACTCTCCATTTGGAGCATGTGCTCTATGAATTGCCATCTATGGTGTGTAACTTTCCCCATACATTGTACAGGGAGCCTACATGCCTAACTTTGGGCTTTGGGTCCTACTTCAGAATCAGGCAGCTAAAAGTAGAGCATTGGGGCACTTGATTTCAAGGTAAGTCCTTCAGCTCCAGCCTTATTTGTGAGTGTGTGTGCATATATATGTATGTGCATATGCCTTCTATGCCTTATCTGCTCACTGTCTGTATAAATGTAGTGGGGGAAATGGAATCACACACACACATTTTCCTCCAATACACATGCAAAAAAAAGTGTGCGTATAATTGAAAAAACAACATGAGGAATTTGTAGGAGGACTGGCAACCTCTGCTTCACTGGTTTTTCTCTTACTCATTTATTCAAAGTTATTGCTTAAAGAAAATAGATTAAAAAGCAAGTCATGTTACCTCGCCCCATTGCAGAGGAACCACAAATCGCTTGCAGGCTGGTAGGGAAAAGTGTTTGGTGTTTTCTTTAAACTCTGCATTCAGGTATTTTAAATAGAACATTTCATACAGGCTGCTATCTGCATAGCATATGACATCAAAAATGACCTGGCCGTCCTCCTCGTAGGCGTTCACGTGGTGAAAAAGGACCATGGCATCAGTATAAAACGTGGCGGAGATATCTTTTTTGGTCTTTTTGTCTATGAAGTGAAACCAGGTCTGAAAAACGGCCAACATGTGGGTCAGTAAGCAGGAAGTGGTTATTTATTAAATTGGTGAAACATTGCAGAGATGATTCCACCTAGATTATAGTTCATTTGCTTTAAAAAAATGGTATGTGCAAGCCTCAGGATGTGCCACAAAATAATAAGAAATACAGAACTGCCTCGTATCCATTCCTGCTCAAACACACCAACCCCCCAAGTATGATGGTGAAGCCACTCCAGGAGCGCCCTCTGGTGGCTTAAAATGGGCATCCTGAGAGCAGCTTCATGGCCGCATTGCCTGGTTTGGTTTGGTGGGTAGAAGCAGGAGCGGCGTGCTCCAGAGCAGTCACCCCTGAGCAGTGCCAGGGACACTGTTGGAGACATGGCACGCATGCAGACTGGGGGAGGGGATGAAGACAGCTTTCAATCACTTTCTGCACTCTCCTGACTAGGCTGCCCTGGGGACTTTAGACAGTCCTATCACAGCAGCCTGTCCCTACCTGCTTCCAAGCCCAGAACCTTTGCAGTGTTACATGCTGCAGTCCCACCATCGACCTGCCCCTCCAGATGCTTTCCTGAACTGGAAAAGCTCCCTTTTGGCTGGTTCCAGGCCTTGTCTACCTGCTACATTTACTATCGCTGGGTAGAGAAGCTGCATCCGCCTGGCACTTTGGGTAAGCTAATTAGCAGTGCTGAGTGACAGGGTTCATGAGCTTGCATTGAGCTACTTTGCCTGCCTATGCTCCTGCACAAGTGTAGCCACACTGTCACTGAGGGCTATTTACTATCCAGACCCAGCGGAACAGCCTGGTTCTTTTACCTAATGTGCAATAAAAAGTAAAAGCAGCTATGAGGCTCTCAAAGCATCGTGGTCCATGATGATGGTACCTTGTGATCTGGACCCTTCAAAGAAGCAGAGTTTCTTTGCTGGTGTGGGGTCTTTGTCAAATACTGTTAGATTCAGCACCAAAGGTTTATTTATGGCATTTCTAGTTGCATGAGGGGGCAACATCTGCATGGAGGGTGGAATTAGGAGAGAATAAAGTTGTCCGCTGGGAAGCTGTTTAGCTTATTATACTGCAGAGAAGAATGAGGAGGGAGTGAGAGTAATTATTGCCATGGCTTCCCCCACTGCTCATATCTTAGCAGAAAAGTACCTTCTCATCCTTATGGAAGGAAAGGCAGGAAGCCCAGTTGACACCTCTGAAGTAGGCTGTTGCCAGCTTGGGAATATCCAATTTGAATGGCTGCTCTATGAAGACAATGTAATTTTCGGTGACTCCAAAGCTGTGATAGTAGGTTGGGTGAAGGAGAGAACGGGAAGGAACTGAGCACATCACCTCCAGGTGCTTCAGACAAGATTTCTTCTTTTCTTCCTCTAAACACAAATTTAAAAAGAAAGACAAGACTTTAATCAAGCCCAAGTGAATGTCAAATTCTCACCATTGGCTATATGTGATTATATTCCCCCATATGGGGCAGAATACAGCAAGTTGCCACTCAGAGAGTTCTCTGTGCATCTTTCCATCAGGGCATTGTTTGCTTCCACCTTCAGGCTTGGCAGGGAATTCGGCATCCGTGAAGACTGCAAAGTTCAGTCCATCCACCAGATACAGTGATTGAAATGAAACTGCTCCACTCTGAATAGCCAGTCTGGCTTCATAATGAACTTGGGTCTGATCAGTTCTTTTCAAATGGAATTTTTATGCAGTTATTTACCACTTGTCACCTTAACAGTGACGAGTGAGAGGTAACTACACAAATTAACAATATGTACACAAAAATAGTGATTTTTCTAGGGCATCTGTGGCACATGACTTCCCCTTTTCCCATCAGCAGGGGGGAAAAACACTAGCAAAAGCCATTTCTTACCTGGCACTGAGGAAGGAATCTTAAATACAACATATTTTGTCTTCCCTTTGCCAACTATGGATGTTCCCATGTTGAGAACATTTCCAGCACTGTCGTAATGGGGATGAGCGGTTGCCAGATTGACAGCTACATACTTAGTGTAATCAACCTACAAAACCACAGAACAGCAGGTAGCAGAGATGAAGAAGGAGAACATGAAAAGAGTGATCTTAGCCAAAATCACAGAAACCATGCCTCTGTTTGGCTCTAGTAGGCTCTCTTGGCAGGGAAGCCCAGGATTAATGTCCTAACTTTAAATTCAAACACTGAAATCACTGGGATTTAATAGGCATGTTAATGTTTAACTGATTCTGGACCAGAACAGACCAACGAAGCTGAAATATGAGTCTTGGTCCTAATGGCCATCTTGTCACACTGGAAGATTCATGTAATAATTAAAGGAACTTGTGCTATTGACCATCCCATACTGAAACAACTGCACTCAGTTGGGTCATCAGTCCAGGAAATTTCACGAAAGATTAGGTTTCAAACCTATTTAGGAGTTGGAAAAGAAGGAATTAAAAGCAGTGTTCTACATAGCTTAGAAAACATCTAAGAAATTAGAACTCATCTAGCATAAGGTATTTCAGTCTACAACACGTGAGGAAGTAGTGTTACAATTGAACCACTTGACCCTAAGTCAGCAACTTCAGCTGTGTTCATTTAGCAAGGGCAGGATTTCTTGTATACTTCTGTGCTAAAGGTTTTCTTTTGGGGAGATGAAGGCAGCTCCCATCAGCAAGCAGGTTTTGTAGGTTGCCTTGCCGAAGTGTCTGGATCTCTCTCTGCACCCTACAGGGAGCCTAGCCACCCTGAGGACTAGGTTCCTAGGAATTAATAGCTATAGTGCCAACTTGGAGATCCCCAAATCCTCCTTGGTTCTCACCCTTCAACATTCCTGATTCCAATTATGTCATATTTGGCCTCCTGGAAAGCCCAGCTGGAAAGATCAGCCTGAAACTGTATTTGTTAGCAGAGAAACTGGACGGATACGTTTTTAGTTTTACCTTCTCTAGTGTCTCCAGTGTCTGAGGATTAATTTTTCTAATGAAGTTAGTTTCACTTGTAGCATAAAATTCATCGCCAGTTTTCATAATATTGATCAGGCAGTTGTCTGTGAACTCAGGAATGATGTGGGACAAATAGGAGAATGCTCTGTGGAGGAGATGTAATATAAACACATGAGGCTCTGTGAAGAGCAGGTATTTAAATCATTTAACATATTGGCTTCAATGGGACTGAAGTTACCATGGATCTGCTTGTTACTTTAAAGCAGGATATGACCAGTATGTTGTACAACTAGTGGAAGGAAGTGGGTTTATGTCTTAACCAGCACTCCCTCTACTGGCTGATGGGACAGCAAAACAGCACAGTATTTTCAAATTGCTCTTAATTGATCCAGAAATGGACACACACAGTTGCTGCTTTTGTATGCAAAAGCATGTATTTAATTACAGGACCAGTCCTGCTGCCACTGAAGTCAGTGGAGAACATACATAGTAACAAGTCCTGTCTCAAGCATGCATACTTCTGCATGCAATCACACACCACATTTTGAAAGGCAATCCAATATTGTTAACTTTTACAGCATTTTCCGTAAGGAAGTGATGGATGAATTGTCCCTCTGACATGACTACTGGTTAATTTTCCTTTTATTAAAAAAAAACCCCAACACCTGAATTTAAATCCTGACATTGTGAGGGATAGGACAATTTTAATCTTGCAAAATAAATCTCAAAGTTGGTATGTATGTGCAGAGTGAAGAGAAAAACTTCTATGTTAGAAATAGGATGGATACATTCATTGGGAAAAACATTGCTTACTTGGCAAATATGTTCTTGCATGGATCAGGGTAAGCCATAGTTCCAAACTCTGATACCACAATCCTGTTGGCTTCTATATTGCTGTTGTATGTGTCACTGCGCAGGTACTTACTCCTATAGTAAACTTCACCTGCAAGGAACAAATACAGTATTTTGACACCTTTCATAATTTTCTATGGAAAATAATTATCTGTGTATTAAAATAGACTGACTCTCAGATAAAAGAAGTTGCAAGAGAATCTCATCCAGCTGACTTCTGACTAAGCAGAGGTTCTCAATGCATTTTGCTGGGCTACCAATTCCTAATTTTCAGGAAAACTTGCAAAGGAACACAGGGTTGTATTCACATTGTTCATACTTATGGGCTGCCAAAGGTGACAGACCCACATTTTGACTAAAAATATTGAAAAGTATTTGCAAACCAAGGAAAAAGTTGTGTGGGGGGCATTGGGAAGAGGATTTTAAACAAACAGTGCCAACAGACCAACCCTTAACAACACACCTGCATTCACATTTCTGCATGTAATATATAAGACGAAAGGGAAGAATTAAGGGTCAGTTTCTATGGTTGGTTATGATAAATAGAGAAATTAAACTTAACTTTATGGAAAAGAAAATAACTTTGGCTTTTTCTTTAAAAAAATCCATGTTGTTTCATAGTTTCTAGGGTCGGAAGGGACCTGAGCAGATCATCTAGTCCGACCCCCTCCCATGGCAGGAAAGAGTACTGGGGTCAAACGACCCCAGCAAGGTGTTCATTGTTGTTTTGATCATTGTAAAGAACATTTCATTGAACTCTCACACACCAATTATTTTTGACGGCTGCCTGCCAGCTAGAAAGGATGGAGTCCTGGTAGGCCACTAAATCCATCTCTAAGCCAGTCTAAGCATTTGTTCCTAAAGTCACCCTCTCCATGACTGGCAGATACACCATTCAGATAGATATGGTGATGTAAAGCTGCACCTTGCCATCTCAACAGTACACTGGATGAACATGGATGCCTCACAGCACCTCTCTAAAATCAGAGCAGATTACTAAGTTCACTTTATAGAAAGGAAACTATCAGAGGTGAAAGGACTTTCCCATGATCACACAAGAAGTCAGTAGCAGAGACAGGGAAATGTCTGATCAGCAGCCCATGCTACCTGCTGCGGCACAACATGTGGGTATGTCACAATGCAGTACTGTGTGTAGAGACACCTGAATTAGCTCTGAACAAGCCAGCTCAGGTATGGGAAGCAGTAGAGCTATATCAGTGCTGTGTCCACCCAGCTTGATTACACAGCTAGATTGCATTGCCCATAACCTATATGCCTTCTGTCATAAGCAGGTGAGTGGGGAGAAATCTTTCCTGACCCATTTGTGTCAGCTTGTGAAAATTAGCATCCTTCTATGCCTGAAGGACTTAGTGGATAAACTACTTTATGCATATGCACCTAGACAGTTAAAAGACAGAGCCCCGTTTGTGGAAGCAGTACAATACCCTGGTAGTTTCAATGTGTGGCCATTTCTTTATATGGCAATGTTTTTAAGAGGCATAGAAATGGGCGGGCAAGAGACCCGTGTCTGGAATCTCTCACAAAATTTGCCCTGGCGCAGCAAGGGAAACTGAAAGATAAACAGGTAAAAAAAAATCTCTTATAGACGTGACATAGTGGAAAAGATCCCACAGTGTGATAAAGCAGACGGACACACCAGTAATGTTCAATCTCCCTATTTTATGGAAAACTGTGGAATAAAAGGGAAATGCATGGAGGGAGGCAATCTCTCTTGACAGTATCCCATCAGAGCCACATCTGGCTCATGTGATGTAAATGTGGCAAGCTGGACTTGGCTGCTCATCTAAAGGTTGTTTTTAAGTGCACTAAGTATACATAAGCAAGACCTGATTTGCATATTAAATAGCACAGTGGCCTAGTTTCACTCTTGTCTTCTGTCATAACAAGATTCAAGTTCCCAAAAGGAAGCCTAACACCTCAGTGAAACCAGGCTGTTTCCCATTGCTGGAAAAAGCCTCATTTTACTAGTGCATTACGACCTAATTTGGTTGGGAATTATGGGGTGCTGCAGCTGTTGATTGAAGAGTACCAGTGAAGTCTGCATAAGTCCCAGATGCACAGTACACACAGAAGCTAGTCCATTTTTTCCAGGGAGCTATAAAGCAGAAATGCAGCTCTTTGCTTTTATATCTCTTCCAAATCACTGTAGTGGGACCCATCAACCAGAAATCCTACCCTAGAGTGAAATCCTGATCCCAAAGTCAAGAGGAATTTTACTTTAGCCTTCAGAGCAGCCAGGATTTCATCCATGATGTAAATATTCTCTATTACGCTGTTGCAGATGTAGTAACACCGGCTTAATCCTATGGAAGAGCCTCAGAAGCCTCAACTCCCATTGAAATCTGTCTCAAGAAGGGCTGGAAGATCTGGCCCTTTAATGTATGACAATATCCTTGATGGAAACAAATGGTGGACTGAATTGTAGCAATATTACGATCAGTACCTACCAAGCTAGGCTTTCCAGTGAATCAAGGCCCGTATGTATCACCCACCACCACAACACTGACCCAAAGCCAGGATAGCTGGTCTAGAAAAACTACTCCAGGGTACAGGAATCATCCCATGCCCTTGCAGCAGCTCCTATACCAAATACTGTCCCTGCAGAGAAAGGTTGTAGCTGGAGGAAAGGGACATAACTGGGCATTTGTGATACCCAGCAACCTCTAACTTTTCTAAAAGCACAATGGAGCCACAGATAGCTGGTGCAACAGACTGATGATTCCCCTCTATTTAACACTGGTGAGGCTGCATCTGTTTAGTTTTGCACTCCCCCCCCCACACACACACACAGAAAGGATGTGGACAAATTGGAGAGAGTTCAGTGGAGGGCAACGAAAATAGTTTGGGGGCTGGGGACATGACTTACGAGGAAAGATTGAGGAAACTGGGCTTATTTAGTCTGGAGAAGAGAAGATTGAGGGGGATTTAATAGCAACCTTCAGTTACCTGAAGGAGGGTTACAAAGAGGATGGAGCTAGACCGTTCTCAGTGGGGGCAGATGCCAGAACAAGGAGCAATGGGCTCAAGTTGCAGCAAGGGAAGTTTAGGTTAGATATTAGAAAGAATTTTTCTCACTAGGAGGGCAGTGAAACACTGGAGCAGGTTACCCAGAGAGGTGGTGAAAGCTCCATCCTTGGAGGTTTTTAAAGCCCAGCTAGACAAAGTCTTGTCTGGGATGATGTAGCTGGGGCTGGTCCTGCTTTGAGCAGAGGGTTGGACTAGATGTGACCTTCTGAGGTCCTTCCCACCCTCATCTTTTATAATTCTATGATTCTGTTCTTGAGGGGTATAACTCTTCCACCCCAGAAAGAAGGGAAGTTGCACTGGAATTGGCAAAACCATCCATTCTCTTGGCTGCTATGCCTAAAGCTGCCACTACCCTGCCCTTTCATAGGCTGTTCACTAACCAAACTGAGACTTGTGAGCCTGATTTTCACAGGAACACAAAACCAGGCAAATGTTTTATGGGACCCATTTCCAAGCCTTAAATTATTCAATATTCAGTTATTATAAACCCTGTCAAACCACGATTAGAAAGAAACATTATGGATCTTTTAAGGAGATCAAATGTGGGTTGAACTGTTTCTGATATTATCCAGAAGCATACCATTTTTAAATGTAAAACTATGTATGAGAGCCAAACCATCAAACCAGTGGTTATAGCGAGTTTCTCCCACTGTATGCATGCCTGGACCATTGCGAAGAAGAATCCCCTGCAGCCAGTTTGGTATCTCCCCTGTAAATAGAGAGGACATGCATTAGGACATAGTTTATTTCAGCTTTCCATAATTGAAGGACAAGTTTTCCAGAAATACAGGCCACTTTTAGACCACCAGATACACTAATGAGTATGGGAAAGGATTTGGACAATTTGTATAATACCCTGGCGTATAATGCCCACTCAAAAATGTGGTCTCAAGTATATGCTACACTGAAACATGAACTTCCCTAAATACAATTTAATAAATTATCAGCAAGTGACTGGGGGTGATGGTTAGGGGGAGTAAAGAGAGGACAGGGGACAATATTTTCTTTCTGTACCCTCATTTTAAAATGTATGATCAACTAATACCAGGAAAATCTAGGACTTACCAGAAATTTATAGATTAAATGGTGTGCAGCAGCCTTCAAGATGAAATCCAGTATCTATTCCAGTAATTAATAAGTATACTGTAATGCAGTGTCACGATGGCAGTGCTTTATGACACGAATAATGCCAGTATTTTTAGTATAAATAGGAATATTGTACGATCACGTACATAAATGTTGCCAAGGATGGAGTGCAAGCTACAAGAACTGGTAGAGTATGAGTCACACAGAAAACCAGAAAGCGAATATTTTACACAGAAAACAACAGTGACATTAAGAGAGCATCATTAATGTTGCAAAGGAAAGCAAGCAGCAGCTAGGCAGTTTAGGTTAGGAAAGCAGGCACAGATATGTGAGGCCATGGACATACAGATATTGAGAGCACAAGAGAGAGGGTACCTCTGCTTCATCTCCGGTTCGCAGACCTGGCCCCATACAGCCCGCAGCACCCAAGAGGTGCAATTGCAGGGAAAGCCCTGCTCAGACCTGGGCAGTAGTATATACAGCACAGTGAAATTCAGCTGCTTAAATCTAAGATATGTCTACTGAGCATTATGTAGACAGCAATTTTTCAAAAATGTATGTGTTGGCCCAATTCAGGCAGATTTGATAGGGACCCCGTGCCCAACACAAAGACCATCCCTCTGCCAGATCCAAAGCCCCTCCTCCAAAACATGTGGACAATGAAAGTGTTCAACAAGTCACCAAAACGTAACACTGCCAAACAACATTTTCTCTTCACTTGATTCTCAAAAGCAGCTGAAATGTTTTCAATGAAATTGAAATAGTCAGTCAAGAGGCAGACAGCAGGCATAGAAAAATCCAGCCCAAATGCTTCAAGTTCATCAAAATGATTAGCTTCTGAAATACTGGAAAGTATTGGGCAATTTTAATAATAGGTAATGCTACCAGCCCTGCCCATAATATATTCTGACCAAGATTACTTGACTAACATTGCATGCACAGATGAATACACACCCTCATATGGCCCTGGGTTTAAATTCCTTGGGGGTAGCAGATGGAGGGAAATACTATAATACAAACAACAGATGCATATTTGATTGTTCTTATCAGAGTTCTAAAATATTCTGTTTTCTGAGAGACCGTGTAACAGGCTGATTCTTTTGAGCTGGTGTGTGTTCAGTACAGGATTACAATGAGAAGAAAAGAGAAATAGGTAAGAGAGGGCAAGAAGACACACACTTTAGCCAAACACCATTTTTTCCCAGGAAGAAGTACATTGTGTTAGTGCAGTCTGTCCAAGACATAGAGCAAAGGATTGATGAAAAAAATGTATCAGGTTAAGGCATTTAGTGGGGTTGCAGGAGCAGAAAGCTGCTTTCATTCTTTATTAAGTGCGACTGAACTGGAAAACTCTGTTGCAGTCTGTATACAATACGGGTGAGTAGGCACACACAGTGAAACCACATACTTCCAATCTTGACCTTGTAAGCATTGTGTTTATGCTCTACAGCTAATAAGGCATGTTATTGAAAGTGTTCAAATCCTGAAAACATTAAGCACCAAACCTAGGATGATCCAGTTGGCGATGGTCCTGCTCTGACCATGGGGATGGACAAAATGACCTCCTGAGGTCCCTTCCAACCCTCATTTTCTGTGATTTGATCCTTGTCTTATTCAAATGCAAAGCTCTGGGGCAATTGACAGGATTTCTTTTTGCCCTGAGTCAGGAAAGATTTGGTCTTCCAGGCCTGGAATTACCCAGATGGTGAAGAATACTGTGGAAGATACATGGGGAAAGGACAAAGAAAAGATAATCGAGGCAGGAATGCAAAGGCAAATGCACACGAGGAATGTAAGTACTCAAGAAATGATATATTGCGAGAGAGCCAGCCTGTTGGAGTTAGAGACATAATTGTAGCTCAGCAGTATCTTTAGTATAAACAAGCTGAACTAGTTTAATATAAATAGCTTATGGAGTGAGAGTGTTTACCTAATACTCATGTTTGAATAGTAGAACAGCAAGTTGTGCTGTCTCCCAAGACAGCTTTTGGGTGGCAGCAATGCCTATGATCCATAGTGCTCTCTCCAAACGCACTTAAGACATTGGAAAGTCAATCTGTAACCTTGGCTCACAGGCCACGGCCCAACTACCCCTCATGACTGCCACAGCACTGGAAGCTGGGCTGTCTGGACCCAACAAAAGAAGCCAGTTGGTCACACACTTCTAACCAGCCTGTCATTCAAGCATGTTCTGCTTCTGAAGAAGAAAGCCTTGTCTAACTCTGTCCCAGCTCCACAATTGGCCTGAAAGAAGAGATCACCCTAAGAAATCCTTGCTTCATATAATTTCTGGACCACCATGTTACCCTACCTACTCCAAAACACAATGGGTGGGTGTGGGGTTTGTGGGGGTGGGGGTTGTGGGGTCCCTCACCACATGCCCCCCATGGCGCACAGCCCCTGCTGCTGGCAGGAGCAGGAGCAGGAGCAGGAGCAGGAGCAGGCAGTGGGCCCTTGGGGTGCTCGTGGCTGTGGCAGGCAGTGCAACCCGGCTGTGTGTGGCTCTGGCTGAGTCCCAAGAGCTGCACATGGCGGTATGGAGCCAACCTGACTCAGCCCACTGGCGTATGCTTTCAAGCCAGACCAGGCTGGCTCTGTGCCAGCACGTGGGGCTCGCAGCACGGGCCAGTAATAATTGTTTTTTGGAGGGGCCTTGTGGGCCAGATAGAATGGCCTGGTGGGCTGTACCTGGTTTGTGGGCCGTATTTTGCCTGCCCCTGCTCCACCCCAAAGAACAAAAGCCAAAACCAGAGGGCATTCTACACCCATTTGGGCTCTTCCAGAGGTTCTTTTTTGACCACAACTACTTATTACTAAATTAAATGACAAAGTCAAAAAAACCCAAACAAACCCACACCTCACCATACTCCTCACCCATTTGCACTGCAAACACTCCCCTGTGCAAGGTAAAACATGTCAAGGCAAACATATTGACTGCATACACAATAGTGGCTCAAAGGACATCACAAAAGGTGCACTCATGACCTGACCTAAAAAAAAAAGGCATTTTCTATGAAATCACTAACTTTCACTTTTGTCTGGGTTGCTTTGCCCTCTTTATAACAGAACAACTTGAAACCAGACATGTCCATCTTTCTCTTTGCATTTAAGGACAGCGTCACAAAAGTTGCTTTTTCCACTTCCAGGAAATGTTGTATCAGCGGCACAGCTGAGAAAGTAAACAGAGAGGCTAAAGAGGGCTTGCAGCAGAGAAATAAAAGCACAGAATAAAATCACTGAACTCAGTCCCTTGGCCACATCCGTCAGCACAAGTTTCTGTGAATCCTTTTCAAACTGGCTTTCAAGAAAAGTCCTCATGGAAACATCCATAAGACAAAAATAAAAGCTGATCTGAATCATCTAGGCAAATATTCACTGTTCTCTCTCAAGCTACCAGCTTCCCTTCTTAGTGCGACCATGGCAGGAGGAAGCAAGTGTTATAACTGAACACAAAACCACCCGCCCCTTTTGGAACGGCTTTTCTTCTGCTTACCTTTCACCTCTGCTTTAATGGGCTCTGGGTGCTCTTCTATATTTCTACCAAATATCACTTCCATGTCTGCTGTAATTAAAACAGACAGTGCCCTCTGCAGAGCTGATGTGTCTATTGTGATCCCCTCTCTGTCTGGACCAGCAACAGCTTTTTCCTGTTATATTCAGGAGCACAGGTCAAAATGCAACTGCAGCCAGCTTCTGGTGGCTCATAGATTGTCACTTTAGCTGATCTTTAATCCTTATCATACATACTTTAGTCCTGTGATTCTTAACTCTTTCTTGGCTTGAAGGAAGATAAAATATACATCCATTTTCCTTTGTATTCATACTACAGCAAAATCAACCCGTGAGAGGGCTATTGCTTCATCCCACCTTCAGGAATTCAGAGGCACTTTGGGTATCAGCTAGTTGGTCCTCACCTAGAACAAAAACATCTCGACCTGCCACTGGGATCCTGGTTTTTGGAAGCAGTAAACAATTCCCAAAACTAGTCATGTCCTGACCTAGGAAGTACAAATTGTGCCATTCTATGAATTAGCAGGAGAATAGTAAAGACCTGCTTCTTCTGTGCTAGAAGACTTGAAAGCTAATATTATGAATGAAAAATGGCTAAATTTTCCACAGAGGTCCTAGTTTACTCATCCTTTAGGTAACCTGAATGTATAAATCATCTAAGGCACAGACAGAAGCTACATTTTTCATGCAATCAGGCCTCTGACAGCGCTCTACAGCCATGCCATGACACACATGCACAACTGCAGAGCACTTCTAAAGTGGCCGATTGTGAGAAAAATGTACCCTTCTCAAATGAAGGCACTCTGCTTTAGAGCCCCTTAGGGAACGTGTGTTCCTGAGGGTTAATTTTTTGCAAGTTCAGCCCAGTCCCACCCCCAGGGCTGTGAGCAAGGAGGGAGCAGGAAGGAAGAAATGCTGGTTGGGCTTTGCCGGGCCTGAACTGCTGGAGGGTGCGGGGTGAATCTGCCCTCTCCTTCCTCCTGCCTCCCTCCCTGCTGACAGCCCTGAGCTGGGGGTGAGCAGAGCTAGGGAGAGGGGCAGCTTTTATGTAAAGAACCATGATTGGCGGGGGGGTGTGTGAACATCTGTCAGCACCCCTAATCATCAATCATATTGCAAATCTGTGAAGGAATGTCAGGGTTCATTAAAAAAAGGTTGTTTTTTTTAACATGACCGCTTTTGCTTCAAATAAGGTTCTAAACGGAGTTCAGTGTTGTTCCTTTCAGACCCCTCCTCTTAAAGATTTACTGCAATGTCAAGCATGTGGTTTCAGAGCAAATTGGGGGGCTACATCATGTAGAGCATGAAGGCTGGGAGAAACTTGTGATGTCTCCATCTCTTAAGAACATCTTCCCACTTCCACACAGAGCACTGTGCAGGGTGACCTTATTTAGCTAATGGTTTCTTGGCCTAGATGTGTTACCGGCTTTGCTGTGAGAGCTGTGAGAGCCTTGGAAGGAGCTCACCCTGCCCTGCCTTTCTCTTTTATTTTACCTTAAGAGTCAGGATAGGAAGAGTATAATTGTGCCAGCGAGATTCTCCCTGAGAGCAAAGGCTCTTTGTCAGCACAAAGCTGCATACATTCGGTGTGAATGTGAGTTGTCCCTCCAAGTGTTGACACTGCTGCCCTCTGGCCTTGAACCAAGTTTCCTTTGCAAAGTGGAATACAGAGAACACACTACTCTTGTCCCTGGCCTGCTGTAAACATATCTGGGAGGGGCATCGCTATGCCTCTTTCCTTTTGATTGTACCAGGGGCCGGAGACAGAACTGGAGAGGGGATGTGACTGACTGCATGTGGAATTGTCCACCCTGAAGAGGGACCCTCACTCTGATTTCAGCACATTATTTGATGAAAGATCTATTTGAAGAGTTCACAATGCAAGGAGCAAAGAAGCAAATAGGAGCAGAATGGTTCACAAAGGGAGAGGAAATGAGGCAGCAGAAGCTTATTCAAGATAAAATAACGAACATGACAAATAGGTCTGTTCCCTGCTGCAGTTGAACGAATGGCAGGCACTTACGCAGCTGTTTTGTTGTTTCTTGCTGACTAGTTGCATGAAGCAGAAACCCCTGCAGAGCAGCCCCCGAATCTCTTGAAAACAGCGAGCTGATCATCACAGGTTCAACAAAAGAATGAGGAAGGCTGGCAAATGTCCTCGGTTTGGTGGTTTTTGGATGTGACACTTCCACTCTGTGTTTTCTTGTGTTCTTTCCCCACCACCCAGTGCAGGGTCTGTGGAAAGCTGAAGATTGCAATCCATGAGTCTGAATAACTTCTACATATGCATTATCTCTTCCGAACATGAACCTACTGTCAAATCCTTCATTTCTGCAGTCCCTCCACATGTCAAATCATTTATTTTTCTTGCAGGTTTCCCCTCCATTCCCTTCCTGATGTTTCCCCCTTCGGTTTGCCTAACTTTCCACCTCCAGCGTCCATCAGGTTCTTCCCAAGCCACTCCTTCAAGATCTGTCTCCCTCTCTTCCTTCCCTATGGTAACCTTCCCTATTCTTCCTCTCATCTCTCCTGCTTCCAATTTCCCCATCTCCTGATTCTGCTTCTCAGCTTAGAGTCCTGGATGACTGTCCAGAGCCACTTAGGCTACGTCTATATCAAGCATTAGGTATATAGGCATTGCCTGGGCATGCTCTATTTTGCTTGCAAGTACCTATACACTCCCTGTTTCATGCTGCCCCCATACCTGGCATGGATGAAGAGCAGTGCGTTCTTTTATCAGCTATATCTTGAGCCTGATGCAGTATGCATCCCTTGCAGCATGCTAAACAGAGCCCTCAAACAGTATGGTGAGAGAAAGCTTCTTCACAGCCAGGGTATCCAGACTGTGGAATGAGGTCCCTCCAGGGGTGGTGCAATCACCTACCCTGGAAATCTTCAAGAGGAGACTGGATGGTCACCTTGCTGGGGTCACCTGATCCTGGTTGTCTTTCCTGCTTGATGCAGGGGGGCTGGTCCCGATAATCTTCCAAGGTTCCTTCCAGCCTCACAGTCTACGAACTCTATTAAAACAATGCTGTGGAGTGAAAGGGGAGAGGGATTTACTATGCATCAGCTGCTCCTAGGTAACTGCTGTGTGTCCCCGCTATGCTGCGGTGAGCCTGACCCATAACCTACGAATCAGCTGGCAAACCTCTCCTCTTTGGTCCTCAGGTTGGAAGCCATGGCAACCTGAAGCCTTGTGGTCCAGAAGTCATGGTTGCTGGTCAGCTTGTTAGTCACTTTGTTCTGGAGCACAGCAGCCCTGTGGCAGCTTTTCCTGTTGACAGCCCAAGGGCTCGTGTCTCTAGCAGGTCAAGCAGCGGGGGGCTGGTGGGGCTTTAGGAATCCAACTCTCCACCAGAGCAGTGGAGGCCACAGGCAGGCATCCAGCAAGGCCTATGGTTGGAGATGTGGCAGGGGGTGGTTTGGTACTGAAGTGGAAGGGTCCCACAGCAAAGTACATCGGTCCCAGCTTAAGGGAGGCCAGGGAAATGAAGGCTTGCTGCAGATGCCAGCATACACTGTTTTATTGCCTCCCTTTCTTTCAGTGCACACACGATTTTTGTAGTATGCAGCTTCCTCCTGTTTTCAGCTACTGGCTTCCTGACGACTCTGCTGCCCTCTGTTTAGATGCATGTGGGGCTTTTACTCCTTACTAGAATGGATAATTGTACTAATAGAAAATAAAAGCAAAAAATAATTGCTCCTGAGAGCAGTTGTTGTTCTTGGAGAGAGGGTGTCTATGTGATATTTGCATGCCTACATCAATAGACTCTGGGCTGCTGGCCCCATCAAGGTAACAGGTACAGGGGCGACTACCTCTTGTCCCATGGTTCTGCTTGGCCAGTTAACCCTCTGCTAGGCTTATGATCCCAGGTATCTATCTAGCTCAAATATGACCCTTGCAACCCCAGTCCTGTTTTACGACTGCTAACCTGCCACAGGGTGCAGGGAGGTTCACTTTGTCCTATCTTCTGTGCCTGGCAGTTTGGCCCACAAACTGGGCAGAGCTAGAGGGCCAGGAATGCTGCAGTTGCACCCCCTTTGAGTCCTGCTCCACCCAAAGTTTAAAACCAACTGCCTGGCAGTGGCAGCAGCATTTCTATTCATGCAGCAGTGAGGGAGTCAATTGACTCCATGGCTCATTACAATCTCCATGGTTCCTTCTACACTCTTCATTCCACAGGTGTTAACGACCTTTCTCCTTTATAATGGTCTTGATGTTCCACTAAGCAAGTATTCTTTTTTCTGCAGTTCTGCTGTCTGTTAGCTGCTCTTGGTAATGTAGCGCCTACTTCTTCTGTTTCACAGCCCTGCAGACTGTTAACTCTACCTAAAGACATTAATTCAGGTGAATATTCACTCAGGTGTGGAAATCTCTTTCAGTGAAGCATTGGATGCACTGCCAAGATGCTCGAGAAGGCTTGATTTTCTTTTATGAAACTGAAAGAGATGTACATTTTATTCTAATGACTACAAGATTAAAAAAACAACATCTTTGGATTATTTGTGCCCAGCTTTCTTTGTTTTTATAATACATAATATATGATATAGTAAATTAATGTGCATTCCAATAAAGTTATATTAGTTTTTGCTTTCATCTTAAACTGAATAATATAGCTGTTGACCTCTAGCATACTAGTAGAGCTTCCCATTTCTTTTTACCTGGAGAAAAATATGTGATGCATTATAAGTGATGATGCACTGCACCATCTGCACTCCCCTTTTCAAAATATTAGATTTGTCCATGCCCACAAAGGAATTTCAGAGGTGGGTTCACTTCTTCTTTGGCCTTGCTGTTTCATGCCGTACCATTGACACCATAGAAACTGTTAAGAGCAAGGGTGGGCAAGAGTCATGAACACAGCTTCCTTTTAGGAAACCAGTCTGAGCACACGGCCCGGGCATGGCATTTAGTAGCCATTTTGCACCCAGTTCAGGGCAGCCCGTTGTAGAAGCAAAGCAGACAAACAGTACACAACTGAGCAGGAAATGTTGCCCCTGGCTCCCTGTACTGATGCAGCTGCATTGGTGCTAAAAGCAGGGTAAAGTACTGTGGCAACAGACCTTGTACCCAAACCCTGTCGGTACAGTCTGCTTTCTGGATAAAAATGAGGCAACTGCATTTTTGCCAGGCAATGGGGACACTATGTTTTAGCTCAGACGGGATTTAGGAGTCTTGTTGCTTTCCTTGTTGTTATCTTTATCCCTACGAGCATGTTTGGTTTCTGAATATGTAAATGCATAATAGAAGTGAGCGCTTCTTACAGCTCTAATTATTTTGCTTTGTTATGCTTTTATTATAACTTTATATCGCTGCCATCTGTTTACCTTTGGACCTGTAGTTTCTCTATTCAAGGAGCAGATTATTGCTTCCTAGCAGAGAGGGAATGATATGATTATTTACACATCTGTTGGAACACAACTACTTATCAAATTCATTTTAGTTTCACAGTCATAAAATTCAGGTTATCACCCGTGCCTGTAAACAAAGGTATAATCACTTGAATTTGACTCTAACTTACCCTGAGTGCACTTTTCCATCCCCTGTTATTTCCACTGAGACTCCACTAGGAGAGAAGACAAGAACAGAGAGCACTGTCTTGCTGAAATTACGTTGATTAATAACGGAGTGTGCCAAGAGGTGGAAGATACAATCTTTATCTTCCTTAAATATCGTCTTGGGGACATGGTCTCCTTCTGCAAAAGAATACGTGTAGCTCCACTATGTATGAAAAATTCCCCTTCATAGTGTAAATACTTATAAGAACAATTACTGGAAGCTATTGATAAAATTGATGACTCTACTAACAAACAACAGTTATTGTACTATATTCATCAGACCTGGTTTGCTAAATATGCGTGGCTCAAAATAATGATCTTAATAAGTTTGTGAGTACATTTTTGCAAATTTTGGCCCCAAGAGAAAGGCAACCAAGATGATTAGAGATATGGAGTAGCTGTCATATCAGGGGAGACTAAAAAGGCTAGGACTCTTCAGCTTGGAAAGGGAAAAGCTCAACAAAACTGGTTTAAACCAAAAGCAGCAACAGGCCTGCTCCTGCTCTCCCTTGTACCCTGGAGAATCAGGACCAGCTCCACTGATGTCAGTGGCTATGAACCCAGGCTTTCTGAAGCGATGAGTCAAAAACAGCTCAGTCCCTTTGTGTGCAGCACCAGTTAACGGTTTAACCAAGGAGAAGTTATCGGTGCTAAGTTTTGTGGACCCCATTATCTGATTAAGATACCATCTAAACTGTTGTTTGCGAGTTGTCATGATTAGCATATAGGTAGATACCAGCTCAGAACCCCTACAGCGGGGCTGTATGCCATCTGTGTTCAAGGCTCGCTCTCATTTCTCAAGCCATGGGATGGATGAAAGTCATGGTCACGAGGCACTAGTGTGTGTTTCTCACCTTCCCCCTGGTGACCAGAGTCCTGGAGATGGCAGCGATAAAATATAGAAACAGGCTGGAAAGGGTGAGGGGTGCTAGGAGGGGTCTATCACACAGTAACTGCAGAAGCAGGGGCTGCTAGCAACCAGGTAATTTTAACTTCCTTTAAAAATATACCCCAGGGCTGGAAAGAAAAATGTAGGTCCTATGTAGGTAATATCTGTACTAGAGGGAAACTGAGTACATTTAATCCAGACCACCTTTTCCTGAGGGTTGTCACATGTCTTGCACTCATCCACCTAACAGGTCTGGCTACATCCACCCATCTGTAATAAGCCAGTCCTTACATCTAGAGTTGGAAAAATTATTCCAGGTAGCTGGCATGTCCCCTAACTCCTGTTTTTTTTCCCATTTTTCAGTTGTTCATGAGCAAATTTAGTCACTAGTCAAACTTTTCTACCAAATGGTAAGGGAGCTTTGAGCTTCTCACTGGCTTTTTTTAGTGTCTTACAAATCAAAATAAATAGATGAGTGAGTTCCCTGTGTAAAGCTGTCAATAACTTGTTCATTCACCTCACATAGTTCAATGGCCATATTTGCTAATCCACACACTGTCAGCTCTGGCTCTGCTAGGCTGATAGACCCAGGAAGATTTTGCTCAGAAAGAATGTCGTCTTGCAAGTTCTTCCTTCCATACTATGGTCCAGTTTCTCCAGGTGCCGATATCTACAACTGGAAGGAAAGCTGATTTTTGTACCCAGTGAAGAGATGTTATCAAGCCAGGTTTATTTTTGCCAGCTTTTCTAATTAAGATAATGTCTTAATTGTACCACAGCAGGGCTTCCTGATAAGCTAAGCTGACTCTGCTGCCACATGGAAAGCTAGTTATAAGCTGATGGAATAATTCAGCAGGGTTCAAAGTCGCGACTCAGCAAGGGGCCTAACTGGATTCTGCCCTGTGTTTCTCACAACATAGCACAAGGGTGGAAATCTCTCAAAGTCTTATTTTCAGGGTTCATTTTCTTGAGAACTACAGGGCTGTGTTTTTAACAAGGACACATTGTACTTCGGTGACCTGAACAGAAAACCTCCTAACATGGGATTCAACCAGCCCCTAAACCCATGTGTATGGAACACTGTATTCCTCAAGGACTATCTCCCATTTCCCTTCCAGACAAGTAGTCTTGTAACCTTCCTCATCAGCCTCTGGGAGAACCTGATCTTGAGTTATTCCTCCAGAGCACCAGTATTTCTGATCAAACTTGACTTCAAAATTAATGGAGGCACCCTAGTTTTAGGCTGGCTGATACTACAGAAAAGAAGTTTTTGTGGTTAAGGCTCTCAGTGGGGAGTCACAAGTAGAAGTGAAACTATCCCAAATCCTACATAGCCATCTGGAGCCACTGGGTTTTTTTGATTAATGTAGAAAACCCCAAGGCATTTACAATAATGTACACTGGACAAAAAAGAATGAAAAATATAGTTACAGGTTTCCCTCGCTTTATGCTGTACATGCATTCCTGGAAAACAGCACATAACTTGAATTTGCCTAAAGGGAACCCATGTTACAATGTAACAAATAGGGACACATTCCAAGACCTTGACTGCACTGACCCCCAGACCCATCTCTACCACTTTTACAAGACTATTTCAGTACTCACCAACAATAGACAGTACACACAAGCACAGGGCACTATCATAACAGGGATGGCAACTACAGAAACACGTGTCACCGACAATGAGTGAGGAGTACAGATCCACACAGGAGACTGTAGTTTGGTGTGCACTCTCACAATGCACCGCACAAAGCAGCTGACTGCAGGCTTCCACCACACCGATAGCATAAGAATGAATTACTTGCATAAAACAAATTTTTGGTATAGAAAGGGTCATCACATAATAGCGAATTTGCACATACAGAACCTGTGTAAAGCGAGGGAAACTTGTACTGGGAAGTTCTTAAACTTGGTGTATATAACTCACTATTTGGTTAAGACACAGGTTGGCTTTTGGAGATACTTGATTGTGTGTGTGTGTGTGGGTGTGGGTGTGTGTGTGTGGGTGCGTGGTGGAGGGAGGTACATGGTAAACACCTCACGTCTGGTTTGTCATAACACATAACAGTTTTTTAAATCAGAATTAGTCCCAAACCAGCGCACAGGAACAAAGATAACAGCAGTCCTTAGGAAAGCCCTGATGTTGGCTCTAACCTGGCTGTCCCCAGGTTAAAGGAGGCA
The DNA here is from genome assembly GCF_001723895.1 of Crocodylus porosus. NCBI lineage: Eukaryota > Metazoa > Chordata > Crocodylia > Crocodylidae > Crocodylus > Crocodylus porosus. Next base: position 33,525,093 of record NW_017728915.1, on the reverse strand, counting down.
TGTCGTTTCCTCTTCTAGTCCATGCACCAATCTGCCCATCAGCACAAGGAGTCATTCTCCTGTAAGGCTTTAGAACCATTTGCACCTAGTCTTGGAGACCAGATTTCAGAAACAAGAACTACTGAGATCTGTAAAAGCTTGGATGATTCACACTTTCCTAATAGGAGCAGTTTGCAATGAAAGGGAACTCTGCAGTTGTTTGAATGTAACCCAGCACTGTGGCCATGGGGCTACACTACATTATTCTGAATAATGATTCAGCTGTAAATATTCCACAACATCCTCTGGTTTTCAGTGCCCTCTTTGAGATGTGAGGACCTGAAGTACTCACATAATAATAAAATAAAAAATTACCATGTAGTTTTAGCAAGCCACATGCTTAACAATATGAGGAAGCTCTGTTGCTAACTTCTAGTCAAAAATTGCAAAAGACAATTGCTTTGCAAGCCTCACTTTTGGATGAATGTACATTAGTTTAACAAGACAGGGCCACAGAATATGTGCTTTAAGAGTGGTTGTCACGTTAGTCTTTGAGTCAATCAGTTGCTATACAACAAGAATTAATGAGTCTTTGGCTACATGTGAAAAACTCACAGTTCCTTCAAATCCAACAGCTCAGAACAGATCTTTTATTCACATTTGTAGAGCAAGTGTCTCAGTGCTTCACAAAAAGCAAACAGAAACAAGTGAGTGGATTTAGGCACATCCAAAATCTCCATATCGGCAGTACTCAGTTTCCTGCTATTAGCAGAGTGCCCTATGATGCTTGAATATCTGCTAGGAATCAATTTCACACCCCCGCACACATGCACAAGATTATTACAGCTGCAGGTAGCCTGCCTGAGACATGAAGAAAAGTTCAGTTAAGCCTTACCATGGCTCCATGTTGCAATATACAGTCTTGGCTCCATAAATCATATGCACCACAATGATCTCTTGCACATCAGAAACACATGACTGTTTGAACTACTGTTACCTCCCACAGTGTCCCAGATACACAAAGTCCTATGTATAAGAAGCAACAGACTTCTTCATATTGAAGCTTCCATACTAACTTCTATCACTAGACAGCTGTTAATACGCAAGTAAGTTTCTACAATGTGAAGAATGTAAAAAAGCCTAAGGAATGAAATTCACAGGGCACAGTCTACTGGGAACCAGGTCAATTCCTAAAAATGAGTTAAAGGGAGTTTCAGGTAGAACAGCTGCCCTGGAAAAGTCATGCTGCCAGTTGTGATGGTTTCGCAATGAGGTGTTACTGAATGCATTTCTTCTCTCTTGTTACTACTGCGTGAAAGAGTCACAGGAGAAACTGCCAGGCTGTACACGAGACAATACAATGCATAAAGTCAAGTGAATACAAAAAGGGAAATAATCATTTTTCTGTTCTTCTTCAGTCACAGGCCTTTCAGGAGTTAGTCATAGCAACAGTAGATTAAAAAAAAAAATCACGCACTTGTAGAAACTACCAGCTAGCTACTCATCTAAAGAACGTGCTTTATTGTTTTAGGCAATTCCTCACATCACTATTCCTTTTTTGTCTCTGATTCAAGTTCCACTAAAGCCAAAGAAAAGACTTCCAGTAATTGCCTGGGGCTTTGGAGCAAGTCCACTCAGTGCTGCTGGGGTTGACATTAACTTAAGCATTTCCATTGGGATGTTTCTGTAGCCAAATTCCCAGGGATCAAAAGATGTGATATAATCTACATATCACAAATAGAACAGGACGTAGCATTAATAGAAAGTGCATGTTCCCATGTGAGTCAGATCCATTTAATACAGCTCAGGCTCTTCCCTCAAAACCCAGCTCTTAGAAACAAGCTGTTTCAGGATGGGCAGAATTATCAAGTCTAGGTGGAAGGCCTGTCCCTCCAGCTGTTGCAAGGCCAGAAAGGTCACAGGGCTGAAGAGGCACAATTTCAGTGCTGGGTGTAGTGAGGAACCCGTCAGTGTATGACTGGGCTGAGAAACCCCTTGTCCTTCTGGGCCAGGTTGAGCAGGCAGCAGCATCAGGGCTGTGCAGGCCCCAAGATGGACTGCATTCTGGTTCTGCATCATGTGATTGATCCATGAGGAGTAGGGGCCCCACTTTCAGCCTTTGCACAAGCAAAGCCCATCGCTGCTACTGCTGGGCAAGGTGGCTGGCTCGGAAGGAAAGCTGAAGTTTGGATTGAAGCTCAGGAAGTAGCTGCCTGTGGTCTGTGGCACATGCAGGTGCCTTGGTTTGAAAGCCTTGGAGAGTAAGTATCACTGTTTGCAAAGCAGGTCTTATTTTCAAGTGAAAGAGCCTTTCCATTATACTGTGAACCAGGGCCAGCGAACACTGTAGTTTCACCAAAGTAAAACCCATGTGAGAGGGGAATCAGCCCCTCAGCCTTTCGCCTGAGTCCTGCTGCACTTGCTGAGTCAGCTGCTTTGGGAAATCTGGAAGGCATCCTTTGTATGGAGGCATCCAAACCCTTATGGGTTTTAGCCCATCAAGGGTGCTGAGCCAGCTTCTCAAAGGCCACCTCCAGCAACCTGTAATCAGGGTGGCAGCTCTGCAGGCTTGGGAACGCCTGCCTCTGGGTCTGGCCACCAAGCCAACCCCATCATCCAGCCAGTGCTTTAATTTTAAAGACAGGGTGGTATTTATTTTTAGCTCCCTGATACACTCTCTCTTAAACCTACAGGCAGCCATTCTAATATAAATGACAGAGGTTGGGATAACCTTTTTTCCAGGGAGTAAAGGGAGAAAATCCTTTCTGTGTCACTGGATTCATCTGGGCTTCTTTGGAGTGGGCCAAACATCTGAAAGCGGAGTTTCAGTGCCATAGCTGAGATTTACCTGGCCATATGTTAAAACAAAAACAGTGAACATCCCAGGACTATTACTGGTACCTCTATCGCAACAGTGTCCAAAATAATGATAATTGTAACAATAATAATAAAATATTATTAAAAATAAATCAAGACACTTAAAAGAATCTCAGTGGGTGGCTTGGTTCTTTCCCAGCTTTTATAAATCACCGTGTTTCTAAATTCTTATTTTTCTCATTCTTTGCTCATTCTTGTTATTACCTCTCTTTTTATTGATGTGAAGCGCTTGACTTATAATGTTCATTACAATGGATCCTTTACCTAGGTGGTTTTATCTCAGTTCCCCACATGTCCCACATGTCCATATGTCAACCTTATCTTTTCAACTCATGAGCAAAGTAATAGTGTAATGGCTGCTATGCAAGCTGGCTCAGTTCAGGATGGGACATTTACACAATGGTCCTCATAATGCCCATTGCCGTGACTTAGCATCAGTACTTCCTGCATGTATCCTCAGACACAATAGCATTTATTTATTAGACACACTCTGTTCTGAAAGCTATTGCTGCCATTATGTGGCAAACGGCAGAGAGGGAAGAGAATTATTGATGGCATAATGGAATAACATCCCAGGCCATTGAAGAGAGGCAAAAAGAGTGATGAAGTGGGGAACAGTCACAGTGCCATGAAGGGCTCCCATAGCTGAGGTAAGGATGTGGCTTCTCCTCACCGTGCTCTACTCTCTCTTGCTCGGCTTGGCTGCAGAGGAGGTTGCTGTTGAAGAGGGGATACCTTGCTCCAAGTACCAGGTGGCTTTCAACCGCTCGTGCTATGAATTTGTGAGACTCCCACGCACTTTCACCAATGCCCAGAGCTGGTGCGAGAGAGGAGGGGGACATCTCGTTTTCATTGAAAATGAGGAAACCCAAGAGTTCCTGCAGAAACACATGTCCAAGGACAGGGAGTGGTGGATAGGACTGACTATGGACTCTACTCTGAATGAAACCTCAGAAGGTAGGTGACCTTGTGACAGAAATGGAGTTTTCCTTTCTTTTTTAAACTGTTATTGATTTTTTAAAAATATAGTGCAAAAATCAGAAAAACTTGTATATCAACTAAATGTGTAAAACTGAACTATGTCATAAACAATAAGTAATAAAAGGGGCAAAAAGTGAGGAGGGCAGAAGGAGGGATAGAAGCAAAAAGAGAAGCATGTATGCAACGAGCAATGATCTAGCTACCAAAATCTTCCAAGAATTCCTTCCAAATTGCACCAAACTTTCTGAAGCAGTTAAGCCTGCCAAACATGACTCTCCATAGATGCCAGCTGTGCCATCTTATTGTACCAGATTTCATCTTCTAGAGAAGTCCTACTTTTCCAAAGCAACACTATAATCATGCATGTTACTAAGGCTGGCTGTTAGAGTGCCATTTAGGAAGGATTCAGTTTGGATTCCTTGGGGGTATACCCAAGAATGCACATATTTGCCAAAGGTATCAGTGCTATGTTCAAAACCCTGGTAACTCTAGTTATAATTTCTTTCCAGAAGGAATTGATCATAGCACAGAACCTACACATGTGCCCAAGTGTTGCCTGCAATGCATCACATGGCCCTGCAGAAAAGCCTGTCTTTTGTTATTCCATCCTCCAAACCTCTCTGTGGATTTATATTAATATAATCCTTGCAACAGAGGCTGTCTTCCCATTTATTTGCACGGTGACTAGCAAAGTGGGACCCTGATTTTAGTTGGTTCTAGGAAGTGCTACTGCAAAACAAATATAGGGACCAAATCCCAAAGACATTACTAAGGACACATTCAAGCTGATGTCCTGAAATCTAAAGGAGTATTGTGTGTGTAACAGCAGAGAAACACAATGGCTCTACTTCAGCATTACTGAAGGATCACAGGCTTGCTTGCCAGTGGGCACATCTACACAAGATGCTAAATGAGTACTAGACTAATTCTACTTATGGCAAAAGCCGTGCTATTGTGCTAATGCACAGTAGAATTAGTGTACTGCACATTAGCGTCACCAAAAAGGCATGTGCCAGTGCTAGTGCGCAGTAGTGCTGGTTACAGCGCTTTGAGTTAGTACCTGTTATTACAGGTACTAAACTTAATGTGCAGTAACTATGGCACATTACTGCATGTGTAGATGTGCCCAGTCAGGAGCAATGGGCTAACTCCTGCTCTCCGTAACTCCAGTGTAGAACCATTATCAATAATAGAGTTAGTCCAGGTTCTCTTTGAGGTAACTGGGATGAGATATGACCTGTGAATATACAGGAAGAAGAGAGCAAAATAGAATGTTTGATATGCTTGATCAAACTACATGATCAAATGATCGTTGCTAGATACGAGCTTTCTGATGGGTACAAACAAATATAGGTGATCCAATACTTAGCCATGACAAGGATGTATATATTTCTTCCACGGATATCACTATGCAAGGGGCCTGGCTGAGCCTTTCATTGTGGCAGGCAGGAGACATTTTAAAAACAAATTGTCAAAGGAGACAACCAGGCTGTCACCTCAGTTCTTCAAGGGGCACGAGCTGAGCTCTCTCTTGGGTTATCAATAAACTCCGCAGAAACAAGAGAATGTATCCATCACACTGTCTCTGGGGCAGGCAACGGTACTCTTCTGCCAGGTCACATCAGTAAGATGCTCTGCTATCTAGTGAGAAAACCAGAGACTAGAAGCAAGTGGTCTCCTGTGCTCCTGGGGATTTAACACTTGGCTTTGCTGCCAGCCAAGGGATATATTTTGGAGGGGGACGCTGGGTTTTTAGCAGCACATCCCTAGCACTGTGCTTATTATATTTTGAATCCAAGGACAATTTTTCTGATACAGCTTGAACTGGTTTGGCTGTTCCTGGCCAAGCTGGCTCAGACAAGCTGCCTTTGGCTTCAGTGGGGGATTTGCCTGTGGAAAGACTGCAGTGTCAGGCCTCCTTGCTTCCTACTGAAAAAAGCCATTTATGATCTGATTCACTTTGTTTGCAGGATCAATTATGTGGTTGGACACTTCAAATATAAGTTACAGCCACTGGCATCAGGACCAGCCATCTCTCTTCTCAGCCGCATGCGGGCACATCCTGAAGAATGCTGGCTATGAATGGGGCGTCACTGAGAACTGCAGCCAGGAGTTTGACTTTGTCTGTGAGTTTGGTAAGAGGCACAGCAGAGGGTGCTGAGAACTGAGTGTGCTGCACTTTAGGTAATGAGTAAATCACCCAGACTGCTTAAAAAAAGGTTATTCTAAGATAAAGGCAGCTTTGCCTACACAAGCTACTCCCACTCCTGTCTGCTGACATAGGGCTGGATCCAGGGAAGAGGTGAGCATGGGAGGAGTGGAGTGAGGGATACTCAGCACCTTGCTCATTAGGGTTCTAGGTTGCTGGCAAAGGAAACAGTAGCTGTACCCTTTGGCTCTTCAAGCATGTCTAAATAGAGTGAAGTCTATGTCTAATGTAGGTGCCAGTAGCAGTACACATGTGGATTGCAGAAACCCTCCAAGAATCAGGGTGCAATCAGGGAATCGTTAGCTCATACTCAGATCCATATTGCTGGGATAAACTGACACCAGTATCCATCAGCCAAGTCTGTATCTACAATCAAGATGGACCCTGAATCTCAAGTTGGGGCCAGACTAAGACAATGAAAGTTATTTCTACTTCTGCCCAAAGCGAAGACTATATCCAGGCCTCCAGAAACTAAAGGCCAATTAGTTCACTCCCTGCACTGCTAGTGACCAGGTCAGTTGGTCGCTGAACTCGGAGCAAAGGAGTAACTAGAACTCAGAGCAAGTTCCTCTTGTCTTCTGCAAATCTATAGCACCTGGGTAGCAAGGCAGGAAACTTCCTGTAACCTGCGCTTCTTGTTTCCTCTCTGGCTAAACAAACAGGATCCCTCTAAATCAAGACTCGAACAAACAGCTACAGCTATGGATACGTGTGCAGACTATTCCATCTTGCCCAGAATACATACACAGGAGGCTCTTTGCTTCCCACAGTTTTCATGTCAGGAAGGCACTTTAAGCAGTAATTGCAATGAAGGTAACATGGTATGAAGACAGTCAGCCTGTAGGTTTGCTAAGGGAACAGTCTCTGAGTCCATTGCTCACGTACAAGCTGTTACAAGCCCCATCCTTGCACCTACCCTGATCAAGTACAGAATTTTATCTGACATAATTAATTTCTAACAGGCTTTTTCTTTGCAACCAGCCTGTCTGAAAATAAATCACTGTTTAGTACCATGGGGCTTGATCCAAGGCCTGGTACAACCAGAAGGGCTCTTTCCTGTGACATCATTACAATGAAGTTTGGATGAGGGCAACATCCATGGGCAACATTTGATTTTGAAAATGGATTAATAGGAGTGATTTCCTTTATATCATCTCTTCATTAACCCAGATACTATTTCTAGGACAGATGTAATCAGTGATCACTGACCTGTTTGCATTATCTGCAGCCTATATCCACTAATGCTTTTATATACTTCAGTAATAAGGTTAGAGTAAGGAACAAGGACTCCCAGCTCTGCATGCTTCATCTCAAATCTGCTGCCTACTGAGTTGATAGCTGTCTTTTCATAGGCTTCACTGGATGTTATTAGTCTGTTCAGTCTGACTTGGTATTCAGATACTGTCTCAGTGAGTGCAGAGACAGAGGGCAGGCCTACACGTGGAATTAATGTGATGCAATAAACTCCAGCACACATTGCACCAGAGTTTATTACTCTCATGTGCCATGTTAACACATGTACCTGGGACTGCAGCACATTGAGCTGGGTTGGAGCAGCCCTGGCTGGTAGGGGGCTCAGGGAGTCAGCCTGCCAGTCTGGGGCTGCTCGGACCTGGCTCAGTGTATGGCGGAGGGGCTGGCTGGGGCACAAGAGGCAGGCAGCCCTCCGCACTGAAGCACCCTTACACCCCAGCCACCCCTGTCAGCATCTACACAAGTTGCTGCACAATAAAGAAAGCTACCTTAGGATAGTACTTGTGTTTACAAGTATTAACCTATGATGGAGTTAATTAGTTTATTGAGGCTTAATAGGGCTGCACGTGTAGATCCTGAGACTTTACTGCAGAGCTAATTAGCCAACTCCATGGTAAAAATCACATACGCACTCAGACAGAAGGACATATAAACATGCCTTCTGTCACCTTGTGAGTCTTTTTCCTACAATTCTACCTGCTTCTCTGCATGCAGTAAGACCTTCACAAACTGCTTGGGTTTTAGTCTGGTATACTCTTGTTTACTATTTGCCATTAGATGCACTTCATAAGTAGTGCAAATGCACACTTAAGCAGGGTTTGATGTGCAATATTATTCCATTAATTCCCTTTTTAAATATATACAGGCAAGTCCTATGCCTTCTGACGAGAGGCTCATGACTTATGAGAAGAGGCTGAGGAACTGGACTTATTTATTTAGAGAGGGGATTTAATAGCAGCCTTGAACTTCTGAAGGGCGGGTCCAAAGAGGATGGAGCTGGACTGTTCTCAGTGGTGGGAGATGACAGAACAAGGAGCAATAGGCTCAAGTTGCAGCAAGAAAGGTTTAGGTTAGATAGTAGGAAAAACTCTCTCACTAGGAGGGTTGTAAAGCACTAGAACAGGTTACCCAGAGAGGTTGTGAAATCTCTATTCTTGGAGGCTTTTAAGATCTGGCTAGACAAAGCCTTGGCTGGGATGATGTAGTTGGGGTTGGTCCTGCTTTGAGCAGAGGGTTGGACTAGATCATTTTGTCTATACGTGGCTGATGTGACCTGCTGAGGTCCCTTCCAGCCCTCATTTTCTATGATTATATGCAAAGGTGGCTGACAGAGCAGAAATGATAGTAACCTTCTTTGCAGGAAGTAAAGAAAAAAATTGTACTAGATAATAGCCCACATTAGAATTTAACAGCAAATTATGTTACAAGGTTATTTAGATAGCTCTAATCCGTAACTTGATTGTGTTGCTATAGATACACCTAGGCTTAGATTTACCCATTAAATAATGATAGCACACAATTATCTAAGTATGCACACACTAGAATGGCTAATCAAGTCATTTAATAGGAACAATCACAATAACACCTTGGGACTGAATTATTTAAATCTGTGACAACTGAAGTAAGTTTCTGCTGTAACACCCTGAAATGACAGCAGGATTTTCGTGCACCCTTCCCCTTCAGTTACGTGAAGGCACTGGGAAAGTCCTGGGATATAATTAACTGTCCCAGATTAATCAAAGAACAATCATGCTTAGGGGGATGGTCTTCTCACACAGCCAGTCCTGCTGAAGGAAATGGGATATCTCACCTGGATCAGGGCTGGGTAGGATCAAACCCTATATTCAGCATGCAGGCTTTTCTCCAACACAGCTTCCCAAACCTCATGTAGATCACTCACTCTCTAGGGACCATTTCTGAAATTGTGAATAGCTTGAAACCTTTCAGTCTCCCTGGTTGAAAAGCTCTGGATGCTTTGACATGTGTGAGCTGGAACAAAATGATGTATTCAAGATTTGTATTCAATATTTTTCTGCAAATATTTTTTCTGTATTCACAACTTTTCCACAACCATTTTTGTTGAAAGAAATGACAGCGATAAATATTTTGTTTTTGTGGTTTTGTGGTTTTTACCTAGGAGAAAAGAAAAAGGAAAATAAGAAAATTCTCAAAAAAACCAAAATTTGGACCAAAGTAAACTCAAACCAAAAGCTGTTTTCAGTCAAAAGTTTCAGCCAGTTTTGCCTGTCAGTCCTGTACATTTATGTCTCTTCAACTTCCACTTGATGGAGACCTTCACTAGGAAACTTTCACTTCCCTAATTCCCTCCAACCAGATTTTTGTTCTACCTATAGGCACCAGGAGAACAGCAGCAGATACTACAGAAGATCAGAAAAAGACAATGTGGAGGATGGAACTGCATTTGCTTTGGGAAAAAATCCCCCTTGTTTTTAGAAAGTCAAAATTTGTAATAAATGTCAACACTGCAAAATTGCAGTTAATTGCATTGTTGACTGAAAAAAAATACTTAATTACAATTTCACCTGAATTCTCAATGTTTCCAAAATTTGTAAATATTTTTTTAAAAAATTAAATCCATCTAGCTCTGTTGACAACTCTCTTTCACAAATCAGCTTAGGATCTCTTTCTTTGGGCAGAAGATGTACAGTGACAGCTTACCCAGACCCCGCGGCAAGGGATAAGAAAGGGACAGATGCTTGTTCTGGATGCCTTTGTATGATGTGACATCTGCTTTTCCTTTCCATCAGAATCTGGCCAGAGCATCGCTTGTGATAACTCCAATGCCACGGTGCAGTGTGGCTCAGGAGAAGTCATTCAAATTGATGACAGTTTCTATGGGAGGAAGACCCCTCATTACTGCGTACTGGAGACTCCTCTTCAGTTTGACACAGATGACGACTGTAGCTGGACCAGCGTCAAGGATGAAGTAGCAGGTATCTCATTGTAACATTTCCCTGGAGACATGGAATAAGCACTCATGTGGATGGCTTCTAGCACAATGTAATTAATGGGTCAAATGCTGGTTGCAGTGAGACAGCATAGGACTGGGTTATATTTGTGCCACTGACAATTTAATCCATTATTGACAGAACCAAGAAGTTATTCAACTCTGCACTTTTTATTGCAAATATCGTTAGGCTCATTCCCTGTTCATTGCTTCTAACAAGCTAATTCTACAGGCACGTGTTTTATTTTCTATGGTTGCAGCAGAGACCAGTGACTGTCTGAAAGGAACGCATGCTGGAAGACAGTTGCAGTCTTGAATGAAGGTGAAGGAGACCTGTCTACAAGATATCATACTGCAAAGCTTTCTATTCTTTTCAGAGAAAAAAACTGCTATTAAATTCAATTCCTTCTCGTTTCTCTTATCATAGGTTATGGGGAACCTGTAGAAAGCCAATTCATTGTTTTATCCTTATTTTATATTTCCATCCTATTTATTGCAATATTAGTTTGTCCACTAATTATCAACTAATTGATGTCTGGTTTATGACTGATACAGCTTAAAGTTGCCTGCACATCCTCATTATTTCCACTTAGGACTTCTGTGATAAGTCTTTTTTTGGTTGATCTACGTCCAAAACTGATAGATCAGCTAATTCAAATTCCTGCAGTTTGTCTGACCATCTGTGTGTACAATTTATTTAATATTTCCATTAAACAGTCATTCACCTGCACACACATTCAGGGTCCTTCAGACCAGGGTGGCATCTTACATGTAGAATCTGGTTTCTGTATTTACATGTATTTGTATATACAAATCTTATTATTTTTGGAGAATATCAGAAGATCAGATGAGAGAAAACTGGGTGTTCACATAGCCCTTGCCAGTGGTTTAGCGAAGTCAAAGCTTCAGGAGCTTCTGCAGTTGTTTATAGATCAGAGGACTGGTTGATGATACCCATAACAGTATCTTGTCTCTCTTTCTCAAACTAGTAAAGTTTAAGGGTCTAGGCACATAAATAAGCTACCACCAGGTAAGCAGCTACTCTGTGGTAACTGTCCATATGCACACTCTTACACCACAGTAAATGCAAGATTGCTCACTCCATTTCCAAGAGGTGCAAGAATGGAAACAGGAAATGGTGGAACAGTGGAGAATGGGACATCACGCAGCCCCTGGAATGAGGAAGGGGACTTGAGGATCCAATCCTCATCTAGGATTGAAAGTGGGATGAAGAATGTACAGAACCTCTGACCTAAGAAAAAGGATGGGGAAACTCATAAAGGGCTAGATCTTATTTCAGTTATTAGGCTTCTAAATTGACTTAGGCACCTGAACGTGATCCTATTCCACCCTGCTCAAATCTCTGAAAACCCAGTGATGTGACAGATGGGCAGGTGCTTTGCCTCCTGGCTTCTTTTTCTGTGATTTAGTTTGAAGGCTAAGATGGCCTGTTACAAAAATAGATGCATTAATGGATTTTCAAGGGACTCAAGCAGAGTGGAATAGGGTTGCACTTAGTTACCTAAGTGTACTTAATAGATGGAATAAGATCTGGCTTAAGGAACTCTTGAAATAGAGGGACACAGGATGATGGCAACCAGGGAGTGTTTATGGCCTGGAGAATAGCAAGGAGTCCCTGGCGTGTGCAAGCTGCAGAAGATATGCAGCGTGCTACCCCTTCATCTGACAAGTGGCCAATGTGAGACTGGGCTGTTGATTCAGTCCTGCTGCACAGCTCTGACTCTGGGCCAAATCCGATCAAAACTCACCACTTTGCTGGTTCTCATCCTTCCTAACTTCTGTGTTTTTGGTAAGTGCTTTGATACTTTCAAAAAGCAGCAAGTCAGCTACACAACCAACCCAAAATACCATGGGAGTTAGCATAGAAATCAATGTCATGATCCTGCCCTTTGTCTGCATTCCATTCTCCCCTCTCCTTTGAGCTGCTGTGAAGTTTAAAGCTGGGTACTTTAATCTCCAGTGAGACTATATTTCCTTCCAGGGCAGTGTCATGGACTGCAGGCATGCCAGGTGGCAGCAGATGGGACCTTCTTTGGTGATCCTTGTCCAACTTTGGGGGGCTATTTGTCTGTGCAATACCACTGCATGGAAGGTAAGCAGCACTAGCACTGGTACAACCCTGTGCTCTGATATGGTGAATATTGTTGGAGTTTTATGAAGATACGGGTGCACTTGAACCAAAAATAGCCAATGAAGCTTTGAAATATCCCAGGACCTGTAGTGGTTCAAATGCCACACTAAGGCTGAAATGCATTATATGGAGATAGCCGCAAATGGAAAATTTCTAATCCAGATTAGAATTTTCCCCAAATCCAAGGTTCTCCATTCAGATCTGCTGTTCTAATTTAAGCCCCACTTCTTTTATGGTTTAAAAACATGTGTTCAACTGAACTTAGTGTTTGTAAAAGATCCTGCAGGTCTTTATGCACCTGCAGAATAATTATAGCTCAGACAGTAATAGCTCACCTATGACCAGAAAACTATTACAATAAGGGTACTTCTAATTTCCATGGCCTATGTCTGCTGAAACAGCCAATCAAGTAACTGCTTAATATGATATGGAAGAGTTATCCCCTAGGAACTGAAATGAAGCCACCAACAGCCCCCAGAGAGGGACTGACTGCTGAACTGACCTGAAGGTGAATCAGTAACTGAGAAGTGATCTGTAGCCTGCTAACTATGACTTGAACAAAAAAGCCCTCAGTTTTTCATTGCCAGCTCCATAATCTCAGGGAGGGAGAGGCTGGGCCAGGGGATACACCTAAACATCAATTCATCGCATTAGGAGAATCTTCTTAAGCAGCAGCATAGCCTCCCAGTTGCAGCTAACAAACCTATGAGGCCTTTAATAAAAATATATGACTAGAAAGCTCAACCATATACAAAACACACAAGAGGCCAATTATGGTTTCAGCAAGAATCCTGGCAAGGAAAAAAATCGACTGGATGCTCTGTGTCATTATTGCCCTCAACTGGTTTAAATAGGTAATAGTTAAGTAGGTCTGCTTCAGCCCAGGCCAGCTGCCACAGTGTGCAAAAACTTAATTTTGTAGTGACCTTAGGCAGATGATGACGCTGTGCTCTGGGCATTGTGTTTTACAGGTCTGCAGCTGACCGTGACAGATACATGCTTTATCTTTGAAAATATCACAGTCTCTTTGAAATGGCTGCTCTCTCCCTATTCTGGCAACCTCTCCTGTATAATTAGCACCGGAGATGGACAAACTATTGATCCCTACTACCCTCTTACGTAAGATTAAGCTTTTATACACATCCTTAAAGTCAGTATATTTAGGTATCTGCAATTTTGTTTTTTAATGTCTCAAACCTCTGAAAACAAGATGTTGCAAATAAAACTGTGACAAGGCCCGGAGACAAGATGGTTGGATTTTGCAGTAACTCGTCTTGAATTATTTAAGAAACAGCAACAATATTTTGGTGTCAGGCTGCCAATCATCATCTTTCATTTGCTTAGTGTAAGCAAACTCTGATTAATTCTAACGGTTTTTAATATACATCCTATGCACATAGAATTACTGAAAAATCTGCTGCCCTTTTAATGACAAGAAGTTACAGAGTTTCGAGCCTATTATTTCTTGTTCAAGGGCATTTTTCAATACTTGATATTATTTGCAGTGGTCTCACAGTGCTTGGTTATATTTGTTTGGGCTGTTCTGTAAATTCCATTACTATTTTTCAACAATAATCTTTTTCACTGTCGGACTTAAAAATCAAATTTGACTGTATTGTTCTAGAGCAGGGAAAGCCAGTGACTGAATTAGACTAGAAGTTCATCTGTGTACTTATCCAGTCCAAGCTGAGCCTATTGTAAAATGAGCACAGAGCAGAATGGACAAAAAGCAAAATGACTTTTAAGCATTCTTTCAGTGTGAATAATTTAAGGTCATGAAGTAAAGAACAGGTAAAGAGCTTCTTAAAAATATAGAGAATCACTTTCAACTAGACTGTATCCATTTAAGTGAAATATATGTGCTCGCAGCAAGTGGCAATGTCTGCTTTTAAGGCAAAGCTTTTTTTATTTTTACTTCACCTCCTTAATACCCCACTAAATCCTGCTCTTCTAATTTACCCTCCTGTTGTGTCCTATCTGACCCGTAGCTGGGAGTTCTCAAAGACAGGGGTTTTTCCCTTTGGTCTAGTCTTGTCAGGTTTAGGGATGTTAGCTGAGCCCAGTCTAAACTTGGCCTGGTTGCTAGTCAAGACAAGGCCTTTTTTACAAGACCCCAGTCTGACATAGTCCTGGTCTTTTGACTGGGCATCTTAAGTGGTACCATGGTAAATAAATAAATAAATAGCTGGTAGCTGAGTTATTTTATACATTTCTTTGCTTTCCATAGTTCATCTCCTCTTCCTTGTGTCCCTGCTCTTGTGTCTCTGAGCAGGGCTAGATGACATGGTAGAGGACAGTGTGTCTGCACCTCTGGGAAGTAAAATATCCCAAGCTACTTACTTGCTTTTTAATCTCTCTGCCTTAATTTAACCAATGTAAGCTGGTTTTGCTGAACTACTGCACCCACTGTTGTCACTAGGGGAGGTGCAGGTATGTTACCAAGGTGGAAAAATGTTGCTAGTGAGTCCAAACATGGATGAGGGCATGCATAAGAAGAACGAATAGACCAGAAGAGGGAAAGCTTACAAACTGCTGAGCACCCCGAGCTTCAACTCGCTTGCCTCCGAGAAGGGAAAATCAGGAACAGAAGACTAGGGAGGGGAGAAAGTTAGTGCGACAACATAGTTGCCTGCTATGACAATTTAGCTGGGATGAAGATACAGCCCTTAACCCTAAAAGAAAATATCTAAGCACACTAGGGATTGCATTGGGTACAGGAAATAATCTCCGTCAGAGCAGTAATTTAGGACGTATGGCCCTTCCTCTCAGATCATGCTGCTACAAGCTTTTCAGTGCAACCTTCTGCTTTGCATTGTAGCTTGTCCAGCAATGTAACGCATAAATATACATCTCCTGGAGAGTTCACTGTGTTCGTGGAGTGCACGACCAGCGAGTGGCATGTAACAGCACAGAAACGCGTGACTGTTCAGGACAAGATGGATCAACTCAGCATTACAGGATGCTATAGCCAGTACGGATCAGGGAACAGTTCTCACTGCTGGACACTATATGGGGAAACGTTATGGATCCAAGTGGAACTTAATGGAGGTGAGAGCAATTACTCTGCAGATTCGGTGGTGGGTTCAGTGATGTGCCATTAGTGGAAACAGGCAGATTCTTCACAAGATGAATCTGGATTTCTTTTATGAAAGGAGCTTCCCTCATTCCCTGTGTTACAGTAGTTGAAACACTTCAAATGTGAACCAAATGTTTTTCCCTTCTAGACAAAGAGGGAGCCTAAAGGATAAATGCTGGTCTTAGCACCAGAGTCGGTAGGGAGAGCAGTGAGTCTGTGAGTCAGCTCCTTTGCCACATGCTCATTGTGTAACAAGTCACAAGTATCTGCTGCTGCCTCACTTACCCCTCTGTAAACCTAGAGTAGCAACATGTATCTTCCTCAAAAAGAAGCTGTTTGGAGGCATTATTTTATAAAACCTGCTGAGAACCTTGGCAAAAGGCACTAAATAAGTACCAAGGACAATGATTGTATACTAGAGCCAGGTGAATAATTTGTAAGAAATATCTTATGAGAGGAATCTATCACGGATGCACTGTAAATGTCTCAATATTTTTTTGTTATTCAGAATGATTTACTGGGTAATTCTGGTGGTTGATTTTACTCCTGCAGTAGTGTGGCAAGTTTTCACAAGTCTGGACTCATCAATACTCATGCTAATTTAATTGGACACGTTGGGCTCAGCTACATCAGGGCTGAACATTCTTGGCTCTGATCCTGCCAAGGGGGAACTTAGCTCTAAGCATTTATGTCCCACTGAAATCAACAGGAAGACTCACAAGCTGAAAGTTAAGTGCTGCTTAAGCCCTTTGTTGAATCAGGACCAATGTGTTCAGCACCTGCCAGAATCAGGCGCAGAGTGGGATGTCCCTGGGAGATCAGACCCCATCAAGCTAAGCTGCTGGAGTACAGGCCCACAATCAACAAACCCAACTTCAAAGTTGCGCTCAAGTTCTGTCACTAGCATAGACGCTGCCGATAGTAAACTTATTTGCTGGAGTATTCACGGGAAGCAAACCAAAAGGGGCACAAACCCCACTGTACTGAATTCATTTTAAAATGAAATGAAATGGTTGCAGGCTATCCCTGTGCTAGTTGCCTGCCTTCTGAATGCAACAGACAGCGCATGGGTTGGATGTTAATGGCTAGGGCAGCAGTGATAGTTCTGAATATTTCTTTTCCAGGCAGTGGAGTGACCTACACTGTCTTAGCAGATAACATGACTCTCATTGAGTCCACTGCAAAGACAGGGATCATCCCTCACAACCTGACGCTTGACAGCACTTCTCAGCAGCTCCTTGGCCTGGGGATACACCTACTGGCAATTATGGCATCCAGCAACACAACAATCTCAGAGGTCTCTGAGAGCCTCACTGTTCACTTAGTTGAACCCATATCTGGTCTTCAGGCTTCAATAGCCTCTCACACTCTGGAAATGGGAAAAGACTTGGAGATCAATGTCTCTGTGGCTCATGGTGTACCAGACAAGCTAAAGTTTGAAGTGGTTGGCTCCAGTGAAACGTATTCTCACCAAAAAGACTATCTTAAAGGAGAACCTGGAATATATAGAGTTCCTATTCATTTGGAAGGTACGGCACACTTTTATTTTCATATATAACCACATACCTGGCTGTCTGTCCTTTACTGTAGTTTAAGAAAAGCAAGCAAGCAAGCAAACCAACCCAAAACTCCGGTCTCCAAGACAGTATACAATGTACTACTCTGTAACAAGCTCTGCCCCTGGGAGACAAATAGCTGCTATAACTGCTCAGAGTTTATATAAATCTAAAAAGCCTATGGGATATATAATGCATATGTATGCATAGAAAACAAAAGTATCACAGTTTCATCACAGATACATATGCCACACAGCAGGTGTTTTCCTTCCCTTTAGTTATCCGTTTCACTCTCAGATTACAGCTAGTGTTTAGGTGGCCAGCAGCTGATTCTGATGCACAGTAGTCCAAGTTTTATTGGACTGCTCTCTTCCCATCATATGCTGCCTGGAATGTAGAATTCAGAGGGAGATGCTCCAGAAAAGCAGGCCACTTTCCAGGGTTGGCTGGGCACGATTAGTTTTTACTGCTTTTCTGTTAACTGTTAATTTGAGTTAACTGGCAACACTGACAGGTTGTGACAGAAGTCAAAGGGTTAAAAAGTTGTGATGCAGACATTTCCTGAGGTTCTGATACCTTGCTTGAACATTTATCTCATGCTAAGTTTAGCTTATTCATTTACCACAAAGGAAAAAGGACCTTTTAATTAAAAACAAAAAGTCCTGAAACCACACAGAATTGGAATTTGTCTCTCAAACGTACAGGTCTAATGCACCAATATTCCTAATGCTCTGCCTACCTTTGCCCATCTGTCTTTCATAGGTACTTTTCTGGTCAAGGTGCTGGCCATGAATGCCTTCTCGAACATGAGCATGGATATTGGGAGCATCACAGTATCAGCCAACAATTCTCTTAAAGAAGGTAACCGCACTTACCTGACAGAGCTGTTCTGATCGTGGTCTGTGACCCTTTCTGATATGGCAGTTCATGGCACTGAGCATTTGATGGCTTGCAGACAGAGCTTTGCTCATTGCTTGCCTCTAGAAACAGCGCTGGTAAACCTTTTGGAAGCTCTGGGTAAATGTTCTACAGTGGGAAGAAAACAAAATCTCTGTGTATAATAATCACTCACTCCTCTTACTCTGAATTTCAATAGAGACAAAGAGAAACTGAATGGGCCTGGAGGACTGCTCATTTCTCACGCACTATAATGATCCCTTTAAGGTCGGGGCAGGGCATGTTGGCGTGGCAATATAGGGAAGGCTGGATGATTCAGTCTTCGTTTTCTATAGTTCTCTGTAGTGTTTGTTCTCTGCAGTCCTGCATTACTGAAGCCCTGGCAGCTTTGCTATTGTGTTCAAAGGTACAGGAGCAGGCCCCACATGGAAAAGGTTTGTGTCTTCAGGGGGTATCTGATCTGTACCTAATCCCAACACTGAAATCATTTTAAATTAAAGCAAGGCATACAGCATACTTTTCTAGAAAAAGGCCAATGGCTTCTTATCACTTCTTCCTACTGAAGGGAGTGACCCTGCATCTGAAGCGGTCCCAGCATGGCATCACACCACAACAGTTACACATTTTGCATGGGCTGTCTGTGCTAGAAGGAATCAGCTAAATATGGGATCCTGAAAATGATTCTAGAGATCATATAATCTGTATCTCAGCAGTACCACACACTGCTGTCCATACACAACATTCACCTAGATAGCTCATGGCCACACATCAGTGTAAGGATGATAATGGCAAGGGTACTATGAATAAAAGGGCTGAAGTATTAATATTACTGAGCTTTCAAGTTGTTTCTGTACTCCAAAGTTTTGGATTGTGATTTCACTTCCTCTAATCTAATTCTATCACGTCAATGTATTTACTTTTGCTTTATATCCTCATCCAGGGAGAATTGGGATCATCTTCAACTATGTTAGTTGCTTGTCTTATTCCTACATTCCTGACTTACAGGCAGACTTTACATTTCTTATATATCAGAATATTAAGCTAGTGCTGTTAAGCAGCTTTATGGATGGCCTTAAAACATTTTCCTGTTTTCGTTATACTAAACAGATGCCGCTCAGGATGACAACATATCCGAAGAAAATACCCGAAAGACAAATGTGAGTATTATTCATGGGTTTCACCTTGAAATGGGAATGCTAAGAAATATCTCTTGGTTGTTAATGTACTGCTTGGGGATGTTTTGTAAAAGTAGTCACATCATTGATGGATCTGATTCTGCCTCTTGCTAAAGCATCTTCAGCTCCTGTTGACTCTGGTGCTTAGCACCTCAGCTGACTGAGCTCCATTAACCTGAAGTATTGTAATCTAAAACGTTAGCTTCATCCCAGAATCCACACTATGTGTCTTTGAGATAAGCACATTTATACTTCTCAGATCTAATCTTCAGAGTAAAAGCCTGTAAGTAAAAGCAAAAGACTAGAAAACTCATTCTTCACCATGACCAAGCCAGTTTATGAAACCAAACTTATTCAGATATTCTTACATTGTTTTAAAATTCACTAATATAAAAAAAAAATCATTTCATTGAGGCAGCATCATCAAGTAGATAACACTCAGTGCCTTTTTACAATGGTTCACTCCCTTTTTCTTTAGGACAAACAAAGAAATAAAATATCCATTAAGCCTAGTCGCCACGTGGATCCCTTCACCACAGTTATGCTCAGCTGGCCAGATGACAGCGAGAGCTTGAGCTTCACATGGTCCTGTGGTACGTGAAGTGCACTTCATGATGCTTTTCTGCCACTCGCTGCCAACCAGGTGGTAGGCTCACCATTATACCAGCTGTATGGTGCCTGTCTTTCTGTAAGGAATAGAGACTCCACCTAACTTTAAACAACAGCTACACACCCTTTGTACTGTCAAAATATCACCCTTCCCGAGTCTAGCTGTAATAACTAGATGCTGCTGCATGGATTATAATCTAATCCAGGGTCGGCCAGTCAGCAGTATGGGTTCCACAAATGGCATGGACAGCCTCTGAGTGTGGAAGTGTAGATCAGGTACAGGGAAGGGAGCAGAAAGCAGAGTAGCAGAACAGGCATGGAAAAGGGATCAGAGTGGCACTTGGATAGGGTGCAGGGCTAATATGTGATATGTCTGCTGAAAAAGAGGGACTGTTTGTGCAGGTGCCTGCTGGCCTGGCTGGAATGACTGTGTGGAGCAGCAAGTCATCCCCACCAACCACAGCCAGGTGAAGATCCCACCTGCCTGCTTGCCTCCCCCGAACTCGGCAGTGACCGTGAAAGTTACAGTGAGGAACCACAGCAAAGAAGAGAGGCAGGATGAGCAATGTCTGTATGCGACGGCAAAGCAAGAGCTGCACCTGGACATCAGGTGGGCTGGCAAACTGCACTGGTTCTGGCATGGCACTTTCTCCACAACTGCAGCTCTGGAACATGACTGTTGTTATTACGTGTTAGAATATTTATGTAGCACCATATATGCACATGGCTCTTCACAACCACAGGAACACAGCACTGGCAAGGATATCCTGGGACAAGCCAAACCTCTGCTATTGTAGCAACCATGTCATTTTATACTTTTCATACACTGATCAAACTCCACCTTAAAACTGCCCTGCTCCAACAGTTGTTAGAATCGGTGCTTTTCTGCCACTCACTGCCAACAAGGTGGTAGGCTCTTTGACAGTTGAAAGTCCATGGGGATGAGATTCTTTAGCTAACTAGGAAATGATGAGGATTTTGTTGTTCGTGAATTCGTGGGTTTGCAGCTGCATATCCCAGGAGTTTTGAGTACATTTACCCTTTGGGTCATGACAACTCTTCACTTTCATTCTAGGTGTGAGACAAACTGCAAGCCAGTAAATGCTAGTGAAGAAGTTGTTTTGAGTGTCACCAGCCAGAAGGACCCAGAGGTCATGCGCTATAACTGGTATTTGGACAACACATACCACGCAAAGGTGAGACTGAGCAGGTGGGGCAGGAAATCAATCTACACACAAACGGTCTGGCTTGACAGGGAACCCTTAGAAGTATGAATGGGGCCTTCTCCCAAAGCACAAAGGGACTCGCAGCAAGGGCAGACGGTTGTGGTAATGGCATATGTAAAAAGTCGGTGAAAAGTGCATTTAGACATAAGTTTTTTATGCAGGTTTCAATCTTCCTTGTCATGTCTGTTCAAGTGAACGAAATAATTCACCAACTTGTCATTCACTCTTTGTCAGTATAATGTGGCCAAGTCTCATAAACTTTATCTGGATAAAAATTCCAGTGATGCCAATGTGAGTGTTTTTGAGTGAGAGTGTCAGGGTTAGGTCCAAAGTATGCAAAACTGCTGAACTCTTCATGGAAACCACAGTATAACGCACAGGAGACAGTCTCTTCTGCCTTGCTATTTTTCCTGTTTGATTTTCTAGCCTGCTCCACTCCCTGCAGCCTGCACTCTGAAGGGTTTCCGGCAAAGCTCATTGATGCTGCTTCCGAGCAATAGATCTGCATTGGTATTGAACAGCTCCTTTCTGCAGACACATGGAGACGCATTCCAGATTAAAGTCATAGGTAGGGCTACGTGGGGTCTCAAGCCCTTCACTAAGATGCAATCTCTGCCATTCAGAAGCATTATATCCTGAGGCAAGTTTAAGACTCACATGAGTGAAACAGGCCACTGTAGTGAAGATGCACTAGCTTTTGCAGCCAATGGCATAACATCCACGTGCAAGAGTATGTGGCCAGGATCATATCCAGCCAGCTTTGAACCCCCTATACTAGGTGTTCCTATTTAGGAGCACTAGGTACCTATGTACACCAATGCTAATAAGGGGAAATTTAGGGTAGGGCTTAACTAATGCTTCTAAAACATTTGGCTCCTTAACTGCTTTGCCTCCACTCTGCCATCATTCTGAATATGGTAAAAAGTCTTCTCAGAGGGCATATACAATTAAATAACTTCATGCACCAACCCTATTATTCACACACTACTATTTAAATCCCTTAATTCAGTACACAAGAAATCACAAAGTGGAGGAGAGTAGTAATATGAGGCAACTGATTTTGTGACCCTAAGTCAAGGTGATGGCAACTGCCTGACATCTGGAAATGCTCTATTGATAAATATTTGAATGTGCAATACAGCTTTGCCTTACAGGGCAAATAGAAGTGTGTGTTTATGGCTCTTTCTATACCATGGCTGAGGCTGTAAAATGATTTCATTAACATTTCCAGGACTCAAATAAAGGAGATCAGTATGAGAGCATACAGGATTAGTATGAGATGATCAGTTCTAATGGAAGATGATAATTTTTCTCCCTGAACTCCCCAGCACTGACTCAGCATGAATACGGTGAAGAAACTCACATTGTCAGCATGGTGGCTGCACCAGGAGTGCCAGCCTGCGCTATATCCCCTGAGGAGGGGTCGGTGCTCACCAGTTTCACCATATCCTGCAGCACTTCCTGCTCGAAGGACTCGTGCCTGCCTGTGCACCCCAGTCTGTTCACATATTGCTTCTATCTGAAATCAAGTAAGGCTTGGGGCTCATATGTTTAATTATTAGGTTCTCTAGGCATGCACTCCTGGGCAACTGCTACTGCTGCCAAAATTATTTTAATACCCTCACTTTGGGCAAGTGGCACCTTGTTCTGCAATTAGGGTCATTCACTTCAATGAAGAACTGGCCAAGCTAACTGCTGTCCTTGGTCAACAGACCAGGCTGTAAGTCAGTGTTAGGAAAAATGTGTAGAAACAGTGCATATATTTAGCATGGGGTCATAGTCTCTGAAACAGTTCTCTTCTGAAACTTTGAAGGATTTTCAGAATTACAGAACCACCTTAGATAAGGGATCTGAGTGCAATCTGCATCTCTGAAGGATGCAGGACTTCTTCACCCCGGGCCTGTTCAGGAGGCTGAATCTTGTAGGTAGAAGTTATGTGAATAACATTAGCATAACTGGGGGTTGGGGGGGAGGCATGAGAGGAGCACCCAGACAAAGAGAAGAAACTTCCCTTACAGTCTGTGGCCCATTATTTTCAGAAATAGGAGCTGTCTGAGGGATAACCCTGGGTTTTCTCTTTCAGATTCTCTGTTGCACTGCGGCCCAGATCCTGAACTCTCATCCATTTATCTTCCACTTGGAGAAGAGGAAAACAACTTCATTTTACATGTCACAGTTACTGTCAGCAATAGCTTTGGTGACACAGTTCTTACTAATGCTACAGTCAAGGTACATGGAAAAATTCCTTCCTCTCAAAGGGTATATCCACTCTGAGAACTGCACTAGCAGGCACCACAGTGAAGCACACCAGGACTGCTCCCCATATCGGGCCCCCAAAATGTATGTGATATATCTGCCTTAGTGCAGTGTTCAGCACCTGCTAGTAAGCTCTCCTAAAAGAGTTAGGTAACGCACACAATGTGCGCTTCCCTGCACTTCCCTGGGTGGAGTTCTCAGCCAATGTGAATATGACCAAGTCCCGTTCCAGCTCCTAACCCCATGTTTCTGGGAGCTTGGGTCTCCTGTGCACATTTTATCCCTATTACTCTCTCATGATCCCGTGCCATGATCATCTTCCTTAGCCAAGGAAAGGTGGACAGGAGACCTTGTGAAATCAGCAGTCTTTTCCATCACCCTTCTTCCAGGATAGGATTGATGGAAACTAGACATATGCACCACTGCTTCATCAGTGTTACTCAGTGAAATTAATTTTCATTACTTTGATTTCCAAAGCATTCCCTCAGCGTGAAATCAGAGTGCTGCAGAGCTGAATTAGGCTCTAATTAAAGGATATATACCTATCAGGATCTTTTAGTCAGCCCAGTTAGATGAGTCAAATTAGACTCATCTCAAGAAGAGACTGCAGCTTCTTTGTACATTGTGAGTTGCATTTTTGATCAGAACATTCTTTTTTTCCGGATAAAAAATATTTTTTTCATCAAATGTTTTTGCACATTTTCTTTTCTTTTGTCTGGTTGGAAAACCTAATCGAAAAATATTTTCAGTGAAAAATGGGGAAACAAAATTATCATGTACCATGCCTAGTTATGATACCCTTTGGTGGTGCTGGGAATCATGAAAGGTAGTGCCCAGTAAGAATGCAGTGGGCATGTCTTATTTCATCCTCAGGTTAGACATGAAGAACTGGATAATGGGAACCAGACCCTGCATGCCATTGTATCTGAGAAAACAAACACCATCCTAAAAGATGGGAACAACAGCATGTCCCTGTTCCAGCTGTACAAATCAGTATCTTCAGTTCTCAACCAGGAGACCCAGCAAGAGACCTATAATGCGTCTCTGCGGACAGACACCCGGAAGGAGGTTAGTCAGACAGTTTGTTTTCTTACAATACACAATTTTCTCTCACAACTGCAGGTCAGCTCTTGAGGAATGCCAGTCTACTTTAGCTCCCCATCAAAGGGAGGTGGATATTCTTGCTACCTTGCAGGACTTTCCAAGGTTTTGCTATAGGTTTCAGCTACCAAGGAGCAACCATGTATTGCATACCACTGGCCCAAGGGAGTTATTGGCTCTTTACTGCTCCTGTCTATTCCAGAACAATGCAATTCCCTTTTGCTATCCCAGTTCCTCACTCTGAGGAAGGATCCTAGTGTTTACTTGCTTTGGGACTGAGGGTGGGCAGACAACCTCTACTGAGGCCAGCAGCTATTAAAGATGCTGAAAAATAGTGAAATCTTTATCCTTCCCTAGGCAGATTCCCTGAGAAAGAAGGGGTTTTCTTCTATGATTCTCCAAGTTCTCCCTCAAGAAAATTGAGGCAGTAATAGCCCTTGAAATCTTGTAGTGTGGAAGGCATTTGGCAGTCCCAGGCCTCTGGGTTTTCGTTTGGTCTCCAATTGGGGCCAGGAAAGATTTTTTCCCCCCCTACATGGATGCCATTGGCTTCTGGTGCAGAAGGGGGATTATATTCCTCTGAGGCACTGGGAAGTTTGATGTATCGAAGGCTGGAAAGTTTCAGATGGGTCCACTCATGCTTCTGCCTATACTAGAAAACCCAGAGGCTAGAGGGTCTTGCTCTTCTGCCCACAGTCACCCCAATCTCTAAATCTGGATCAGGAAGGAATTTTTCCCCTAGATCAGATTGGTAAGGGCTGTGAGAGGTTTTGTCTTTTGAGCAGAGCTGGTTTTTTGGATGCTTTTGTGTGATTTCAGAAGCTGTCCACCTGCAGAGCTGAGATGAAAAGTAAAAAGCTCAATAGAAACCTGAAAAAAACAGTTCAAGCCAAGTGAAAAAGATTTCTTTTCAATAGTTCAAAAAAAGGGGAAAAAATCCTTTGTCCTAAGAAATGCGTTGGAACTGAACCTCTCTCAGGGACAGTTTCAACTGTGATGCCTCAACCTTTCTGACAAAAAGGGTCTTATCAGAAAATCCTCCCCCTGAGTTCTAGTTGTGACACTTTTAGATAGTTCTAGTTCTGACGCTCCATTAATGTTTGCATGGGGCCTTGAGATCTGCAGGCAAAGGTCTAGGGAAGTACAGCTTATGGTTTGATTACGATTCATTATTTTTCTAAATCAATCTTAGATAGCTTTGCCTTCTGCAGAGGTGGTGTTTATATACTAAAGCCTGTACCTCCCTCCTGATGCATAGGAATTCAGGCACGTAGCTCTCATTGCTGTTAATGGATGTTAAGTGTGTGAACCCCCTGTGTCTTGAGGAGACAAAATATTTCTCTGATTATACAGTCAATAACTGGGGAAAGAAGCAACTCGTGAGCAGAGCTGATGTCAGCTCAAATTATGCATCCCACGGAGCCTGGTTTCTACCTCGTGATTTATAACAAACGAGGATGTCAATATCCAGCAGTACTTACGGGATCTTAATTACCGTCTTTGTCCTGTTGTCTAATTATCTCCTTTCATCCCAAGCTGAGAGAGCTGATGCTGACGACTCTGTCTGCTGTTAACGTAACATCAATGCAGACTGCTCTTAAGATGTCAGAGGTCCTGAAAGAGATCACACACAGGAGTGAGGAGCTCTCCTCCTCAGCCCAGGTGAGCAGCGCTGTGTCTTGCATCACCTCCCAATAACTCCCCCTGCTTCCCCCACCCCTGCATCCCACAGGTCTTTGACATAGTCCACAGAGGGTACCAATACCTTGGATCAGCCTATTTTTTACTCAGATTTTGAGGCATTAACAGCAATTGCCCACATGCCATAACAGGAGACTGTGTTTTTTAGTGTGTAGAGTAAAGGACTGGGAAGCAGGAGTCTCAATTCTTCTCTCATTTCCACCACTATATCACTGCAAGTGAGAGGCAATTGTGGCTTGGCTCTGAGCCAGCTATAAAATAGGCACAATAATTCTTAGCTGTCTCACAGCCATTTAGGATATATTATCTGTTCATGCCTGTAAATTCCCTGAAATCGTGGAAAGAAAGGTGCAAAGCAGGGCTATTTTAAAGCTGCCTTTGGCCTCATGCTTATGGCTCAGTGACTTCACACGAGTGCTCCCACTGACCTAAATGCCTGCTGTCTGAGAGAGGAGTCTAGCTGCGGCACAGCTTGGGCTTGGCTTTTTCATGTGCGCTAGTAGGTGTCCTTGAACGGTATTTCCCAACGTGACTCTGACCTTGCTAGATAGTCAGTAGATGGCACTGTTTCTTTCAGTGTTGGCTCCGGTGCTTTCCATATCGGGCTGCTAGAAGAAAGTGTAGCTATAGGGAAAGGACACAACAGCTCTGTTGCAGGCAGCTTCCCCAGGACACTGGCAATTAAATATCTGATCCCCTGATTTGTGCCAGATAACTGTGGGATGTTTCAGCACTGGGTGAATGGCCGCCTCCATATGACAAAAACATTGGTTTTGTCTCATCAGGAGAAGCTCAAGACTGAACTTAGTGGGGAATGGGCACAGGTTGGGCTGAGCAGGGAAATGTGCACAGCTTTTTGACAGGCTCCAACAGGGTAATTACTACTTGGCTTTCATGAACACAGAGTAATCAATGGCCACATTTATGCATTAAAGGAAATGGCAAATACACTTCCACCTTCAGCCTTTAGCCCTCTGCCTGGATCCAAGCAGTGTTTGTTAAGAAGCCAACGAGTTTCATAGAGAATAATGCTGGAATGCGTTAGTACATGTGCTTGACAACGCAGTTTCTAGCTCACTGCCCAGTAGGATTATCTAATCTGTCCACCTGGGTCCTCTTACCCTAACATCTAAACTCTGTGTTGCTGGCCAAGGCCTCAGACCTGCACCACCGAGTCAGAGTTTTGTCAGCAAGGAAAGGGTGGCATCCGATTCCCAAGTAACTGCATAAGAAACCATGTCAGAGTGTTACTGTTTCTTCACTGTTTAGACTATTCAGTCAGATCTGACATGTGCTAGCCATCTCCTATTGTCATCCGTGACCATGGAAATTTTGCTCTTCTGGGCATTACTTATCATGTTTCGGGACTGAATCTATAAGGCCAGGTTGTAATGCATTTCATCACACTGGGGGGCTGCCTAGATTGTAAGCTGTTCATAACAGGGAATACACTTTTTTTTTTTTGTGTTGGTACCATGCCTACCACTGTGGAGTCCAGGCATGAGACCAGGCTTAAAATGCTCCTGTAATACGATTAGGAATGCCTTTGTCCACAAATAGTCCCACTAGACTATTCATGTCATGAGGTCTGGGCCAAACTAAACACAACAGCTGCCCATGCAGTTCTTTATTGCCATGTTAACCTCTATCACTTTTTAAATACAGACACACAGAAATAAACACCATTTATTTCCTGTCCAGGTAGAAGCCAGCAACACGCTAAAAGATGTCAGTGAATCCCTGCTTAGGGTGAACATGGAGGACAGTGAGGATGACCAGAAGCGGAAGGCAGCAGCCAGCTACCTATTTAATGCAGTTAGCAATGTGCTGGAAGCGTCTGTTCATAACAGGACTGGGGCTACATCACCACCGGAGGCTGAAAAGGTGCTTCCTGCTTGGTTCAGCTTCTAATGAACTGTGTGTGAGCACCTGCTTGGCCTGGAAGTTGGCAGATAAGTTTTTTTTCCTGAGATGTGTTCTAAAGTGGCATAGGTGCTGGCTCAGTGGGGCATAACTAATATAATGGGATTTTCACAGAATATCCAGGTAAGTCCCCTGTGGGAAACAATAACAGCCTCTTAAAGCTTGCGATGCTGGACACTGGACTGGACAGAGCTCTGGAGAATGTGCTGCAACATGTGGAAGGGACCGTGCTGTCTGCCCCAGGTAGACTTAGGGTACTAGGATTTCTCCCTCTGGAACTCTCTCCCTCTCTGATGGACCAGACCATAGCCTGCGGAATTGTATATATGGGTCAGCACCATTAAGGATTTGACCCTACTGACCTCAAGCCCCAAATCATTTCCTGTGTTATTGTCCTCAACCCTTCTTAAACGGGCTGAATGAAGCTTTCTGCTGTCCCTTCATATTTGTTGGTGAATTATTGCAAATGCTTCTGTATGCTTCTCATGCTAGTGCATTTTACTGCTGTAAGTGTGAGCAAGGGATACTATTGATCTACTTTGAAAGGAACAATTATGAACGCTTTATATCTTGATCCTAGCCCCAGTTTTGACACTGGTAAGCTCTGTCATTTTGGGCAATTTCATCTATACTCTGTAGATTGCAGCTTTTCAGTTTGTAATATTCAAC
This sequence comes from Crocodylus porosus, assembly GCF_001723895.1. NCBI lineage: Eukaryota > Metazoa > Chordata > Crocodylia > Crocodylidae > Crocodylus > Crocodylus porosus. Next base: position 33,496,484 of record NW_017728915.1, on the reverse strand, counting down.
ATCCATGGGCAAGGTTGCCAACCCAAAACAGTTTTTTTTCACTGACAATCTGAAAATGTTTTACTGACAAACTATTTACTGGCATATGTTTTACATCCTGTAAATGTAACCCTTCTGCCAGGCCCTGGACAAGAGGTGGGTTCACATTTAGAGGTTTAACACCAACCATTGTAGAAGAGTTTGGTTTTTATTAAAAGTTTGCAGATTATAAGCAAAAAAAAAATTCTTGAGTTGGCAAGCCAGCTTGACTGCAGCAATGGTTTCACACCATGCTGTCCCCACTCCAAGATCCCCTACTCACTCTAGCACCCTGGTGCCCGCAGTCACATACCACCCTGTGTTGCCCCCTCCTCTGTCCCAGCGTGAACAACCAAAGAAATAATGCTTGCCTACCTGCCACACAGCAGTGTTACAGGCAGGTGACAGGCTTGAGAAGCAGCACATGGCTCTGGGAAGTAGTTACAAAGCCCTGTGAGAATGCTCCCTGTAGTGTTGGCTCCTGATCAGACATCAGGTGGTGCTGCTCTGTCTGTCTATCCATCTCACTGTTTCAGACTTTATGGACAGGCATTTTAGCCTGGTTTTTTTTTACAGACTGTCTGTAAATTTACAGTTGGTAACACTGTTCATACAGTCAGAGAGAAATAGGGCTGGAAGGGACCTTCAGAGGTCATCTAGTCCAACCTCCTGCCTGAGACAGGATCATCCCTATCCAAACCACCCTATAAAACCATGATCTAAACTCTACATAGGACTACGCTTAGCCCTTATGCAATATAAACCTAAAACCCTAACCTGCCATAGGTAAAGCAGGGGAACCAGAGCAGCCAATGTCCTTCTTCTAGAAAATGTCAATATATGCTCAAGAGGTCCTGAGTAGACAGGACTGTGCCCTCTGCTGCAGAGGAAGGCAACCCCCCCCCTCCACCCCCAGTCTGTACCCATCTGACCATAAGGTAAAATTCCTTCCTGGCTCCAAATATGGCATTTGGTTTGACCCTAAGTGAGGGGCAAGACTGTCTAGTCTGGATCTTCCAGCTTTGCTCCTAGCAGGAGAGTTGATACACCCCAGTTGAAGTCCCCAGCCTTAGCTGTAGCCAATGCTCAATGCCTCTGGGGAGATTTAAAACCACTGACACATATAGCAGAACTGGCTTGACATTCTGTGCTTGGCTGCATTGTTCTTCCAGCAGATGTCCAGAAAATTGAACTCTCCCATCAGTACCATCCCATAGCTTTTAGATAGATTTGTCACCTGCTTGAAGAGTGCCTGATTAAGTGGCCTATACTAAATCCCCACCATTATATTAATACCTTTCATCTTCATCCAAATGCATTCTGCTTTGCCACCTTCTTCCTCCTAAATCAGGGAGCAAGTGTATGTGTTTTGACATACAGGGTAACACCATCACCTTTTCTCCCAACCCTGTCCTTCCAAAACAGAGTGTAACCCTTGATATTCATATTCCAGTCATAAGAGCTATCCCACCAGGTCTCAGTGATATCTGTCAGATCATAAGATGGGTGTCTTAAAGGGCAAACAATTAGGCCTTTAAAAACTGTTTAAGCATAGAAATGAAGCACAAAGAACTCCCACCAAAGCCAGGGAAATAAATAACTGCTCACATTTGCTGGATTAAAGGCACCAAGTGCTAACATTCATTTCATTCATTTACTATATTTATTGCCATCATAAAAACCAAGATGTGGTCCACAGCAAAGCACTTTTGGTGCACTTCATAACTGCTTTAAAATTCATCGGCTTATATCTTGCTTTATCCTGTTCCCCATAACCACAGTACCTGAACACCTGAGGCTTCATTTCTTCCTTCTCACCTAATAGTTTTCCAATCTTTGACAGACAATAAGGTTTGTTATTTACTGCTTATAGTCATGCTATTGCTTATTGCAGTTACTTTCTTTGAGGTTAACATGATTATGGCTGTCTGCTGGCTTCAAAAGAAGCACTGAAAATTTGAATGGAGAAAAAGACAGCTCATTAAGAGAATAAAATAAGATAAAAGAGAGGATGTGTTCCTCATTCTGTTATAATAACAAATGCATTGCCAAAGGTTCCCTTCCCTCATCCTTTTTCAGAGTCTGGTGTCAGACAAGCTGCTGAACACAGTTGAAAATCTGCAGAGCGCCTTCCTGTTTGGGAAGCTACCAGATGATGACCCTGTGGTTCTGGCTACTCCCTCTGTGGCAATGTACATAAACAGGTAACCATCAGCACATTTCAGAGGTGTTTCTACACACTTGACATTGTTGATATTTTCCTGGATGAAGATTAGATAACATCCTCATTAAATTGAGTCATCCCCAAATACTACAGAGATGGCAGCATCTCCATACGAGCTGTGAAATGTAATCAGTTATCCATTGTAAGGAAAGTTTTAATTCACCTAATTCAGATGGCTATTGTGGAAGTCTTTGTATACAGTCTTTGGGCAGAGGATGCTTTTTGGGGTTATATAGATCAGGCAACCACCTGCTTAAATGTGATGATAGGTGGAAAAAACTTGTTCTGTCAGGTTCATTTATTCTTTTTCCAGTGTTGCGGATACTGCTGTAGGTACAGAGCTGTAAACAGGGTTGCACAGGTTAAATGGGATAATAAGGAAGTTGTAGAGAATTCTCATCTCCAGAAAATCATCCAGTTGCAGTTGGTTGCCCAGTTCATGCAGTTGCAACAAATACTAATAGGAGTTGGGCATTTGTTCATACACATGGCTAAATAGATACATTTGCACATACAGATACCCTCAAACATGCAAATTGAGCATGAATATTTAAAAAATCCTTCCCTGTAATCATTCTTCGCTAGTGGTATCTGGAATGTTATAGCAGGCAAAGGTAATCTATGAAGTATCTGCCAGTGGAGTTAGAAGGTATTCAACAACCAACTTTTACTACCAACATTTTTTTCCTTTGCAAATAAAATAATTTATTTCTTAGAAATTCTTCACTGTGCTATCCACATGCTATTGTCTTTGTCTCTATCTCTTCATATTGTCCTCGTGTATGTGTGACCCAAATTCTGGGATAGGTTACAGACAGACAGCATGGATGGTACATCCATTCGTGTCTCCAGTTACACCTCTGCCAGCTTTACTCTGCCATCTGCCTCTTCCCTAAGTGTCTCAGGAGATGATGACGACACTCTGGATATAAGGGCAAGTGACCAACTTTTCCTCTAACTTCACTTGTTCTACCAATTTATTCTCTTGGTCTAATGACTCTAGAACCTTTTCTGTTTCCACACATGTCACACACTGAACATACACTGAGTGGCATATCAGTCATGCCACCACATTCTCTTGTAATTGTGTCAGATCATAGGAGCTTTGTCCTTTGCTGTAATGTATATGCATGCTGAAAGGCACTGAGGGTAAGGGGGGATTGGTCACAGGTTAAGTCTTGGGGATGGCCCATTTAAAGCTAAGGGGAAGTGTCAAATATGGATTTAAGTTTGAATTTCCCTGGAGTTTGGGGTTGTCTGGATCTAAGTCTGGGAGCTGAGATCATTGCTGATCTATTGGAAATTTAAATAGTTTGTATATAATAAAACACTTAGTACAGCCCAATACTTATTGTTGTTAATGCCTTGCTGTAGATGGTGAGCTTTGCAGTGAATCCCTTTGTATCAAGTGATACCAGTCTTGAAATCAGTGGAGCTGTGGGAGGCCTAAGTCTTACCAGCTCGAATGGACTGGTCATACCAGTCAATGACCTTACTGAAAACATTGAGGTAATATCAGTCTTTAGTCTCTCTCTTTTCCTCTCTTAGTGTGAGCTAAAGTCTTCCTTGCTTATTGATGGTTACTTTATAAATGTCAGTTGTATTATCATCATCATTAGTCTATGTGAAATCTCTAATAAGCAAATCTGGTGGCCAAATGGTAACCTGTTCATTGCCAGCACACAACAAGATCTTGGTGCATATATGGACTAGGAAAGAATCTGGTTTCCAAGATAAATACAATGGACTTACCTTTCATGTGGACCATTACAACAGATATGACATTCTATTTGTTCATTCAAGGGAATCCAGGCTTTTCCTTGTCCATCAACATATAAATGAATAAGAACTAAAAAAAACTGTGTGGGCGAATCCTCAAAGTAATGGAAGATGATCTGAAACTGCGCTTACCCTGAAACAAAACATGATGTTTTAAGTTCATTATCCCAAAGTTTTACAGCCATATTATTATAATCTCTAGGCTAGTCCAAGTGTGCATCAAGAGATAAATCATAATAGAGGAGATATGGACTATTCAGAACTTTGTTTAAGCATCATGCAAATTACAGTGAAGCAGACATGCATTAGATGTCCCCTGGAATGGATTTTCTTGACTATGTTTTCTTCTCTGTATGTTCTGGAAGCAGAAATTATGTGCCCTGCACATATTGTACTAATGTGCAATAGGATCAAACCATGGTTATAATTTTTTCAGGATGTGTTTTTCTATTTACATGTAGATAATGCTACCAAGGCTTCCAGCAATTCAGGAAGACAGGAGCCTTCTGAATCTGGGCAATTTTAGTGCTTTCCAAGTCAATATTACATCTGAAAATACATCTCTAGTGGTTCACCTAGAACCTGAACAGGATATTCCACTTGTTCTCTACTTAGGATATGGCTATTGTCCAAATGAGACTAACTATGATATGAAAACTCATCTGTCCCATACAAAAAAGAATGGAGGTAAGATTATTTGTCAATGACTTTTAATCTTAGGTGCTCAGATCAAGTCTACAGAGTACTGACCACCTTTAACCCCAGTTTCTCAATAGAAGTTCACCATGGAAGCATTCACCACGAACTCTTAATCATTAGATAATATGAGGTTATCACCCATATTTCATACTGGATTAGTGCACATGCAAATTCTAGAGATGAGCCAAAGCCTTACAGTTTGGATGTGCCATTAGATATACACTATTTCACGGTCTGAAAGAGTTTCAGTCCATGTCATGGGTCAGGCCATCCCCGCAAAACCTGTGCAGCAATAGAAGCAATGAATGGGTGGTTGAGAAAAGGATTGCTGAAAGTTAACATTAAAAAGTATTTTGAAGCCTGTCCTGTTATAATGTTTAGCTCCTATACCTGATTTTCTACAACACAGCAGGTTATTTCTGAAACAAATACTTTGTATTGCACTGATTGTAACTAAACTATTTCTGTTCAAGATACGTCAAGTACCTGGGTTCTCAGCCCAGAAGAACTCACTTTTGGAGAAGGGTCTTACTATTTTTTGGTGAAACAAGACATGGAAATGGATTCTACAGCCGGCAGTGATTTAACTGTAGCAGTCACTTGCTTTGTATCCCAGTGCGTATTCTGGGATGAGCTTCAGGGGAACTGGAATAGCTATGGGTGTCATGTGAGTAGAGAAAAACAAACATTGATTTTAATGATCTTTCCACAGTATGTTTCAAAGCCAGTCTGGGCAACAAGAACATGTAGTAAAATGAGTACATAAGATTTACTGGTGTCCAAATAACATAGTGACATAAGACCACTTTGAGATGGAAACTCAGGCTTGTCCAGGAAAATGGAGAAGCAAAAAATTCTTATTTTTCTCAGGGTGGGGATGGCAGGGTGGGGACAGGTTACAGTTAGTGCCATAATCCCCACTTCCTCCCCACTTCCTCCACTTAGAATCATGACACTGTGCTGGAACTGGAAGGGTTTGCTTGTGTAGAACAGTTCCCCCGCGCTAGCTTACAAGCCTTGCTGCTCCTGTAGCTTGCTGGGCAAGTAAGCAACACTTTGAAGCCAAATATCAAGATATTATCAGCAAGACAGTTCTTTGCCTTTTAGGTAGGACCAAAAACAACCCCCATCAGTACCCAGTGCCTTTGCAACCACCTCACCTTCTTTGGGAGCTCCTTCTTTGTCACACCCAATGCCATTGATGTCAGCAAAACAGTAGAGCTGTTTGGCACTTTTGTGGACAACCCTGTGGTGGTGATGACTGTGGGCTGTATCTTTTTAGTCTATGTGCTGGTGCTTATATGGGCTCGAAGAAAAGACATCCAGGATAATGCCAAGGTAAGCCTTCTACTACTAGAGATTTGGTGCAATTGGATTATTTCCCCTTTTGTTTGGCTTCCTATGCTGTGGCCTCATTGTTTCAGAGAGCAGTAGGTCCCTTGTTGTCCCTACTGGGTAGTTCAGACAGGCCTTGTATCATCATCAGTGTGTTTTCTGCAATATTAATGAGGAAGCAGGAGCATAATTTTTCAGTTAATTGCCTTTAGCATATGATGACATAAAAATATAGCAGGTAAGACTGAATTTCAGGTGTGACTGAATTTAGTTTGTGACTCAGAGGGTTCCCATGCTCTGCCCATTTTCATATCACTCTCTAGTCTGCTTCTAGACATAATAAAAAAAAGAATTTATTTTATTTGAAAAATGTTGCAAGAAATGTTGTATATGTTTAAATTTTTCACAGGAAGCTCACAGGGTTTTTTGATTGCAGGGGAGGGTTCAATGAAAAATCAAATGTTCTTCAGAAAGCCAGAAGATTTTTATAATAAATGTCATGTTGTTGGAAGCCCAGTTTTCCACTGAAAACATCTAGCTGAAAAGTCTGTCACTGGCCCTTCCTTCTGCCTGTTGGCTGTGTACTTCCTGTTGGGCACCTGCAGTGTCCATAAAAAGACACCCCAACATGGACTGGAAGGCAGCTCTGCTCCCAGCACTGCTACTGTTTTAGCAGCTGTGTTCATCCCCTCCCCATCCACCCCAGTGTTGCATCTTTTCTCCAGGTGAAGATCACAGTGCTGGAGGACAATGACCGCTTTGCTCAGTATCGTTATCTTGTGACAGTTTTTACCGGGCACCGTCGAGGGGCAGCCACAACTTCCAAGGTACTCTTGAAGTTACAGCCACAACTGTGTCTTTTGTGTGTTTATCAGACCACTGATTTGTTCAGCTCCAGGTTAACAGATGGTGTCATTTGCCAGTCTGATGTCTAAGGGAGGGATGCAGTTGGGGGATAAGTAGACAAGTGCCGTGACAAAGGGATGGAGAGGCAACAGAGCAGGGGCACACTGGGTCTAATGTTAGCCAACCAGGGTATGAGAAGGATGCACATCATGGGAAGATCCATGGGGGAAAAGTCATTGGTACCTGTTACCTCTGTCATCTAACTCATTTTGCAGCTAAGCAGTGCCAGAATGAGTTGGGCTCCTCTACAGACTGAATTCTGTAATAACCATTCTGTCGGCTTGCTGGCTGTTGCCCAGCTACGTTTGGTCTGTTGGGATTTTGCCATGAGCCCCTGGGCCACTATGTACCAGCTCCTGAGCCCCGCCGTCAGCTTTTACTACTCTGGGCAGTTGCTATATGTATCAGTGAGAATTGCCAGACTGGGATACTCAGATGGGGTCCTGTGTACTCATAAAGCACTGGTATCCAAGCCATGAATAGAAATAAATGGTTATATGCCCATATGAACTGCATCTCTCTCAGGTGACTCTCACCCTATATGGCCTGGAAGGAGAGAGTGAGCCCCACCACCTAATGGACCCAGACACAGTGGTCTTTGAACGTGGAGGAGTGGATGTTTTCCTGCTCTGTACTCTGTTCCCTCTCGGGGAACTGCAGCGTATCAGGCTGTGGCATGATAATTCAGGAAATAGCCCATCCTGGTAAGCATGGGATTGAATTATCCAGGTAATGATAATACATCATGCTGAGGGGCTCAGGGCAGGATGCTGACTGCAGCATTTGCATAGAGTAGCGCTGTCCGTATATCAAATTCCCTCCTGACTTCCCGCCCCACGTCCCTTATGTGTCTTCTGCAGGTATGTGAATCGTGTGCTGGTCCATGACCTAGCTCGGGATGAGAAATGGTATTTTCTCTGCAACTCTTGGCTGGCCATTGATGTTGGGGAATGTGTCCTGGACAAAGTGTTCCCAGTAGCTACTGAACAGGACATGAAGCAATTCAGGTAACGTCTCTTGTCTGACTCTAACTTCTGGATGGCAGGAGTCAGTTTGAGTACGAAGGAAAGCAAAAAGGCTCTTGAGTTCATGCCATTGAAGTGAATGGGGTCTTTCCAGGGCTCCGAACCAGGACCAGGGGGAAGACTGCTTAGCTGATCTGATTCTTAAACTGTGCCATTACTGCATGGAAATTGATGGACGGGAGAAAGATAGTCTGACAAACCCAGTGCAAAACCCTTCATCCCCCTGCTTTAATACACAGTTTCCCTGACAGATGGACAGACATAGCTTTTGATTTGTTTTGTCCTCACCCTGTGGCTACAGGCACAGGCCGCTGGGAACTCCATTTCAGCCACTGTAAAAGGCAGTGGCCCTGTGGATGCCTCATGGGTACCCCTGCTATTCCCAGTGCCAACACAGCTGTCTCACACCACCCCAGTGAAGTCCGGTATTATCTTACTTTTCTACCTCTGTCTCACAACAGTGCCCACAGGCACAAGCCTGGGTGAGCTGCACTCTGCTCTGTCTCATCCCTCTTCCCTCTCTAAGTGCTGCCTTGCCTCCCCTCTTGTTCTTCCCCAGTAACCTGTTCTTCATGAAGACCTCAAAGGGCTTCCGCGATGGACACATCTGGTACTCAATCTTCAGCCGTTCCCCACGGAGCTCCTTCACACGAGCCCAGAGGGTATCGTGCTGCTTCTCCCTGCTGCTCTGCACTATGCTGACCAGCATCATGTTCTGGGGGGTGCCCAAGGATCCAGCTGAGCAGAAGATGGACCTAGGTATCCACCCAAATCCTGGCTCAGTTTCTCTAGGGAGAGGGTGGAGGCAAGAAGCAGGTTTCCAGGAGTTGAAGAGGGGAGGCCTTTCCATGGGGGAGAAGCTCAAGGTCTGAAGGCTCCTCCTTGCTTTAGGGTCATTTTACCTTTTCTCTCTGCTTGACCCTGGCAGGCAAAATCGAGTTCACATGGCAGGAGGTGATGATTGGCTTTGAAAGCTCCCTCCTCATGTTCCCCATCAACCTGCTCATTGTGCAGATCTTCAGGAACACCCGGCCCCGGCCAGCACAGCAGCAGAAGGAGAAGAAACCAGGGAAAAGTGGTCGAGTGTCTCCTAGTCTTCCTCCACCCCCTCAAGCCATGCAGAGCATCTCACTCACTCCAGAGGCTGTGATAAAGGCAAGTCTCCCGGCGTGCTGGATGCTACAGGGGGACAGTAGGGTGACCTGCACTGCCCTCTGCTGGCATCCGTATGAATTTTGGTTTTACTAAGCATGGCAGTAAAGCAGTATTTTGTCCTGGGTCGAGGGATGCATCGTACCTCCTTCAGTACTAAGCATTTTCCCCCTTCAAGGTAGAATGTTGCACTGCCCTCAGTAAGGTCTGCCCCACACATCTCCCCAGGCAGAATTTGGCCCTTATATATTTTTCTGAAAACACTGTGGTCAGCGGTCACCATCTAATATCAAGGACATGACCAAGTTAAAGGGTAGACAAGGTTCTTTGGGTAAATGTGATATCTTCTATTAGACCAACTAAATAGTTGGAAAAATTGTTCTTTGCAAGCTTTTTGGGTACAAACACCCTTCTTCAGGCAGAGGGAGAATCCACCCTCTGCCTGAAGAAGGGTATTTGTACCCAAAAGCTTGCAAAGAACAATTTCTCCAACTATTTAGTTGGTCTAATAAATATCACATTTACCCAAAGAACCTAATCTACCTATATCCTTAAACCAACATGGCTACAACAAACGCCCCCAAGTTAAAAGGTGACATTTATTACCATAACTCCCCATCCCAGACAAACTGGATGTATTTTTACATCCTGACATTTCGTCCTGTTGGCCTCAGTAAAATGAGCCTGTCAGACCAAGGTGGTCCCATGATGGTATTTAACCCTGTACGAGGGCCTTAATGCCCTATCCAAAGGTGGGGCAGACCCCACCATAGATGACACATGCGAGTGAAGCTTACCCTGGTTTACCACTACTTCAGCACAAGTACCAGTCACAAGGGTACTGTCATGCTCTTGCTATATCTTTCAGGATATTAAGAGAATTGCCAATTCACTGTTCAAAACACTGAAGACTCCACTACCCTCTTCAGAAACAGTGCTGGGAAAATCTGCTGACATCAACATGCTTTTGGCCTTGGTCGAGGATATCATCTGCCAGCAGAACCAAGCTGGGCGAGAGTTTTATGATGAGAGTAAGAAGAAGGATGATCCTATTGTCATTACATTAGGCTCTGTGGATATCCAAGGTAAAACAGCAGATAGCGACAACCTTGCTGTGAGCAAAGCTAGTGGTGACTGCCACAGAGGCTAAGCTATCTCCTATTTCATTTTGACTCAAAGGCAGTTCATAAAGTCAGTTTCCTTCAGTGACAAGGGCCTTTCTGCTCTCCGTTCTTTGCAAAGAATCAACATCTATCAAGAAGCTCAAGTTCCATAATCGTGTTGTTCTTTGGGCTGACTGCCTCTCCTTTCTCTACCTGTGGGATCACCCTTTCCCATTCTGCTCTTAACTTAGGGCTTGACTTGGCCTAAAGGGCTCACATTACTGAACATTATTCTGTGAGGGGTGCCAGACTGATGTCTGAGGTTGCTAGGGGTTTTTTCAGTGGATTTGAGAAGTTACATGCTGTACGAGTAACTTTTGACCACTGATACTTGGTATAAGTCTTGGGGCTATTGTCAGAAAATATGTCTTGCCAGGTATTACAGACTGCTTCTGTAACATTACTGGCATACCACTATCTAAACTAGATTATAAGTATTCATGTTCACCTTAGATATTCATGTTTTTATGGCTCGAGAACTTATGAATCCTAGACCCTGATTCATATTGAGCAGTATTACTGTACTCCATGACTGCCTTCACTCTTTTTCTTTCTTTTTTTCTGTTCCCTGGAGAAAAAACAAGAAGTCCCACCCCAGAGAAAGGGATGACTGACCGACTGAAACACAACGATTATAACCGCTACTTGTACATGCAGCTCCAGCATGTAGAGATGGAGCTGGAATTGCTGGGGCCTTACAAATTTCAGAAGCCTCAGAGTTACACCCAGGCTGTAAGGCAGGTCCAGCACATGAAAAGCCTGCTAGAAAGCCAAATCTGCTCTTCAGGCTCCATCAATGAGAGGTAACACAGTCCCCAGTATAAGCAATTTACATCTGGTTAGTAGTGACAAGAGGTCACTGTTATCTGATGCTTTCTTGGTAATGTCATAACTGCTTGTGGTGGTACACAAGGAAATGTCAGTAGAAAGTAGGGGACCTACTGGAGAAACAGTGATAAATCATTGCTCTTGATCATTTCTTCATACATTTATGCTTTCAAAGCGAAATGGTACGATAAGGTAGCGTGATAATGAAACACACTGAGAATAAATTCTGTGCTCCAAAGTGCTCAAGGGTCTTTAAACCAATGAATGTATGGAAAGCTATTAGAAAACAAGAGACAGAAATAGGTCAGAACCACCTGATAACTTAAGTAGGGAATATTAGAAAATATAACAAGACTTTCTCTTTGGCTCTGAGCTCATTTGTACACGGGCACCCAAGTATACAAAGCCCAAGTGTTGGTATGAGCCAGCTGCTCAGCCTTCCTATTAGAAATTCTGTCATTCATGAGCATAAGAAGTAATAAAGCTATAAAATTAGCTTTTGAGTTTAGCTGGTCCATATCTCTATGCCAATGATCTGTGTTCTTACATATTCAAGATGGATGTGGACAACATGGAGAGGGTCCAGAGGAGAGCCACTCACATGATCAGGGAGAGGCTACAGGACCTGAACCTATTCAGCATCCACAAGAGAAGGCTGAGGGGGGATCTAGTAGCCTGTTACAAACTAGTCGGGGGGGATCAGCAGGCATTGGGGGAGTCTCTGTCCCCTGAGCATTGCCAGGAGTGACCAGGAATAACGGTCACAAGCTGGCAGAGGGTAAATTCAGATTAGACATCAGGAGGCGCGACTTCACAGTCAGGGCGGCTAGGATCTGGAATCAACTTCCAAGAGAAGTGGTGCTGGCTCCTACCCTGGGGGTCTTTAAGAGGAGGCTAGATGAACACCTTGCCAGGGTTGTTTGACCCCAGCACTTTTTCCTGCCATGGGAGGGGGTCGGACTTGATGATCTGCTCAGGTCCCTTCTGACCCTACCTACTATGAAACTATATTTCACTATCCATATGTGAGTTGCTTTGTTCTATGACTTGAAGTTAATATTTTTTTGTTGTTTTTTTTAATCTGACTTTCCTGTGAGGTATCTCTTGCCCTTGCTAAATCAGGAACTAGCTGGTTTTGTGATCTGTGTTTTCTCTCACTGCAGAAGTGACATTCTGCCTGTTGGTTGACTCTCTAGGTGTTCCCCTACTCCAAGTTTCTCTGGAGATGGCAAGAAAGTTTCCTCTTCCAAAGGGCTGCCATGGTGGTTTGTTTTCATAGGCTGGTTCCTTATAGCTGCCACCAGTGGAGTGTCTGGTTTCTTCACCATGCTCTATGGGCTGCATTATGGCAAGGAGAACTCAATCAAGTGGCTGATCTCCATGGCCATCTCCTTCTTTGAGAGCCTTTTCATCACCCAGCCCTTAAAAGTAAGGTCACTATAAACAGTAGCTAAGGAGTGCTTCATCCTGCGGTTCTTTCGCATGTGTCACTGGCATTGCTACAGGTGGGAGTTTTACATGCAGGGCTACAGAGCCAGGCTCTTGAATCACAAGATCCTTCCCTGAAGACAGGGTCTGAATTACAACTGAGTTCCAATGTTGTACCTCTTTACTGTCAGGAGTCAAGTTCCCTTATTCCACCCTAGTCCGCTTTGTCTTATTTTGATAGCCCCGGAGCTAATGGAAGTTCTGGGTGGGGAAGGAAACAAGTAAAAGGGAAGGGCAAAGCAAGTAAGTTGGCAAGAGAAGCAGGAGGTCAGGACTTCATGAAGAATGAGCAGGCCTTGAATGACTAACTATTGTCTCCCCAGGTGCTAGGATTTGCTGCTTTCTTTGCTCTGGTTCTGAAGAAGATGGAACAGGAAGATGAAGAGAACACGGCCATTGATGGATCACTGTCTGCTCCAGGTAACTGTGTCAGGTATCAGATGCAAGGGGAACTGATTGACGAATATGGAGTCAACTGGGACTTTGAAGTGCTTTATTCAGGGGCAGAGGCCTGACCCACAGGCCAGCACAGTACCTGGGCAGGGTAGACTATACATCATCTTTAAACCTATGCCTAAGGAGTCAGTGAGTTGTCAGCCAACTGGGAAGTAAGGGGGCAGAAACAGATTTCCCTCTGTGCAGTGGGTACTGCACCAACAGTATCAGGAAGGGTATTTGGCACGTTGGGTTTCGGTGCTGGGCTGGATGTCAGTCAGGCTTCCCTGTTACTTTCTGAAGTACAGATCCTGCTGCCTGCATTGGCAACCCCACCCCTGCCATGGACAGGCCTTTCCCCAGTGTCCTGGCATCTGTTTTTATCTTTCTTTTCATCTGAGCTGTTCTTTCCCTTCACACTACCACAAGTGTTTAATCATTCATGATCCTTGCTGTTGGTAGCCTGTCTGAGCTAACACCCCCTGTCCTGTTCCAGTCCTAGCTAGTGGGTAAGTTTCTGTTATTTTCCACTTCTGGATGCACAGCCTCTCTGCTAGGCTCAGTTATCCCTGCATGATTGTGGGTATCGCTGTGTGGGGGTGTCCAGGATCCAGCCACAAGGCGGATTCCCCAGCGGGTGTAATGGTTTCATTAGCTACAGTGGCACTGCGGTAATCGACACATGCCAAGAATCTGCCCCGTGTGTCTTTATTATTTACTACCAAGGAGGAGTGCAGGGCGTGCGTGCGTGCTGGGGCTGTGGAGGGAGGGCAGAGAGCACAGGTACTGAAGGCATGCACACAGTGGCAGTAATGGCCTGTGTGGCAATAGGTTGCTCCTGATCCCGCTGGTAATGCTTCACTTGCTAGACTGACAGGGTACCCTGACTCTCCCCACAACAGGGGAAGCCCCACAGGCCCCCCGGGGGTGAGTTAGTTGATGGGGGCAGTTATTGCTGAAATCTGTCTTTCCCCCCTCTCCTCCCACCTCTTTGTCCCTTCCTGTCATCTCTTCCTTTTCTGCCTATTTTTTCTTAATTCTTTTCCTCCTCCTCAGTTTTATTTATTTATTTTTTTGCTGACTTTTCTCCCTCCCCTGGATTGTAGCTTTGATTCCTCCCCCTCTCACTGGAAGGATTCATACTGACGGGGGTTGTAGGTCTCAGGGTCTGGGGCACCATTTGTCGTGGCAGGGCTGAGGGCTGTGGGAACTGGAAAGAAACAACTGGGCTGTCAGGTTGCAGCATCAGCCTGTAGTGCTGCATACAGTTGCTCCCCCGCCCCTTGATATAATCTGTACCTCCTTCCCTCCCTCCCTGCCCCTGGTATGTCTGCTTCATTTCCCTCAGATAAGGGAAACACCGGCACAACTTGAAAAAGCTTTCTTGAACCCAGGGGGATCTCTTAGAAGTGAAAAGCGGGGCTGAGAGGAGCTGCTGATGCTCTGGTTTCCTTTGCTCTGGCACACAGGTGACTCAAATCCTCTGTTTGGAGCCCGAAGGGACAGCAGAAGCAACATCTACCATCCCCCTCCCATGACAGACATTGAGAAAATGAAGAGGAATCACATCAAGGAGCAGAAAGCCTTTGCCTTAATCAGAGAGATACTGGGTCTGCCATCTGCCTGCACAGGAGCTGCTTGCTTTTACTGACATAGCTCTTTCATATATTTTTAAATCACTGCTAATATTGTCCCGCTGGACCCCTAGGGTAGGAGCAGGGAGGTGGAGCTTCATCTTTACTCAGGCATTATAGTGGATAGACAGGCCATAAATGGTGTGATCGCTGAGCGTGGAGCTGACAGGGAAAAGGGAGATGAGGGAGCTAGCTGGAGACACAGGAGTCGCCAAGCTGGGTTAGGAGCATGGGGAGAATGAGGCTTGCATGAATTTTAAAGAAACAGACCACAATAGCGTGTGTGTGGAGGGGAGGCGGGGCATACAAATTTACTTGTGGGAAGAGGGTGGAATCAAAAGAGCAGCTGAGGGTTCTTCCTCAAATCATCCATAGCTAATGCCCTTGGCTTAGTCTTGCTGCATCTGAAAGCATGGCAAGAATCTGCCCCAGTCCCATTTACAACCTGAGTAATTGCTGGTATCCAACCAGCTTGCCCATTCTTTTTTAATTTACACCAGATTCAAACTGGTGACCAAATATGATGTGGGGAACACACAGCAGCCTGGGTCTGCCTATGTAAAAGCATTTGCACTGATCAGGTAACCCAGAGGGAGGAATCTTGCCAGGCATGTTTTTAGCCTAACAGTGCTAATAGTAGTAACTGTTACATCCGCCTTTACTGGGGAGGAAGGAGGAGTTCTGACTTCCCTGTGTTGCTCTTTCCAGCTTACTTGGGATTTCTATGGATGCTGTTGTTGGTTGCCTATGGACAGAGGGATCCCAGTTCCTACTACTTGAACAAGCACATTGAGAACAGCTTTACAGATGGGTTTCGGGATGTCTACAGCTACCAGGACTTCTTCACATGGGCGAGAACTACCTTAGTCAACAATTTGTATGGTTCATATCAAGGTACAAAGATCTGATTTGATTGCACATTGTTTTGAGTTAGCATTCCTGGCTCTAATTTGCAAAGACTCTCTCCACAGATTTCCATGTATATTGAGCTGATGGGGTGCATAAGTTTGGGGTGACTTTAGATATCCCAGTCCTGGTGGTTTATATAAACTGATGTCATCCTTAGAGCAAGAATCATCCATAGCTCATGTCTTAGGTTCAGTCTTGCTCCTTTGGAAACCAGTGAAAGAATCTGCATTGACCTCAGTGGCTGACTGGTATCTAAATATATGAATGGGTATAATTGTAGCAATACATATCAAGCAGTAATACAACATGGGCTGAATTAATCTCTGAAGACAGTGGACTGACCCCAGGTTAAATTTGGTGTGATATATTAACTACCGTCTTAAATGTAGTGCCCAAGTTCAGCAACTTATTTTAATACCACATCATCAGTATCCAGTTCTGTACTAAGATACATCCCTGGTAGTTTTGACACAAGTACCATCTCTCATCAGAACAGTGCAGGCTAGGCAGGTGGCACCAGGACTTAGTGTTACTAAGCAGCTCTGCCTCCAGGTGATCTGAGCTCACACCCTGGCCTAGAGAGGGAAAGTGAGCTTTGCAGCATCCCCTTGTTCTCCCCCTGGGCATATGCTCAAAACAAATTTGGACAATTTTCCAGCATATGCTCAGGAATCTCTCTGGGATGTTGAAGCTCACAGAGTTGTCCTACTGTGACCCGGTGGATGGAACACAGGAGTGGAACTCATAAGACCTGTAGTAAACGTTTGGTGAATTGCTTATATCATTAACACCAATTCTTTGCTTTACTATTCTTAGGGTTCATTACAGATGGCAACTCCAAGTTGGTGGGTAGTGCCCGGATCCGACAAGTTAGAGTGAAGGGGGACACCTGTCCCATTGCTCCCAAGCTGCAGCATTCAGTCCAAGAATGCCACGCTCCTTACTCTCTCCAGACAGAAGATACATCAGACTATGGAGAACGCTGGAATGTCTCAGCCTTTGATAACTCCTCTGACTTCAGCTCTGCATGGCAGTATCAGAGCCAGTCCAAACTGAGAGGCCATCCCATCTGGGGCAAGCTTGCCATCTACAGGGGAGGTGGATATGTGGTTCACTTGGGCACCGACCTTAAGAATGCAACCAGGTAGCTCTTTTATTGTGCTTGAGTTTCAGCTTTATTCACATTTGCAATTATTATCCTCTTATTTGATATTACTATTAACCAGAATCCAGTCCAGCCTTATAAACTGATTTTGTAAAATGGAACTAAGCGCCCTCACCTGGATTCCAGAGTTACACAAGCAAGTATGACAAAATCATAAAAATTAAAAGATGGGAAAGAACTTCCTCCCAGTCAGTGTAATGTTATTCCCTCTAGGGCATATTACAGTGTTGTGTTTAGTTTAGTTGTCAATGTCTAATGCAGTGGGTTTTCTGCCTCTTCCCTTGTCATACTGTTCTCCAGTTTAATAGGATGCAATGTTGGGAAATACCCTCCTCATTAAGGACTGTTTTGGTCAAGGCTAAGACTTCATTTCCTTCCTTAGTGTTTACACTCTTCAGATATTTGTAGGACAGTTGTTATATCACTTTCCAGCCATTGTTATAGATGGAAGAGGAGTGAAATGTCCACTATTGGCAGTCCTCAACTGTGTCTGTGAACAACAGAGACTGCTTCCAGGAGTGAAGTAACAGAAAAAGGAGGCTTTAAGAGACCCAAAATGTAGCAGATAAGAAACCTGACTATAAAAGAATAGGAAATTATGCCCTGCAATGACAGAACCCAGGCCAGCTCTGTGCCTATAGATATGTTATACATTGCTGGAGTTCTCTACATAGGACCTAGGTTTTGTTACGTAAGGCTGGATAAACACTTCAGGTACTATCTTGGCTTCCACAGGCAGATAGGCTTCAGAGGCCACAAAAAGCACCTCATTTTGCCCTCACCAAATTGTATGGTGTAGTCTAGAGACTAACACATATTCTTCCCTTTCTCACTCCCTGGATCTATGAACCAAGCATCCCTTGAAAGCCCCCATCTCATGTCTGTGTTTTCTGCACATGGCTTCCAAACACTTCTACCATATTTGTAGTGCACACATCTCATCAGCATTAAAAGATATTTGCCCGCTGACCACCCCTCCTTCTCTTGTGCTCTCTTTGACAGAATTCTCCAGTACCTCTTCAGCAACATCTGGCTGGATACCTTTACGAGAGCAGTTTTTATTGAATTTACAGTCTACAATGCCAATGTGAACCTGTTCTGCATTATTAGCTTGATGTTTGAAACTAATGCTTTAGGTGAGAGCCCGTTCTCAATCCCAGCACTTTTGGCTCCTGCCAGCAAAAGATGACAAGCAGTGTGGGGTTTTCAAAAGAACCCAGCAGTAGCTTAACACAGTTCCATTTAAAGTTAATAGTAGGAGAGTTATAATGCTGAGTGATTATAAATACTTTGGGGAATAGGCCTGTATCTACCTGTATAGCTATACAGCACACTGGCTTCCAAAGTAATACAAACAAAGCATGTTATACTGGTTTTCTTCTAAAGAAGGTGCTTTGCTGAAATGTAGTTGTTTTGAGCTTTACAAAGCAAGAATTAGATTCTTCTTAATAGTAGCCCCTATGTACAGCTACTTAATTCAGTATTGAACAGAATGGGCATATGACAGAATTTATGTTTTGCACCTCGCAATGCTGATTCTGGAAGATTAGTAGCACATGGCATGCAGTCCTCATACATGAGAGTCAAAAAAGGCTCTAGTACACAACACAGCTAAGCAAAAAGTTGGGATCCTTGCTTGCATAAAATAGGGAAAAGTTTTCTTTGAACAGTGTCCAACATCATTTCAATCCCATTACTATAGCCTGCTGAAAGTGGGGTAGACCAGAAACTCATAACTGATTTCAGGATGAGATTCTGAAATGAATCCCCCAGTCTTCTGCTCTAAGGCTAATTATAGACAGTCAAAAAGCCCGAGGCTGAACTGATTCAGTCTTCACAGTTTAGTCTAAGCTGCACAGATTGACCCAGTAAGCAAGTGAACAAACGTTTTATTTTTTATTATGGAAATACAGCCACTTGCCTGCACTAGCTCAGGCTAGAAGCCAGAGGGTGCTAAGGCACACCTCCCTGCTGGGCTGGAGCAGACAGCTTGGGCCAAGGCTAGACTACCCACCCTGTAAAGGGGATGGGAAGGGTTTGCCAGGAGACACAAAGCATCCTGGGATTCTAGGGGACTGTGAGTTAACTTGAATCTGGAGGAGATCTGGGACCAAAATTCAATAAACTGATTTAACCTAAATCTGTTAAATCTGATGCTACAATCATTCAGGTTTGTCTTAAACTGGTTTCAGCCATTTTGAAGGCAGTTTATTTACCCTGAACATCTGTTGTGTTACAGGTCTCAACTGGTTTTTGATCATTTATCCTGGTTTATGTGTACCTTCTGTCCCTAGCCTAGGAGTTTGAATTTTAGTTCAGTTTAGACATGGATCTGCTGAAATTATACTATCCAAGATGCTAATAATCTCAGTATAGGAGCTGACTGTGAAAGATTCCTGCCCTTCAGAGGATCATCCCAACCAAATCCAAACCTAGTCTGGATTTAGCTTTATACCAAATGTAATTGTGGTCTGGGTATGAACATTTTGTCCCATCCCTGAATACTCTCACATATGATACTGGAAAAGTCAGTTTCTGATGAGAAGCAGAAAAGAAATGCTCCAAAGAGCATGAGACTGAACTTGGCTTTGTTTTCCAGGGGCATTTTTCACACATGCAGAGCTCCAAAGCATCCGGCTGTATCCATACACAGATGGCCTACACATATTTGTTGTTGCAGCAGAAGTTATTTATTTCCTATTTGTTGTTTACTACATGGTAATACAGGTAAGACCCAGCAAGTCTCTTGTGCCCCAATTCTGATTTCACTACAAAGGTTTTAAGCCAGTGCAAGTCAAGTGACTTCAGATGTGTTGCTCCTGACTCATGTCAGTATGAGGGCTAAATCAGAGGTTCTCTCTTTATTAAATAAAAGACTGGGGAACCTGCTGTGAAGAAGGTAACTACAAAATAGTTGCCTCTTGCAGAGAAGCAATTCTCAATCCCAGGTGAGGGGGTGAACTCTATCCGGCTTCAAAAGAAGTGGGTAAGCTAAGGCAACACACCCTTTCAGAAAGGAAGGGAATAGTCTTTATTGAAAGAATGGTGCAGTGGTACATTTATTTGCCCTGATCACTTTACATGGTCACATGCTGATTCTTGCCAAAGGCTGTTACAACTGAAACTTCTTTCACAGGGAAAGCTCATGAGGGCTCTGAAATGGAGGTATTTCCACAGCAAGTGGAACCTGCTAGAACTGGCCATTATATTGATTAGCTGGAGCGCTCTATCAGTGTTTGTGAACCGGACAATCCTTGGGGCACGAGACATCAGTTACTATCAAGAGCACAAGGATGAGTAAATGTTTCATGACCCTGACTTACTTTGCTTTAGCCAGTTTATCTTTTTTCCTCTTCAGTGCCACCACTGCCAAAGAGAGGCACTCCTCAGAGGTAGCAGCATTTTAGCTTGTGAATTGAGTAAGGATTTGGGCACATGTCAGCAATTAAATCTACCCATCTCCTCCAAACCAGACTGCTTGCTGGTGCACATGCTATCTGCATCCTACTGCAGAGTAAATACCTCTCTTATAGATGACAGCTGTTTCAGAGTCCATGGCAATACTATACAGTGTTCTTTCTAGACAAGAAAGAGACAAGGAGCACACACAAATCTAAGCAGAATGGAAAAGGATCTTGAAGGCCTACACAAATTTTAAGCACCTTTTTGGCAGGCTCTGTCACATAGCAAAGCAATAAGTGTAAATAAAATACTACCCTATGAAGGGCCAAAAACAAAATAGCAAAACTGAGGTATGTGTGACCTATTTCATGTCAGCCAGGAATAAACGTAACCCCTTTCTACCACAGCACTCAGCCTAGGAATCACTCCCTTTCTTATCACTGACTTAGCACCCAGCTCCCCTGCAGCATGTTCTTCTTATGGAATCTGCAGGGAATTAGTGAATTTTGCACAGCTGGCCTGGCTCTAATTCCCTCACACATGACAGGGAAATATGCTCTGGCCCAGCAGCCAGAGTAAGATGGATAACCCTTTCCTTGTTAGTATACTCTGTTACAATATCCTATAGAGAGCTCCAAACATTAGCATTCCGGGCCCATTCTCTTAGGGTTTGCAGAGGAAGAACTGGCTGTTTGAATATTAGCAACATGTGGGCTTCAGCCTGCATTCTGTCAGGCCACCCAGTTTGTGGGGAAAGCACCATTCACTCAAGAGAGAGAGAGAGAGGAGATAAGGACAACACTCAAGTGAGAGTCCATGCTGACCCAGCAGCAAAGCCCTGCTAGCATTTGTAGTGACCAGTTTGCAGAGAGCTGCTCTGGAGGATTTTCACATACTGTTTTTGAATCTTCTTTTCTCATAGGTGTGTAAGCTTCAATGAAACTGCCACAGCTGATGCAGTGCTTGGCTACCTGATTGCTTTCCTAGTACTTCTGTCTACAGTGAAATTGTGGCATCTCCTGAGGCTCAACCCTAAACTCAACATGATCACTTCTACCCTGAAGAGGGCATGGGGTGACATCTCTGGATTCATCACAGTTATTGCAATCATGTTCCTGGCTTACTCTATCGCTGTGAGTGGTTTTGTGGTTTCTGATGTTTTGGGTCTGCAGTCACCTGCTTGCAGATCAAATGAATAATTACTGAATCATGTGAGCAATGCAGCTTTGAAAGGTGAAATGGAATGCAGTTGTCCTCTTAAATCTTGGCTAAGCAGCTTGACAGCTTCAAAATGTTGCTGGAAGTCCCATTTTCCATCAGAGGATTGGCAAGTATAATTCTGGGCTTGTCTGCTCTCTGCAAATTGAAATGAAGCTTCACAAACAAAGCATGTGATAAAAGATGCAGATTTTTCTCTGCAAGATTCCAGTGTGCCAGAGAGCAAAGGGCAGGAAAATGTTTAGTGGGCAATGATCTAACAGACTAATCAAACAGGGACAGTGGCTGGAACACATGAAATAACTGAATGGAAAATGTTGGGGACGGGGAGGGGGAGGTTCTGTTTATCACTGAATTCTCTCTCCCTGTGCCAGTAGGCACGGAAATACACTTGGTTATTCAATCAGATTAATATAACTAATGGGTGTACTTACTGCTGTGGCTGAAACTCTATGCACATGTTTTCAGGTAGAGGAGAGCAGGCTGTTGCACATGTCTGCTTTCAGTTGCTGTCCTAGTAAAAAGGTTCTGCTACTAGTATTTCCCCTAAAGAAGAGATAATTCTGATCTTGGACAATAGGGTGATCTCCTGATTAAAGAGATGGGATTTGGGAGAAGATTTCCTGTGCGGTCATTGACAAGTCAGTTATTCTCTGTAGCCTCTAAAGAATGGAGATGATAACACTTCCTCTTCTTGTCTCTGCCAACTCTCTAATCAGGGACTTTCTAGAAATCTTTTAAGTGTTTGTACAGAGCCTAGCACAACTGACCCTGATGGAATCTGGATGCTACTGCAATATAAAAAATAATCTTTTAACACTGCAGCTTGTTACATCATTGCATCCTGATTATAGTGCAATAGCATGTAAAATGCACTTGGTGCTGTACAGACACAGAAGAAAACATAGTCCCTGCCTCTAAGAGCTTGCAATCACTGTTCAATAGTGTGTATGAATTGCTTACATACTCTGGAGATTAGCAACATGGAGAAGTGTACAAATAAACAAACAGAAGAGCAATCAACATTCACTATCTTTCACTTCTTCTGTAGCATTGCCGTGCACCATTAAATACGCCAGAGGCAGCTGCATTTCAATGGCCAGTAAAGCAGCTCATGTACTGAGTTTACAGAATAGTTGAGAAGCATTGTCCCTATGATATTAAGTAGCACTTACTGGTGCATCTACATGAGATGCTTACTGCACAGAAGACTAATTCTACTGCACAGTGGCACAGCCCATGCTAATGTGCTGATGTGCAGTAGATTTAGTCTAATGTGCAGTAGCATCACAAAAAAACATTAATTTATGCTAAATACACAGTAGCGCCAATTATGGTACATTAAGTTTAGTACCAGTAATCAGAGACAACCCGAGCAGAGTGTGGGTCCCGGGGCATATCAGCCTGTATGGGGCCCTGCCCCCAGGTGCAAGGAAGCTGGTGGCAGATTTGGCAGTGGGGGGGCGGATGGTGAGCGGCCAGACATGAAGCCAGCGGCAGTGCGGAGTCACCATACCACTCTGCCCGGCTCCACGGGGCCCCCCAAAGTGCAGGGTCTGGGGCACTTGACCCAAATCGCCCCCCGCAGGGATGGCCCTGCCTGTAATGACCTGTACTAAACTTAATGCGCTATAATTACAGTGTATTAATGTGTAGACAAACCCACTGAGTCCACAAATAACAGCTAAAATTATTTGGATCTGCAAGTGCGTAGATTATCACAAAAAATCAGGTTCTTATTTAGGCCATCTATTGCTTGCTTCTATGCTATTGAACCAAGCACAAAAGCCTCTTTACTTTGTTCTCTTTGCTTCTACGCAAAGAACTCCTATTATCATCCCTGAGAAAGGCAGGAATTGAATATGAAGATAATTTGTTATGCAGGCTGATCAATGGGCAATATATATCAGGACCCAAGCAGCAGTTAGGATGGAGATGTAACCGACAGGCCAGAGGTTCTTGCCTGGGCCATGTAACTTTAATATTAGACCAAGAGAGCTTTCTCTAACTATACGCAGTATTAACTTAAGTTAGCAATAAAAACTCACGATAAGAATAAAGGTCTGTGTTCTTTCCCCTACAGACTAATCTGATATTTGGTTGGAAGCTGCACTCTTACAAAACCCTCTTCGATTCAGCAGAGACAATGGTCAGCCTTCAGCTGGGAATCTTCAACTATGAGGAGGTATCCTCTCTGACTGTCAGAGCCTTATTATTTGTGCTATTGAGCATCTCAAGTTCTTAGTCATGGAACAAGACCTTACTGTGCTGAGCATTCTCCAAACACAAAAAGAGGCGGTTCTTGCCCCAGGGAGTTTACAGCTGAAGTTGCTAGTAATTTCAGACAGAATCAGTGAAAAACCTAGTTGTTCTGTACTTAAGACCCAAGCTCAGTCCCACTTTTCTCCGCTGAACTGAATGGGAGATGGAAGGCCATAAAGAACAGCCTTTAGCTTTTGGTCAAAATGAACTATTTTAGATACAGAAAATGAGATGAGAGAAAAAAAAAAAGAAGAGGTTCCAAGAGATAAAGCAGAAAGGTCAGAATTCTACAGTCAGCACCCAGGTTTATTCATTATTTCTGTCCTCACTGTTTGATTGATCTTTGCTCTATGGATATTACAGATGATTTCACCATGACTTAAGAAGGGGGGAAACAAGATGACAGTGAAGATTCGAGGAGGGAAGGCAGGGATGTATCAGTAAGAATACATCTATTCAGTAAAATATTGCACAATCTGATAGAATCAATAGGGCAGGACTTGGGATTTTTTAGTGAATAAATGGATGCCATATTTAGCTAACGTCCTGTAGAAACTGCAGCAGCAGTGTTGTTCTTATGAACAAGCGATCCCTTAATTTGCCCAAAAAGGAGGCATCAGCTCTTAACTGCAGAAATGTAGATACCCAGCAGGCTACTACTGAATTACAATCTCATTAGTTAAGACAGTACTTACTTAATGTTAATGAAACATTTAATGTTCATACTATAAAAGGAGAACTGCTTAGAGTTCTCAGTCTGACAACAGGGAGACTATCAATCACTATTAGATGCGTCTGGCATTAAAGGCTCTTCTGCCTACTTTATATATGGAAGCCAATCTCATCAAGACACAAAAAACGAACCTCATATATACCTCATTCCACACTGAATTTCTCCTACACCTTTCTTTGGAAAATGCAGTCAGGTTTTAAATAGTTATCTTGTCTGGTAGCCAATGCAAAATTATTGAAAGATTTGTTTAAATAACAGTGGAGGTAGTTGTGGAGGTAGTTGTTACTCTCCTACATGCCCTCATGAAACAAAACCTGACCAGCTTCTTGGGGAAGTTCTACATAGAGATCTTCTGCCCTTCACAAAAAGGAGCAAATATAATGTTTAGTCTCTTAATAATGTTTTCGAACCCTTTGACCTCTCAAGAAATTTTTTCAAGTATTAAAATATTCTTTAGGCAGTTATTTTGTGGATTAAATGAATTCTTCTTAGTATTCTTTGATTGTTTTATAGGTTTCTCTTCATTTAATAATTAAGATGACTCCATAGTCATATTACAACTTTAAGACTGCTGTGTAATGCCGGTGCCCATAATCCTGTAGTTCTGACACTGTTATCTTGTGCCTGTCTTACACAAGTCAGATATACTGTCCCTGAATTAAACATTTGTCAATCAATGAACACTTAGAATTTAAAACTGCAAAATGGATCCTGCCACGCATTGTATTTGCTACTGTGAGAAATCTAACTAAAGTATTGGGAGCATGAATCCCATTAGTAAACATGGCAAAGCTTTTGCTGCTTGCACTGTTTTCTTCTACAAATAAATAGATTATTCAGTGTCTAAATCTGTCAAGGCAACACCTTAATAGTTAGCTCGCACACAAACGTTAAAAACATAGAGTATTGCCTACAAAGTGTTTGAATATATCACATATTTGAAAAAAAATGCTCTATCCACCTAAACTGCAGTCAAGCAAGGTACAAAAATCATTTGGGAGAAAGGAAACATATTGCGTACTATATAGGCAGGCTATAGTTTCAGTGTATTAGATTGTTCCAAAGTGTAACATTTTTCTGCTTTAATAAAAAAACATTAATGCCTTGTTCCATTTATTTTCTAGGTCTTGGACTATAATCCAGTTTTGGGCTCCTTCTTAATTGGATCCTGCATTATTTTTATGACATTTGTGGTGCTGAACCTGTTCATTTCAGTTATATTGGTTGCTTTTAGCGAAGAACAGAAATATTATCAGGTGTGTTCGTCTAAATTGTTTTATTATTCATTAATGTTTATATTATGGAAGCATCTGGAGACCCCGGTCAGGATTGGGCTGTCCCATTGTGCTAGGAGGCGCATAAACACACAGTCCTATTAAGATCATTGCCTGTTCCAGTTATGAACATTTTGGGTTTTGCTAAAGCTCACTGCTCATTTATGTTCACAGGAGTGTTTGTATTAAAACCAGCCCCTCAGCCTAATGATCAAGAATATATGCATTCTCAGACAATGTACATACACAAAACAGAAAGCATCTAGATACCTAGGTTTTTTGCACAAATCTTATTTGTATTTATCATTTCTATAACACGTATACTCTAGATCCATTTAGTTTGGAATCCTGGCTCTATTTCAATCAATGGCAGAGTCCTGCTGACTTCCGTGGGGTCAGGATTTGACCTTTTAAAATCTGGCTTGTAGCTTCTTTGAAAATTATAGCTGTAGGTATCTGATCATGTGCAATATAATTTGCATCCAAAAATATGGAGCTGTAGGTACTGAGTTAGAAAATCCCCTTTGATTTTGCAGTATTGTGTATAGAGCCCTTAATAAGCATTGTTGATGTAGGGGCATGTATGTGACCTTGCCTGACTTGACTAGAAATTATGAAACATGCACAGCACATCTGCACTAATTGTTGAGATTCCACAAGTAAAATCTTGGGCGAGTTGAAATCAGTTGCTGCTGGCTTTAATAGGCAGGATTTTACCCTGTTTATTTGATGATTTAATAATGCATCTATAACTACCATCCTGAATTTTTATATTTATGTCATTATTTTTAGGCATCCGAAGAGGAAGAGATTGTTGATCTAATGCTGATGAAACTGTTCAGTTTCCTTGGGATTAAGTGCAAAAAAGAGCAGACAACCGATAGTGAGGAACGGAAAGAACTTGCCAGCACCTGACAAAGTTACTGAGCAATTGCTGTATGCAAAACCTCTTCCTTTTCCTTTTAACCAATAGTTGCTGCAGTTGGACTTAGATATTGTGGCTCCTACATGTATTATCCTTTTGAAGAGCTGTAGCACAAACAGAAGTACAAGTACATTTTGTGTTGTTTGATGTTGTTACATGATAGTACCAGAGAACTAACAGTAAATTTAGAATAATGTGTCCAATAGTGCACACTTCCTTGTTTTCTGTAAATCTACCAGTGTATACTTAATAAATGCTAAGCATTTATTGCAAATTTTGGCTAATACCACCGGTTTGTCAATTGTGAAGCCAGCAGGAGATAACCATTTATTCAGGCTGGGATTAAAAAGTTTTTGAAGGAACATATGTTTAAACCCACCATACCTAAACTCCTGATATGTTTTGAACTTAAGTTACTGACAGAGTACTAAGTTTGTTTCCCAAGAGCCACTACAATTTGAGACCAAGCTAAGTCTTTGTTTTTCTGGGGAAGCCAGGCACCATCATTATTTAATGGTCTGACAATCACTAAACTAGGGGTAGGCAACCCCTAGCACAGGTGCCAGAGCGTGGCATGTGAAGACACTTTGCTTGGCATGTGCAACTCAGGGCGGATGGCAGGAAAGGGGCTGGAGCTGTCCTGCCACGACAAGGCTTGGGTGCCTCGCAGCTCCCCTGCCATCTGTCCCTGGCATGCCAACATCTTATAACTCAGAGTTACAGATGTTTTCGGCACTCTGCCCAAAAACATTGCTGACCCCTGCCTTAGACAGTAGGTCAACGCTGGCTCACTGTCTTCCTTGAGTAGCACTATCTCCCCCACTAACTCTTCTCGAGCCAGAGTTGTTTAGTTTCTGGTAAATCCAACAGAATCAAAGCACCCCTCCCATTTCTGATGTTATAGATAACCACTGACAGCCAAAATCCCAGATTTTGGCAGGCATAATCTAGTTCAGTGGTTCTCAACCTTTGTCCTGCTGGGGCTCATTTGCAAACTAGAAACTGCGGAAGTGCAGAAGGGGGAATAACAGCAGAGGTGGGCTACGATGGCTGCAACTTAAGCACACATCTCAAGCTCCAAGCAAGGCACAAAGGCCACATCCTCAGAAAGACAGTTGGCCTGTGTCACCTGCTCATCAATTGCCCCCGTCTAGTCAAAAGTGGGGTGACTGACTTCTAGAGGCAAGTTCCTGAGAGATTCCTGAATCGCCCTCCTGAAATATTCACGTATTTTTCCACTCGTGGGAACTAAGTAACTGCCCTCTGGCTTCTCCACCCAACAGCCATGGGGTGTGTGGGCAAATCCCCAGGCTCTT
The DNA here is from genome assembly GCF_001723895.1 of Crocodylus porosus. Taxonomy (NCBI): domain Eukaryota; kingdom Metazoa; phylum Chordata; order Crocodylia; family Crocodylidae; genus Crocodylus; species Crocodylus porosus. Next base: position 33,468,594 of record NW_017728915.1, on the reverse strand, counting down.
GAGGCCGGTGAAAATGCAGCTTTTGGAAAGAAACGTAAACTACGTGAGGCGGCACTTCGCACAGCCGACCTGGCGGTTTCCCGCTTCCTTCTTCACTGTTGTGCACGTAAAATTTAGAGGCTGCTTGGAAAGGAAGAACGGAGCAAATGCCATGGGCAAGTCCACAGCCCCCAAATTCACAGCACTGGGGCTGGGGTTATACAGCGACTCCTTGCATGCAAGGTGCAGGCCTGAGGGAGCAGAGCTCCTTGCCCTTGCAGCCTCCTGCGTGCTCCTCGCCAGAGCGCTTGGAGGCTGCCCCGACGTGCCTGGTTGGGTCCCAGGCTCCCTCCCATATATAAAGCAAGCAGCAGAGCTTTTAATGCCAGACTCATCTCATCCTGGTTGATAGTCTCCCTGTTTGCAGGCTGCAAAATCTAAGCATCTCTCCTTTTATAGTATTGATATTAAATGTTTCATTAACACTAAGTAACTACTATCTTAACTAATCGGATTTGAATACAGTAGTGTTTCTTCCTACCCCTCGATGATCTCCTGAGGTCCCTTCCAGCCCTAATGTCTATAAAGTAGCCTGCTGGGTATCTACATTTCTGCAGCTATGAGCTGATGCCTCCTTCCCGAGGCAAATTATGCAATCTTTTGTTCACTGCTGATCCAGGGGAGAAGCCACCTGCTCCGGACACCTCAGCGTGGCCCCAGGGCCATGAGGAGACACTTTGGTGTGGCCCCGGGGCCCCAAGAGGTCTGTGCAGCAGCATTGCCACATCTTAAATACAAAATTGTTGTACCAGATGCTCAAAGTGACCGTATTAGCTAAAAAGCCAACGTCCACTGAAAGAATATGCAAAAAAAAAAAATGCAAATCAGTCTCGTAATGTACGATATCTATATATTGCTCACTGTAACTCCCAGTGAGGACCAGGTCCTCAATGTTGACGCGTTTCATTATTTCAAGGCTAGCCGGCATGAGGAAGGGCTGACAGGATACCCCCCAAAAAAATCAGTCAAGCCTTCCTCAGAGGAATTTGAGCTGCCTCAAAAATGATCGCCCCTTTTAAACAGCTGTCTACTATGATGGCTGAGTCAAGAGTTAATTCTCGTATAAATAGGATTGGGCGGTTGGTGGGGGGAGGGACAGAGGAAGGAGAGGTTGTGCGCATGCGGAGAGCTCCTCCCTCCCCCCTGTTCCCGGCGGCCGCCCCTCGCCCCGCCTCCTGACGCAGGCCCCGCCCCTTCCGGCCCCGAGGCGCGAGCCCAGGCCCCGCCCCCGCCCCGGCAAAGATGGCGCTGCGAGCGGTGCGGGTGCTGGGCGCCAAGTGGGCTCCTCTGCCCGCGCTCCCGGCCCTGGGCCGACCCCGCGCCGCCCCGCTCCCGCCCCCGCTCCGGGTCCGGGGCCTGGGCACCAGCGCGCTGCTGCTGGCCGGTGAGTGGAAGGAGCCGGGCGCCCTGGTGGGGCGGTTTGCGGCCCTATACACACTGGTGCCCTTCTCGCCTCCAGCAACGAGCGGGGTGCAGGTGCCCCTCGGGGTTTCCATCCCTGCGATGCTGGAGTGGCCTGACTCGGGTTGAAACCATAGAGAGCTGGGGGTGAAAGCCTTCCTGGGCTCTTCAGGGTGAAAAAGGGGGAGAAAGAGAGAAAGTTTTCTCCTCCCTTCCCCGCAGCTTTGTGTCATACTGAAAATATTTCTGGGAAAAATGGCACGACCGGTGACGTTTCTAATCTGAAGCAGGTTCTTTATTCCCAGGTTTTGGCTAGGAGGATCCAGATCAGTGGTTCTCAACCTTGGTCTCATTTGCAAAGATCGATTTGGCTTGTCCCAAGCCACAGCCTCAGTGCCCGGCTGCCTTCCCTTCTCTTCCCCCTTGCTGATAAACACCTGTCCTCCTCCACATAGGTGCACACCCCAGTAGTCCCCTCTACCCCCTGATCCCCAACACTGACCTTCATCTGACTGCCTGACTATGTGCTGGCCGTCTCTTGCCAGCCTGTAAGGAGCAACCCACACTTCTGTGCGTTTTTCCGGAACTTGCTCATGACCCTTTGAAATGCTCTCGCAACCGGCTTTGTCCATGGGTTGAGAAACACCGATCTAAATGATGTAGTTGGGGATGGTCCTGCTTTGAGCAAGGGGTTGGACTGGACCTCCCGAGGTTGCTTCCAACCCAAATTTTCTATGGATCTGTGATCCTGTACTTGCTATAATGTGTAGGGGTAGTTTGAGAACGAAGCCATTGCCTTTCTTTATGGAATCAGGTATAAACTATTAAGAAAGATTTAAAAAAAACAAAACAAAACAATGGCAGGCAATGCACAACATCCCACATGCATGCCAAAGAAGAGATGAAGGGATACAGTGATTTCCAGGCCCTGATCTTCCTCATAATTAATAGCTTGAGGGTCTTACCTTGACCCATGTAGCTTTCTGCACTGCTGCTGCTCCTATTAGTGCAAAGTGGTCTTCTCCTTAGCTGTTTTTGCTTAATTACAGGGTTAAGTCTTGAATTGGTTGATGTCATGCTGACCTGTCTGATGTATATAGCATTTCTTCTATACCATGTAGGTAATAATTTAAAACTGCACTCTTATTTTAAAGAGAGAAAATAAAGATCTTTATGCCTGTTCTGTGGTAGCTTGAGTTTCCCTCACTTTCTGCACATGTCTTCATGGGGATTTCAAAGAAAGGTAAGCCAATTAACTGAGTATCTGAATTTAAAGCATGCTAAAAATGAAACAAACTCACTTTGGAAATGAGTTAAGGCTTTGTTGCTTCTTAATAAGAACATCCACCCAGGGATTTTAGGTGCTTTAAATTCAAGCATCAGTTTGGCTTAATTTTCCTGAGTGTCCCTGTGTAGATGTGCTATCAGTTACCAGTAGCGCAGTGATGAATCTGGCATAGTGCACTGTTTGCTTAATCATGGGATTTTTGTGTTCAAAGTTCAGATGTTTGAGGCTGCTCCAAGTAGGATTAGTTATTAAGTCTCTGCAGTATGTAGAGACTCTGAATTTATTTATAATGTTTGTTGTTCCTATGCTAGGGTAGGAAGAAAAATTCTTCTATTGCTTTTCATATGCAACCAAGAACAATGTGTACCCTATTCCCAACGTTCAAAATGCTCAACTCTTATTTGGATCTAGATTGCATCTGAATTTTTAATTGTTTAAAGATCATATTTTGTTATACTTGTGAGTCTGGGTCAGATTCAGAAGGCATTTAGATGTCTAGAAACATGTCTTTGAATCTGGCATGTGACAAGCTGCTTTGTCTGCATTTGAAATGCTTAACAAATGTGTTCAGTTTGAACTGTGAACTGGTTTAGTCTTGTCTTCATGGTTCAGTGATAACTCCCCTGTAACCAATGGAATTCTGATTACCCGCAGACCCTTGTTTTTGACCTAAAAAGAAAAAATCTTATTTCCTTTATGTCAGGTCACATTCTAATGAGTGTTCTACATTCTGCTTTACATTTTGTTTGGGCTTTTTGATAGGCACTGGTATTTTGTGGGAACTAAACAAACATTTTTTTTCCCTGTTGCAGCAAAATGTTAACAAATATTTTTTATATAACTAGTGATCTTAGAAATTTTAACACTGGTTGACTAAACTTGCAAAAAAAATTGTGAAAACAATAAAATATGCAAGTCTTTGCTCCAGGAAAAAACAGTTTTCAGGGACCTGTTGAAGGGAAGGGGTTGAATTGGATTATAGATCTGTATATTAGCAAAGAGGGATTAAAGACAAGGGGAGGAAACATACTTGGATGGAATTTCAGGAAAAACTGTTCAATATGAGGAGATTTGTTCCAGATGGCAATGTGGAAAGAGCTCTTGGTGGAGAGATTAAGGATAGAGTACATTCAGAAGTGAGTGAGAATTCCTTTTACGAGATTAAACTTTTTAAAAGCTTTATTTGATAGATTAATTAGTAACAGATTTAATACTTAAAGATGCATCCAGTCCCCTAATATAAAAAGACATATTTAGTTTCCATCAACAGTACTCCCTTAACCCAAATCAATAGCCACAGAAATCTAGTGTTCTTTTTTCTTTTCCTTCCTGTTGGTGTCTGACAATTTGTTTCTCTTGATGTTAAGGTTCTGTTTTTCATCTTCTCTATAATTCACCCCTTCTTTTTCCCTAGAACTCTGCATAATCCAAATCTCATTATCTTCTACTTAAATGTCTGCTTTTAAATTTTAAATGTGTTCCAAGTTTGTTCCTTATGGTTAGCTTGAAGAACTTGCCCTTTCCTTCACTATTCAAAAAAAGTTTCTCAAACTTGCTAGTTTGGAGGCAAGAGAAGATACATAAAAAAACAGATTCCAAAAATTTCCACTGAATTTCCAGGGAAACATCTTTTTTATTATTTTTATTGTTTCTCCTCTGTAGAATGCTGATTTGATAGGACATTTTCCATTACTAAAACTCCCCTAACGTTTAGAGGTGCACCAATACATTGGTCCAATATCGGATCCGCACTGATATAAAGGAAATTGGCTGCATCGGAAATCGGCCTGATGTGGCTGAAAATTAGGCCGATAAATGCCTGTGTATGCACACAGCCCGGCAGCATGGAAAGCTGCGTGCAGTTGGTAAATCCATTGTGGTGGAAGGGGCAGATCAAGGCCCCTGCTGTGAGGGGGGAGTGGGGCAGGTGCTTTGTAGCTGGGGTGGGGTGTGGCATGGGATGGAGCTGCAGCTCATCTGGGAGGGGAGGGGGCTGTGCCCCCCAGAACTGCGTGGGGTGGCTGGACTGCAGCTGTTGGCTGGAGCCAGGGCTGCACTGGGCTCTTCTGGGTAGGGGCTAGGCTTGGGACAGGTGGTGGTGGTGGGGCTGGGAGGGGGCTGCAGCCACCCCAAATTTTGCCCTAGCCCCTCAGCCTCCCCTCCCAGCACCATTGCTGCCCACCTGGCACAGCCCCGGTCAACCCCCACCTGCACACCAGGAAGAGCCAGGACTGTGCCGGGTAGGCAGCAGCACATGCCCACCATTCCCTCCCCAGGAGCATGTGCAGCAGCAGGGAGCTGCCCCCCTCATCCCCAGAGCAAGCTGTCCATAGCTGTGTTCTGCTCCTGGCCTCAGGGTTGCATTTACCACCCTGGCTGGGCAGCGCCAGCCCCTGCCCCACTCCCTCCCTCACTGTGGGGGCTTTGATCTGGCCCCCAACAGACTTACTGGCAGGGCACTGCTCTCCATGGTGCCCAGCTATATTCCTGGCCATGTGCATGGGTGTGGCCATGCACATGTATGCAGCATTTTTTGGTGACATTATCGGCTATACCAGGCAAAATAATGCGATGGCTGGTAATGTTAATGTTTCTTTTTATCAGTGCCGATCTGATATGCGACAGATATATTAGTGGACCTCTAATTTCCTGTACTACAAATATGTTTATGTGGTGTGAGATACCATGATGATAAGTTTAAGAATATATATTTTATTGTGCAGACGGATGTATGAAGAGAGAGTAAACTTTGTAACAGAGTCTTAAATGATAACTGTCTTAACATGTGTCACAGGAGATCCAGTGGTTGTACAACAATTACTAATATCATAGGACCATATCCTGCTATCGTTACTCAGTTGGGTAATCCTTACTCGCATGACAAGTGTGATAGACTTCAGTGAATGAAGATAGCAGAATCAGGCCTTTTACTTAGCTTTGTGGGAATATGGTACAGAATGGATAAGACAGGATGTCATGGCCTCGTTTCTCGTTTTAAAAGGACTGTTTAGATTTTGTTTTGGGCAGAGTTGTGGCAGTCATCAATAACAAAGATATATTAAGAAACAACTATGGCTGAGGTTCTGCTAGTTAAAGTAGTTTACTTTGCATTAAAAATTAAATGTAGTAATGTGACCTCTCCATGCTACTTAGGAAAGTTAAAGTGTACTACATTGATTATGGCACTGAGAAGGTCATTTTGTCAGAGCTGTTACTGGATTTGGCTTTCTTAGGAGTAAAGAGGAGACTTGGCTTATTTAAACAATACTAAATATATAGAGAAGCCCCTTTAAAAGTTGTTTATGACGCACAGCAATGAATGCAAGTTAACATAAACTCTAGTTTAATAAATAATGTGATTTTCTTTTTCATCTAAGGCACCAGGTAGTGCTTTGGGCTGAATATTGTGCTCTGGTCATTGCTGCTGCTACTTCCTATGGCATATTTATATTTTATCTAAAGCCTAACCATGCCCCAGCTGATTCCAAATGGGAGTTGGTTTGTTTCCTGTTGGGTCGCTTACAGTGTAGTTCAGGAAGCCATTTTCTTTTCTCAGTGAATCTAGCTGCTTTTTTAATTTGTGTGTTAAATATTTAGACAGATAAAGCTAAATGAGGAACCGATGCACATTCCAACACCTCATGTGGATGTTGCACAGGACAAATGAGGTGATCTGACATTTGGTCGTAACGTAAAGCATTTACATTGCATTTCAAATTGTTCCATATAGGCAGTTCACATGTAGTTAATTACTGAGACTGTCAAGAAGATATTTTTAAGGGCAAAGGTTTTAGAACTGTTAATGTATTGGAACATTTAAGAAAGTGGAATTCCAGCTTCTTCTAAAATGTTGGGTCTGTTTCATTTTAGCCCGCAAATATACAGACAAGCATGAGTGGATATCTGTTGAAAATGGTATTGGAACAGTAGGAATCAGCAATTTTGCACAGGTATTGTTTTTTTTTTTCACCCCAGTCTGCAATATTTACTTATACATACCTAAGTTTGTCCTTAATGTTTGGATTGTTACTGTCCTTTTATTGTTTTAATTGCATATGTTGGACACTGAGGCCTATTTTGGACTTGGATTTTAAATTATTTCTAAAACACATCCTGCTGTCTCAGCATTCTGTGAAACTATTGATTGTTGCAGTTTTCCATAGGATTAACTAAAGTTCAATATGAATCTTATCTGCTAAATCAGAATAACAGATCAGATTTATTACTTTAATCCTGTTTTCATTGTGAGCTTTAGGAGTGATAGCTACATGAAAAAAATTGCCCTTTTATGCCAAAATCTACCTGGACTTCGTGTGTAACTCCTTTGATTGAAAAGGGGTTGTGTATAGTGTACTACAGCTGCCTCTAAATGGTGGGGCTACCCAGAGAAACTGGACATACTGGTTTTCAAACTCTTGGATGGGGATATTTTTAACTTGAATCCTAGTTTAATAAGATGCTGATCAAAGAGAGACATTTATAAATGAACACAAAAATCCAGAGCACCCTATCTGAACCTACAACAGCCAAATGTGATGTGATGTATGGGATGCTTGAAAAGCTGTCTTAAGGTTTGTGTGAATGGGATTAATATTACATAGGATAAATAGTATTTTTCTTGTAATTTCAGCTCTCTGGCTGTAAATAATATGCATGCTGTGAAAGTTTGCTTCACTTGTATAGAATGGAGGCAGATTTGTTTCTTAAAGGCCTTGATGGCTGTTGAACTTCAGTGGCAAGACTCCCATTTACTCAAATGTAGGGTGACTATAATAAGTTCAGGGAAATCCAGAGCAGAGGATGGCAGCACCCTCTCCTGATTTCTCCATGGCTTACAGGTTTGTGCCAGCTGGGACTTGTCTGGGAGGCCAAGACAGCCTATAAAATCTGGGACTGTCCTAGCCAGTCCAGGACATATGGTCACCCTACTCAAATAGGACAAAATGAAAGATCACTGAGTACTGTGTACTAGTCAATATTTTGACGTTTATCAGGAAACCAGGAGTTGTGCACAGCTTGGTCATGACACACACAGTAAATACTTCATGCTTTGGGAAGCATATCTTGGTCCCTAAGGTCACTGAATTTTACCTCTAGAATCTGTCCTTGTTCTTTCCTTTTGCCTGGAGGAATCCTCATGCAAGTCTTTTTCTTACAACATCATAATGCAACCATAAACTTAATTAAAACCTGACACGAAGTAGTACCTTGCGATTTAGAGGGCACAAGAAGCTAATTTAACTTGTAAATAAAATATCGAATGTGGCTGACTTTGTTTAATCATAGTGCCCATCATACTTGAAGAAATACAATTAATAAATGTAATCAGTTGTGGAGCTGCTATTATGAATTATTTCCCAACATTCAAATAGCATTTAATGTACATGCCTGCTGCATCTGTTTTCCTTTTAGGAAGCATTAGGAGATGTTGTTTATTGTAGCCTTCCAGAAGTTGGAACAAAGTTGAATAAGCAGGGTAAGTGTGGTTTTTTGTTTTGTTTTTTTAAACTGTTAAACTATTTCTATAACACACATCTTAATTTTTAACTTGATCTTTATATCACCTGCACCAGTTCTTATCATCTTGCTTGCATCAGCATTGCTTGATTCTGTAATATGTATATTAATTAGCATTGTTGTATTGGATTGTATGTAAGGTATGGATATTTATGTTTCTAAGATGGCTAAGATCTTTGTTTCCAAACTGTCAGTGCTATAACAAGGTACTATAGAATTCTCCACCATTTATTAACGGGGGTTAGAATCTGGCTTGATAATTGTAGTTTCAGTTAGTTAATCTAAAATGTAAACACTTTAATTTCATGCAGGCTTAAATAGAATTGCTACAATAAAGGCACATCTACACATTGCCGTACGGCAACACAGTGTGTCACTATGGTGCGCTACAGCGACGTAGTGCTCACAGGGGTCTACATGTGATAGCCAGCTACATTGCTGTAGCGGTGCGCTCCCCAGTGTAGCGCATGCACTGCTACATCAAAATCTAACAGTGTGACATGAATGGCACAGTAACCACCCATGCTGTGCTATGTTTTAGCACTTCCAAAAAGAAGCGCTAAAGCACGCTGCCGTAGCAACATCGCTGTAGGGTGACACAGATGTGCCCAAACTACACTTTAAAACTGAGGTTACTTTTATGCTGTGATTTGAAAACCTGGCAGTGTTCTCAAATGGTTTACTTGGCTTGTCTTTCACAAGCTGTTTCTTTGTTGAGGTTAACGAATTAATATGGGAGAGCTGATGTAGACTTTACAGATACAAAGTTGTGTATACACATTAGCCCCTACACCCAGTCAGTAACAAAGCAGAGGTGAGCACTTGGGAGTTCCCAACCCTGTGCTTGAGCCATACCACTTCTCAGTTATTTTAAGTGTGTGTTATTAAATCATAAAAAAAGTAGCAATGTGGAAATCACTGCTGAAGAGTGTCCCTTTGCAAGCAGGAGAAAATCTTTTTCCTTTCTGTGCCCTTAAGGAAGGGGATGGCTTTATAGTACATGAAGAGATAATCCACCATTGACTAGGGATGTAGCAAATTGCATAACGAGATTAGAAGAGAGGTGGTGTAAGGGTCAGCCTCGCACTATGCAAAGTTTGAGTCGCAAGCTTTAGACAAAGGTCCATAATCAGCATACCACATTGTAACCTTCCTAAGTGGAATGGAGTGGTCACATTCTGCTTCACAAAGGTCCTGTCTCTTTCAATGGGTAATGAACAAACTCAGTTTTAACCCTACTGGAAAGAATTTTGTTCCCTTCTTCCTCCTTTTATTCTGCTTGATCTAGATCTACTTCTAAGTGCTCCCTGGATGTGTTGCATTTTATTTCTCAGAGCTTGAACCTGCCTGCCCTTTTGAGAGCTTCATGTTCTTCCAGACTTTGTCTTATTTCTTTGCAGTGTGAGTTGTTAATGTTAGCATTGCCCCAAAATTGCCCGCATATTTTACATGTGGTTATTAAAATGACAAGGGCAGGACAAGGTAAATAACAAATTCAATCCCTTGTATAGTACTTGGTTGTATTATTACTGAACTACCCCTTCTCTTTGAGTACTTAAAATCTCTAGTTGTTGTAATGAAATTGGAGCATTAAATTGCCTCTCAGCCTTTTGGGATGAGACAGACTTACATTCTTCATTGGTTAGTTTCCAAAGACTGACGTGATCAGTTTGGGTCATCTTTAAATCATTCATCAACCACATTAAATCACTGAATGTTTTCTCTTCTTAAAAAAAACAAACCCCAAAAAACATATTCTGTATTTCAGATGAGTTTGGCGCTCTGGAAAGTGTGAAAGCTGCTAGTGAACTATATTCTCCTCTCACAGGAGAAGTAACCGAAATTAACACTGCCCTTGCAGATAATCCAGGACTTGTCAATAAATCTTGTTACAACGATGGTAAGGGACTGTTTATCCTTTCAATGAATGAACAGCACTGCTGTGTTTAAGATCAGATGATGCCTCTATCACAAGTAGAACCAAACTCGTCCAGTGTAATTATAGAACAGGAATTAATTTCTTAGTATTTTCCAACCACTGTGAGCACCAGAGTTAAATGCTTTTAGTTTTGTTTTGACTAGCCCGTTTTTTTAAGGGATGAATTTACTGGGTGAAACTAAATTAACTTGTGGATAGTAAAGACCAACCATATTTTGATTGTATTTCCATCTCTTAACAGACTTTGCCTTCTGACCATTGTTTAGTTCATGCAAGGCACTCAGATTCTACTGAGTATCACAGTTTTGAATAGCTATTGTTGTATTGGGGGTAGCATGGCTGGACATACCTTTTTTTTTTATAGGATACAAGCAACTTCTTTTAAATATGACTTTCTTGCTTGATTTCAGGTTGGCTTATCAAAATGACTGTGGACAGCCCTTCTGAACTTGATGAACTGATGAGTGAGGATGCATACGAGAAATACATAAAATCCATTGAAGACTGACCTGGACCACTATAATAAACCAGCATAAAACTTACTCCAGTGTAGTTTTGTTGCAAATTAGTAGTGTACAGGAGGTCTCACATTGGGTGGCTTGAAAAACTGTGTATTGCAGAGAACTTGGATAATGTTTCGAGGGAAAAACACGACTTCTGAATCCTGTACTAAAGAGCAAACTTTCAGCTGACCATAAATGACTGCAGATAAAAAAAAAAAAAAAAAAAATTAATGTTCTCACCTTTTTGCACACCTGTTTTTTAGCTTATGTATATCATTTCAACGTTTGGAACCATATCATCTGGAGTAAAATACATGTCTAGTTTATAAAAATAGACACTTATCAAGTAGCATTGTGATATGCAACAGCCTTAATTTAGTAGCATTGTCACTGTATTCCGCACTGCAGTCTTCTATCCAAATACACTTATGGCTAATTGGGTGTTCTGATACAAAAGCTGCATTGCTGCCTTCAGAACTCACGAAGGTTTCAGGTATGCACAAGTGAACACATAGTGCAAAGTCTTTAGTGGAAACTACTTTGCTCTACCTGTAGCTGTTTTGTTTTTTTTTACGGAGAGGCTACACCCCTGCAGCAGACAAGAAATGAATAAAAACTAATTTTACCAATTGTGGTGGTTGTGGTTTTGTTGTATTTCACATAGTAAAGCAATTGACAGATTTTTACCTTTTTCAGGGGTTTTTTAAGTGATGGAAATGTGTATGAACCTTACAAGAATAACCTACTTCTGGCACTAACCCAAGTTTTCAAATATGTTCTAGCTGTTATTTGAGTGTGAGAATTATTAATCATTCTATGCATACATGACCGATAGGTAGTTCTTTCCAGGGGGGAAGGTGGGCAAGCACATATTTAGCTGCATGATGAAATGCATTCCCTTTCTCAGTGAAAATGGTGATGGGTTTATCATTGAAGAGGACCTGAAGTCTAGAAGGGCCAGCTCTAAGGATAACTAATCAGAAGTGAAGGATGAGGCTAATGTACTTCAAAAAAGCACTGTGTTAGGATTAGAAAGGTGAGCCAATGCAGTGGGTGGAAGCTACAATGAAAGACTGCGGGACCTGAACCTGTTCAGCCTTCACAAGAGCAGGCTGAGGGGGGACCTGGTGACTGTCTATAAACTCAGAAGGGGAGACAGTTTCCCCTAGCACTTTGATTCCAAGCTTGGGATCGTGGCAGTATCTTAGGGGTTGGCAACATACAGCCCATGGTCTAAATCCAGTCTGCAGAGATGCAGGGCTGTGCCTGGGTTGAGCACAGACGATCTGTCGGGGCCAGGGAGCTGGAAGCTGTGCCTCTGCCACTGACGTTTCTCAGCATCCTCCCGAAACTCCCCCAGGTTGCGGTGAGTGCAGTTTCTTTTCAGCCAGAGGTGAGCTGTACCAAGGCCAGACTGGCTGGTGGTGGTGGCAGCCATAGTCCATTGCTTACTGAAATCTATAAGGCCCTTGTGACATGTTAGAGGCATCTCTTTATCTAGAAGAATGACAGTGTAAATGCTGAAGCGGATTGGGGAATATCTTTCCCTGTGGGAAAAGTGAAGGACTTTCACTGGGGAGTAGTGTACTCTCCCTTTCATGACCTATATGCAAATTGTGATTGAGCTAACAAATGAAGTGGGTTTAGAAATCCTGTCGTAGTCTCCAAAGAACAAAGGGTCACAGCAGATTGTCAAAGAAACTTGCAACTAGAAGCCAGGGGCCTTTGTAAAATATCTATTACTGTGTCACTATGCCAAGACACAGTTTATTGGCTGGCAACGAGTCTCTGTTTTCAGCTAATTCATGTGGTCTTTTTGTAGTTCTCCCTGGGAAAAAACCGTGCCTGAGCTTCATAGAGGTGAACGTGAAATATTACTAGCTAGTGCTGCTTTGTGCAACTTTTAAGAGGTATTAACCATTGGCCATACTTGGATATTGTTTAAAAATGTTTACTTTCAGTGCAGTTGTACCTGCTTAAACACCCCTCAGCCCCATTATCAGCTTCTAGTGCTTATATTTCAATTGGGGTATGTCTGCAATGCCTTGACAGCCTTGAACTATCATTAGCTGAGGCACACAGAGTCGGGAGAGCAGCCAGCCCAGGGCTTCCTGCATCCCATCTAGCCAGAGAGTGGCTGGCTGAGGCACAGGGGCTCTGCAGCTCATGGAGATGGGGGAGTAGGCAGCCCAGGGCATGTGCTGCTTCCTTGCTAGCTGGGGCATCCGGTGCCTCAATCTGGGGGCTGCCTGCCAGCTAGCACTGCACTGAGGCACCTTGTGCCCCAGCCAGCTGCTGCAAATGCACACCCCTGCTGGTGTAGATGTGCCCTAAGGATCCTGAGGTTGCTCCTGATTGTGGGCATCCAGAACAGCAGCATCCTGAGCTACCAGTCAAGCCAAGATTCAATGCTTCTTTGATGATGCACAGTTAGGGGAAGGCTGGTCCTATCTTTTAAGCACATGGCTGCAAGCCAAGTCTGCCTTTTTGCTCATGTCTTCATGCCTGGCCTCAAGCAAGTCCCTTAATGGTCCAGTTCCTTTAAAATACTGTGGATAACATTCCTGCTTTTCATCTGATTTTGTTAATTAATGCCTGCAAAGTGTGTGAACTTGACAGACACTTACTTGTATGCAAACAGTGGAATAGTAACAGAAGGAGAAAAACATCCCTAGCTGACCTGTATCGGTGTCAAACTAAATGTAACCAATAAATAACAACAACATTGCTTGGCAGCTGTTTAACTGTTGGGGATCTGAAAGTACTTTTCAAATATTCCTTGATTAAGACCCAAAATCACTCTCTGAGACAGTAATTGTAGACTCAGAATCACAGGAAATGAGGGTTGGAAGGGACCTAAGGAGGTCACCTAGTCCAACCCCTTGCTCAAATCATCTCTGGTACCTCTATATCATCTCTGGCACAGTATCTCTTTTTGTAACTCAGCATACTGAGAATACTGCTGAGCCCCTGGTTGGATCCTTTGGGTAGGTGTACATGGCACAATGCAGTGTTGCACAGATGTACCCAAGCTAGCTGTGAACACTGGCTTGTACACCCAGGCCTACACAGCACGATGCAACCGTGTCTAGAAACATTAGAGTTGGCTCTGTGGGCCACAGCTCCAGACTGGGAGGCTGTACAAATAAATTATGGGTTTGTGCAGCACTGTGCCTGAGCTAATAATCCAGGCTTCTCAACAAAGCTAATTTCGTCTGGGTGCAGTGCTGCATTAAGATGGATAGTGCTCCCAGTTCTAATGCAAGGCTGGGCAGGCATCTCTGCAGAGAACTGCCTTGCACTGCACAAATATGCTCTTTATTCTTTCTGTTGTGCTCAGGATAGAAGGTTTTTTTTGGGGGGGGAGGTATTTTGTTTTGTTGGGGGGGTTTTTGGCTTAAAGCTGAATTAGTTCGGAATTCCAAATAGAATTGAGCTATTGAGCTTGGCTCAGTCTGAGTGGCTCTGCCACCAGGCAAGTCTTCCTCCCAGACCCATCAGTTTGGGACTTTGGATACTCCCCAAATCTATGGCATACATCCTACACGCAGGCCCCAAGCCCAAAGGCATTGGGGTATGGATGTCCCCTAGTCACACTTGCTGCTAGCCAAAGGGCCGAAGAAGCAAATCAGGGGAAAAGCGCAAACAGTCCCGTTACTACGAAACTGTGCGGTCGAGTTTTCCGCATCTCGAAACTTGCAGGGGTGATTCTGCCCGGAGTGCGAGGGACAGGCCTCACCCTGGGAAAACAACCTTGATTATGGTATCTCCCCTGCCAAGTAGGAAGTTACTTTTGGAAAAGTAATTCACAGTTCATCCCTACATAACTACAGTCGGGTAAAAAAGGGTTTTATTGAGAGACTCTCGTGCCAGAGATGGTGGGATTTCAGTACTGCTGTGTCTACATAGCTTCTAAATCACTTTGGGTTCTATCAGGATTCAAGACACTATCTCTCTGTCTAAATGGTCTAAGGGTAAATGATCATACACCAAGAACGAAGCAGAATCAAGTTCCAGGAGCAAAGTGACAGATTAATGTTGAAAAATACAAAGCTTTTCAATATTGTTTTCAATTTGTCTGCAGCTGTGACTAGAAAACATCCACAGTACTGACTTCACTGTCAAATTAAATTAGCAGTGAGCCAATTACTTATACAGCTCTGACAACTGAGCTGCAAATGTGGCACATCTCAATTTCTTAAACACAGCACGTTTCCTGAATCTTCCTTTGTCTCCAGTCACTTGAGGGCCTGAGGATAAGGATTCTCTTTCCCCTTTGCCCCTCTTAGTGTATTATTATCTTTCCACAGAGATGTAATAAACCAAGCTGACATTTAAAAGTCTTATCCTCATCTCACCCCAGTCATCTGAGAACAGCAGTAATAAATTGATCCTGCTCCTTAGCTGGGAGAGCGAGATTTCTGATTCTCTGTGCACAAAGGAAATGTCAAAGAACGAGGAATGTAGGGCCTGCGCTGTATATTTTGGAAAGAAAAAGGGTTGGAGCTGCATCACTTATCTATGAGTTTTGAGATAGCTTAGGTATAACTCCACAAAATCAAATGGTGACCCGATTAATCTTGGTATTGTTTCCAGTGTAAAACCAAAAACAGAACAAAATGAACAAAACCCCCCAGTGCATAATTCCACCACTCGGTGGTGCTCAACATGTAAAAGACAAGTCCCTGCTTAGAGAAACGAAAAAGGGCTGGGAGTCCCAGAGAAGCTGCCTTGTTTTCTCCCCAAGCTACTTTCCTCTGAAAGACTTTCCTTAGCACTTTGATCTTAGTCTCATTTAACTTCCTAAGGAAATATCAAGGGTGGAGAAAATAATTGATTAAACCTACCTAGGTTCTGACTTTATATGGGGAAAAGAAGGATCTCACATGGTCTACATGCAACACTTTTGTTATAACACCACTCTTCCTTCTTCTCTCCCCAAAAGTCTCCTCCGCCCTCTTGAATTCTTTCTCAACCGCACTATAAGGTCCTATGGCAAGTCCCTTGTCCTCTTAGCTGTTTAGAAAGCATTTGGCTTTGCCATAGTTAAGGCTCGATCCAGTTTCCGCTGTGTGAGTATGATTCTTTGTATTAACTTCAGGAGACATGACTTGGAGTTTGTGGCTCCCTGTCATTACCACCCGACTTCTTGACAAAAATCCCTTTAAGCTCAGTGAAAAACTAGACCCATAAGATATAGCTACAGTGATGTTCAGGGCTGACCTTAACTAACCTGAGTCACATGTTGTCGCCCTTCCCCAGACCTTTCACACCTCATAGTCTGCTCCAGTGGTGTCCTTACTGTACTTATTTATTCAGTCAAGCATTAAGTTATAGTCTAGGTTCCCTTGGTGAGCCCCTCTGTGAATCAGCTGGCAAACTATTTCGTCTTCCTCTGGGCTTGTCTCAACTTAAGGCAGTCGAGTGGGGTACAGACAGGCCAGATATAGGAACGGGGAGTTGTGGGATTGCTTCTGGCAGACTTCCTGTGTTAGTTCCAAACTCTGCAAGGAAGCGGAGGGCTAGGAGATGATCAAAGGTTGGGTTGGCTTCAGACCTGGAAGTTCGGCAGAGCTTTTAGGCAGGACTGATGTGGAAAGTTAAACGTTGGGGTTTTACATTATAGATGGTTGGAGAGTATAGGCTTCAGGGCTGTCTTGCGGTTGACTCCTCCTATTAGCATAGACAAGCTTTAACAAGCAGTATACAGCCTACCTATTTAACGTAGGGCTGGATGATGCCACCCTTGCTCCCGCTGAAGAGTCAAGTACAGTAAATTCAGTGATGTTCCAGTGGCGTCAGTGGGCAGCACGTGTTGCTAAAATGACAGCTAAACCCCCCTCGGAATAGCATTTTTGTGGTGTTTTACCCCATGGTTGCCAAAAGGATGCAAAAGGATAAGAGTGAATAAGACATAAGGGTTCAATATGCATTGGCAAAAGGAAAAAATATGCCCTTGACAGAAAGAGATGGAGACAAACTGTGAGAATAGCCAGTGACCTCTTGGGTCTATCGAATGAGTGAGTCGCACTGAGCAATAGCACCTCACTGCACAAGTCGTTCCATCGAAGCATGTGTGTAGACACACGCAGCTCAGCATAGTGGTGGTGTGAGCTAGACCAGAGGCATTTCCCAGCAGTTAGGACAGTTAGTCCCAAATGCCGATTTGGGAATTTCCTGCCAGAATTTAATCATATTAAGATGGCAGCTTTGGCAGAGGGAGGGGTGGTATATCCTCCCATTTAGGAGAATAATCTCTTACATTTCTGTACGACACCAGATAACAGTGAAGGTCACTATGGGTGTATTAAAAACTAGAACAGACAGACTGCTGCAAACAATGAGTTAATTATATTCCCAATTTTTTTTCTGACCTTTATTTAATCAAACAAAAGATGAACATAAGACATAAGATGCAAAATGCATGTACACGCACCATCCGAACATCTGAGCATGTAGCTGTAACCTGCTTTTCTTACGCTGCTGTTTATCACCCTCCCTTGGTTCTTCATATCTAAAATGCAGACTGTTTGCTTTCGGGGATGACGACTGCTCCTCTCTGAACGAAGCAACTCTCATGCTTTGGGAAGCTTGCAACATAACCTTCAAGTAATAATCGTCCCCGAGACAAACAGCTACGGTACGTAGCCTGCAGCTGAGACTACAATACTGCAAATGCACCAGAGACCATCATCAATCTCCAGCAATTGGATTTGCGCCTTTCCCAAAGAAAAAATCTTACCAACCTCCAACTTCAGCTTGGTGCATCAGTCTGAGAGTCTGTCCCTGCCTTGAGAGACTCTGAACTGTAATCTTTACCAGGGTCCTCTCCTCCGTGACCCCTGAGGAGCAGGTACTTGTCTGTTCCCGAAGCAGCTGTTGAACAGTCCTGGCTGCCGCATGTTTTGTAACATTGCCGAGCAGCTTTCCTTGAATGTCACCCACCACACACACGCGATCAGTGAATGTGCCTGACAGCAGAGCAGCTCTCAGATCAGACAGGAATATGACCTGATTCTGGCTTTTTGGGAGATCAGACTTAAGAGAAAATAATCAAATCCCCTCTACTCCATTTTTCTCCTAAGGTTCATTCCTTCTCTCAACTGCTACACTCAACATACACATATATACACTGAGCCCATCTTCTTTCCAGTGATATCTGGGCTAAATTATTTGGGGTTAGATTGCACCCTGTGCCCACAGCCATGTGCAAAGATGTTTTACGTGGGCAATCAGCCACAACCCAGCTCGGTCCACTTATAGCCTGTCACCCGCTGTCTGGGCAGAGGAGAGGGGAGCATTAAGTAAGCCAGATGTTGTGAGGAGTGAGAGATACAAACTCTTCCTTTTCTAGTGCTGCAGAACTTACCTAGGGAAGGAAATCATGCCTGGGGTCAAGCTGGCAAGGGGACAGTCTCTTTTAGCATGGCTGCTACCAAAGAGCTGTGGGAGGCCCCAGTGGTGCACTGAACAACAAAGTGGTCTTGTACTCCCAGTGCTGTGGCCAATGACACGACCATTGCTTGTGTAAGGAATAGAATAGGCTGAAAGGTAGATGTACAAAACAGAAGGTGATACACTTGGGAACTAATAACAGATACTTCTGCTATACGCTGGGAGCTCACGGTCAGGAAATGACCGAGAAGGACAAGGGCCTGATCGCAGGAGGATTGTGAGAGGCCAATGAGATGTAACTATGAAAAAGCCACATGTGATCCACGCTGCTGCATGAGATGAAATACTGCCAGTAAAAACAAGGAAATACTAATGCCATTTTACCAGGCAGTGGTGAGAAAGGAACACTGTGAACATCGCTCTTGAGCATAGGTAACTGGAACTGAACTCAAACTGAGCTACTCAGGGGATAGGGAGAATAATGGGTCTCTCATAAAAGAGGAGACTAGCATTTCTTGGCTTGTTTATTAAGGCAAAATGAAAGCTGAGAAGTGATATGATTGCTGTCTATAAATACAGAAAGGGAATAAGCACCAGGGAAAGTGATTTGAGCTAAAGGACAATGTTGGCACAGGAACAAATGGGTATACACTGACTGCAAATAAATTTAGACTGGAAATTAGAAGAGGGCTCCTAACCATTACAGCAGTGAGGTCCTGAAACAGCCTTCTACCCAGTGTACTCGTGTCAAAAAACCTATTTCCTTTTATGTCAGAGTCCAGTAAATGATTCTTTGGCAAGAGGGGCAATTTTACCTGTGCATACAGCAGCGGGTGAGAGCAGTAATTGAATATGGCATCTAGTTCTGGGGCAGACCTTTACAAAGGATGTTGAAAATTTGGAAAATGTGAAGAACGTAGCTTCAAAAATTATTTGAAGGCTGGGGGGAAAAAACAGCCTTTCAGCATGAGACTTTAAAGCTGATGAGACTCTCAGCTTTACCAGCATGAGATTCATCTGTTTAGTTAACCAAAGAGATAACCAATAAATGACCAGCTCACAGTATATTAGCATCTCCGCGGGGAGAAATTATTGGGTACCAAAGGGCCCTTTAAGTTGCAATAAAACAAAATAAAAGAAAATAAAAGAAAGATACAGCAAACCGCTGGTTTCAGCTAAAAGCCAGACACATCTGAGTGCACACATTGTTAACTGGAAGGTGATGAACCTTTGGAACAGTTTCCTAAGGGAAGCAGGGGGCTCTCCATCTCAAATCCAGACTCCGTGCCCTTCTGGCAGATATGCTTTAGTCAAACAAGTCATTAAGGTCATTACAGCGTTAACTGGATAAGACCCAATGGCCTGTGTTACACAGAAGGTCAGACTAGATGATCTAATGGATCTTTCTGGTCTTAAACATCTATAAACAAACTAGCAGTCCCAAGGCAACAAAGGGCTATGCAACCAGTTAGATTAATTCTCAAGACATATTTATGCTCATGTGCCTTCACTTAATGTCCTTGTTCAGATCCAGTCCTCACATTGCTATTACTTGTCATTTCAAATGCAATTCCTTCCTGGCTGCCCCATCATATATACAAGATGTTTATTTTCCCCAACAGAGGCAACATTTTGTTCCTGCAGATGTACCTTATCTTTTGTTTGGCACGTGCTCCCCTACCCTGAAGGATCTGTCCTTGGTGGAAGAATTTAGTCGGTGGTATTTATCCAGGCTAGAATTTTGTTAGCAATATCACTGTCCTCTTTCTCTCCGCGAAAGCAGATTTGATCACTGCAGCTCCGATAGGGCTGGCTGTGTTCAGGCAGTACAAATTTCTGCCCCATCTGTTATCGGACCGTAGTGTCATACATTTGTTTACAGACTTTAAAGTATCCATGTCACAGAACGTGTTTTGCTTAAAAATATGTTTTTCGTGAAAGCATGGAGCTTGATGTAAATGTTCTTCTATCCAGCTCCAAAAAAAATTGCACAAGCGAAGACAAGGATTCTGCTTGACAAGAGTAGTTTGTGCCTGCACAAGAATTCACCACGTGCCAGAAGATCCTTGTGCATGACAGATTGCCACCTTTACAGAGACAGGGCCCTTGGCCTCAATCCCTTTTGCAAACCCCTGGCTTGCACCTTATGACTAGCCCAGCGCAGAGCAGCCTCAGGCTCCAGGCAGCTGGAGACTGGCTTGCTGTCACCTCGCTCAGCTCCTTCCCAGCTGCATCGGGTACTCTTCGGCTGCAGCTTAGAAACTGGGTACTACATCAATTGACTGAAAATGTTGTTGGATCTTCAAGATAACAACACTGAATACCATTGCTCCCAATCATGAGAAACCCAAATGCACAATCTCAAATTCTCTTCACTCGGTCAAGACACATTTCGCCTTTCAAATACGAGGCCAAAGGATAAAAAACCCATTTCCAGCAGGTTTTCGCTGCTCTTGGTCTCACCACAGCACAAGAGGTTAGGAGACAGAGCAGCGCTCTGTGGCAGCTGGGAACTCTACAGGCCTCCCTAATGACTGTGCTGCCCTGGAGCGTTACTGATTTCAGATACACTTATGTTACCATTATGCTGTTTTCATGCAGAAGACGGTCTCATCTGTGCAGTACTGGAAAAGTCTTTTGCACGCTCAGTCTGAGTGATTCCTTTTGCTCCTTGTAGAACCGTATTGATAACTGGGATCTTTTGAAACAAACCAAAGCTACATCCACCCTAATGTTACCCAAAAAATCAACCCAACGGTGAAAGACCAAGAAACTGGTAACGTGCCTATTGAACAGCAGGTTGACAGGAAAGAAAATGAATGCAGATGCAACTTCCAAGAGAATGCAGAGACTGTGGGTTCAGGACAGCGTGTGGTAATATCATTTAACTGGCAAAAGCTTAAAATCAAAGAGAAAAGAATCCAACCTTTTTTGTTTCCTGGGCAGAGCAAAAAGAATCCAGCTTTATAAACGTTTGAACATACCCAGACCCTGCTCAGACCAAGCAGCAGCCTGGTTTCAAATAGGAATACTTGCTCCAGTAGCAAGTTCCAAAAAATGAACTTATGCCCAGAGGGCAGGATGCTATCCTTTTTTTTTTTTCAAATCTGAATGCAAAACAAGATGGTATCCCTTAAAAAGTTAGTACTGTGAACTAAATGGACAATATGCTGTGTTGCAAGGATGACAGTTTTAGAACAATTAAAAATGCCAGTTTTTTTTTTAACTAAGGCATTGTTAGAATTAATTTTTATTTCCAGATGAATACTGGAAACATTTGGATTTCTCTAGTTCAGGGGTCAGCTACCTATGGCCTGTGGGCCGTCTGGCCTGCAGAGCCAGGATGCTAGTGGCAATTCAGTGACAGGGATGTGGAGGGGGAATTGCAGGCAGCCGTTTGCCTTTGGAATGAGCTCTGTTCATTCAGTCTTAAAGCAGATCCTTAATAGTGCTGCCTTAGCACCATTTATATACCCATGCCATTCTTTTGAGGTTGCAATAAGATTTCTATTGCAAATGTGCATTTACTTGCAAAAAAAAAAATGACAGAATAAATACAAAACTGTGATGTGCCTTGTGTCCTATTAGTTCAGGTTTTATTTAACAGTTAGATTGAGCCAAGTGCTAGACAAAGTTGTTCAAATGATCATCTCTTCTGCAATATTCACTGCTATGTGCGCTTTGTGCTTTAAAGCAGAGACTTAAGACAGCAAATCTACATTCTTTGTAAAAAAGATTCTCCATACTATTTATAATGGTGGCCCTTTAGGAAAACGACTCAAGACTTCGAGAGCTATGCTAACAGTTTGCTTTAAATAGAAATATTAGATCAGAAGATATATCCACTGGAAAAAAGGACTGAGACTAGTGGCTATTGTTCATGTACTCTGCTGTCACAAAGAAACTGTGAAAAAATGATAATGTGAAGACAATTAAGCACCCATTCTTGTAGAAGGCAGAACTGAATCACATCCAACACACTGAAACAACTGCATACACTCACATAAGGGCAAAGTGCTGCAGGTTCTGCCTTCAGCAGGTGCTACTCTTTGAAAGGTGACCAGATGCAAGCTGCTTGCTGAGAGCACCTCTCTTCTTGACTTGTTTCCTGTGTAAAGGCCTGAAATGTTCTTCTTAGAGAGAGTTTCCCCTTTATTTTACCTTCGAAAGTCTCTGCAAGAACTACTGCAGTGACCACAGCACAAGAGACAAAAGCTGGGGGCTCAGTGCTTACAAGCAAAAGATTTGGAGGATTGTTTAAACCTAATTTTTTAGCACCCATAAAAACCCAACACTTAATGTAGAGAAACTGGAGAGGGAGTAGAGACAGAATGAAGTCAATAAGGGAGCTGGAATGCACAATACAGGAGGGAAGGCTGAGGGAACTCTGTTTAGCTTGGGAAAAAGGAGATTAAGGGTGGACACAATAGCAGTTTTCAAATGGTTGAAAGGCTGCCATAAAGACAAAGGAGAAGCATTGTTTTCCCTTGCCACAGGGGGCAGGACGTGTGCCAGTGAGCTTACACTGCTACAAAGAAGGCTTATTAGAAGAAATCTCAGGAAAGACTTCCTAAGTGCAAGAGCCAGAGAACAAAGGCATGAACTACTTAAGGAAGTTGTTCAGTCTCCTTCACTGGAGCTTGTCAAGAAGAAGCTGGAAAAGCACCTCTGTCACCTCTCAGAAATAGCCCGACCTGCACCTGTGTATGGGTTTGGACTACAACAGCCCTCAAAATTCCCTTTCCACTAATCCCTGGTGATTTTATGAACACCCTTGCAGGAAAAAGTGTGCGTTAGTTAAACCATCAGTCCCTGTACCACTTCACAGATAGGGGTTATAAAATCAGTATATATAATTGTATAACCCAAGGGATACTACAAAGTCAGAGATTAGACTGGTTATTGAGTGAAACTAAACCACAGAATGCCTTTTACATGCCCTCCCATCTCCCAAGACAAAGTGTGCTTGCACTTCTTAAAAGTCAGAAGTGGCCTTTGGCAGACTGGTTTTGCACCATCATGAACCTCAGCATCAGTTGGAACAGATTCAGAGCCGCCTTCAATTACAAAATCCCCAGGATGAAAAAGCCAGAGACAATAAATTTGCTGCATCCCTTCCTGATCTATGCTCTGAGCTTCTCGAGTGCAGGTGAGAAAATCACTCGGACAGTGAGAGAACACTATATTCCCCACACATTTTACAGACATATGCAACACAAGGGTAGTCACAAAGATTTAGACCACCTGAGATTCTGACTCAAAATTCTCTTGCGCATGGTAGTACTTCCCATTGCCTACAGCAACTCCAAGGGGCAGGTTTTCCAGAGCTCAGCATGCAACAGCTGTCAACGAGGATCTTCTTAATGTAAACTAGTCATCATCTCTTTTGAAAGCCTAGCATGGCCCCAAAAGGTATTTTTGAAAAGCTAGCCCAAAGATCACAGGTCTGCCTTAGATGTGCAAATATATTGCCCATTGTCTTAACATAGGTTGTCTGAACAAACCAAAGCACAAACTTAAATTCAGGATGATTTTCAGAAACCTGCAATGGCATGGTCTGTCAGCTAAACAAATATGTTTACAAGCATCACACATGCATAGTTTTGTACCATTCATCTTTAATGACAGCTACGAGTTACATGTATATAAATATAATTTTTCATCATAGTGACACAAGCAACTAGATACGATTTAGGTAGACAAAATAGGAAGTGTTGCTGTAAGGCTACATAAATTATATTTTTATTCACAGGCTCCAGAAGAGCAAAGGCATGAATATAAAGAAGTTGATGGTGAGCTTTTAATGACTTCGGAATTTTTACACAAATTAGAAATGAAGATCAACTTGAGGTACAAATACTGTAGAACAGACTATAATCAGAACTATTACTAGTTCATGTTCAAACTTACTCTTTAAAAGTGACTCAAAACATGATAACAACAAATCGTACAATCCCGTTTTACACAACGAATATCCTCTTTGTTAGTGATTAGTGAGACTGACAAGTAACAGTGTTCAGAGTGCAGCTTATTTGGTTTCAAAAACCGATGTCATTTTATAATAGAGGCTCCAATCCTGCCATTGGATCCATGCAGCCAAGCCTTCACAACCAAAGTGCACTCCATGGATATTAAGAAGTAAACACCCCAACTGAAGTGAATGAATTTCAATGTCTGCATTGAGCAAATTACAGGATCAATGCCAAATCTGTTGTGGTCCAGTTCAGCAAGGCATTTAGCATACATTTCATGTTTTATGCATGAGAAATCTCACTCACCTCAGTTTTGCTACTCATGCTTAACTTGAAGCATAAGTCAAAAAAGCCTTAATGCCATTCTGTTTATTTTTAAGGGTATAAAATTATAACAATCACAGCATCACTGACAACTTCTCTGGGGTAGAAGTATAAGCATTTTAACAGTATGCCAGAAGGCATTTTACTTCTGCCACTAACTGCAATAGGAACTGAATAAGGCCCAAAAAGAGCTAGTACTGTTTAAGACATAGGATTTTCTTTTTGAACCCTTTAACATCTAACTGTAGATAGCAGAGAAATGCAGGAGCTTCTATCAACCTTTCAAAATAGTCTAAAGAAGAAAAAAGGTGTACTACAATATTGCATAGAAAAAGTCCCTGGTACAGGTATGCTTACACTGGAAAAGGAAGCATTTTGCCTACATTTTACTAAAAACAAAGCACAACCATACGTAAGTTACATGATTCACATATAATAACAGTGACTATGTTCTTTGGAATTGCTAATTTATTTCAAGCATATTTTTTATTCTGCATGCTACGGATAAATATTGAATGACTAGAGTTGAATGTGAAATTGTTGTGGGATGGGAAAAGAATTTTTGACTTGTCAACGTGTTTCCTGTTCTCCATCCTACTGAAACCCAAACTCCTCCACACCACCACAAGACCCCTGCACAGCCATGTGGTTTAGGCCATCGGTTTGGGATGAGAAGACCTACATTCAAGTCCTTGCTCAGCTACCTGTAGAACTGGTCACCCTCCCAACTACCCTATGGAAGGTCTCTCTTATTGGAGTTGCTGCACCTGGTGAAGAGAATTTAGTATTCACGGCAACCAGAGGATGACTTTGCAGTCTAGTGCTTGTGGAATTAAGGAGGGGTGTAAGAGACTCGCATTCAAGAGTCTACTCTAATGAATATTATTGACATGAAATGGAACAGCTCCAGCAGGCAAGACTGAGACAGGGAGTCTCATCTCAGAATAGTTAACCAGTAGTTAGTTAAATACATTCCTGGGTTGTGGCAGACCTAAGTTCAAGTCCCTGTTCTGAATCAAAGGTTGCTCTCTCCAATATTCTGGACCTAAGAAAGCTTCCACTTAAAGCTGCTATTTCCTTGAAAAGTTTTGGCTTTGTTGTTTTGACATTTTCCGCTGTTGATTCCCTGACCAGCTTCACATAAAAGGATGATTGTTCCAAACTTCTACTCCCAACACACACATTCTTTTCCGTTTCCTAAGTTAATTAAATCAATAATTTAATTTAATTAATCTGTAAAGTCTTAGGACAACTTCAGACCTCACTAGTTTTCACTGCACTATATAATTGGTGTTTTAACTAGTAATTTTTTCATATACATCACAAAGGCTGTATGTACCAGTTGCACATGAGATGCAATATTAATGTGTTAAAAAGCCATGCATGTTAATTTGAAGGGAGAAACAATTTAGTCAGAGATAACACATTCTTAACAGTGAGCACTTGAATCTCATGGTACAGACTGTGCAAACCAATTTGATCCATCTATAAATGTCATGATATACATTAGGCAGCATATAACACAACTAAGACACACATTTAAACACACAAATTGGCCTCATAAAAAACTAGAGTTTCTGGATTCCACAGAGAATATATACTTAGAAGTTTATCTGTGTAAAAGGTGCACATATTGAATAAATATACTTTGTATTATAAAAATATGATCATGATTACTCTTTGATATAATAATAATACGGTTCTATACATGTACCAGGAGGACACATTTCTTATAATCCTTCCTATTATTACAATACTGGAGCGTAATATCAAACCCTTTTGGACGTTTCAGATACTGGACTTCTGGCACAGTCACATTTTGCTAGCAGTCAAAAATGTCAGGACATTAGTACCCATCATTGTGTTTACATTATAAGTTACATTTTAATGGGAAAGCTTGAAGCAATTATTTTGGAAAAAAAATAAGGAACACATTAATTTTCTTACTAATGATCCTTGCAAGGCACCTAAACATTTTATGTTTCAGTATGTTATAAACCAAATTTGGAATATGACTGCAGATTAAATCTATATAATTCTAGATGAAATCAAACAGGTTTTTGTCTCTTGGCTCTACTGAACATGCTTCAAATATTTGATGAATATCAACATTATGCATGAACAAACATTTCTTCATTCGAGTGATTTAACTGTCTCTATACACAGAACAATTTTGCATTTGTTCTGTTGTTTATGAAGACTACGTATAAGTGCACACATCCATCCTGAACAGAGATGTATTTGCCAGCTCTAACTACAAAAGTAAAAGGTAGCTTATCTTAAATAATGTATCTATATTAAAAACTGACTGTGCCAGCATTTTAGTCATTGTTTTTTTTAAATACTATTGGGCAGTAATATATTTAGCAAATTGAGATTCATTTTACATATACCTGAGTGTCATATTTCCTGGCATTTTGTTAAATATTTCTAATACTGAACAAAAAATTTGGAAAGATACGTGTATGAAGACAGAATCACATGCAACCAATCCATAGCTAAATGTGAAGCAGCAAACATCAGTGTGCATTGTTCATACAGTACAATTTGACTTACAGTACAAGATACCATTATATTGCACATTACATAACATGTCACATTTCATAAAGATACGGTTTTGCACTGCAAACAGGTACATTTTTACATCTGTGAAGACATAAATGATTTACAAATGAATTTAAAAGTAAAATACGTCATTGAAACATTATTGCCTTGGCAAGGTCATTCTAATACCAGCGGAAAAGGGTGACATTGCATGGATTGATCTCTATAAAGAAGAAAGCTTATACCTGACAACTTTGCCAGAAAATATTGCCTTAAAAAAAATTTAGGTTTTTTGGAAAAAAATATTAATACTTTTTCTTGGCAATGTTCTTGTTCATCTATATCCTGTACAGATTTGGTTAAAAAATGGCCCTCTTCCTGTTCCCATTAAACACCCTTGCAATTGCCTTCAAAATGAAACAGGTTTAGTTCATTCCCCACCCCCCATAAAGCTATGAAATGTACAATAACATTATTATATTTTTTTATTATTATATCATTGCCCACCATTCTTTAGCTAGTTTTTTTCAGCTTTATCTTCCTTTATCACAATGCTCTGGAGCAACCCAGATGTGTCATCCTGAGCATGAAAACAGATGGCAGCTATACACAAATGCTGCCATTTGGAAAAATGTTCATAATCAGTGAAACTGAAAATCTTGTTTAAAAATTATTGTAACAGAAATTAAACTAATTCAGTGTTCCATTAAACAGTGTACCCTGAACTCATCACCAATATGCTACTGTTTAAATACTGAACGCATTATGAGCCTGTTCCTGCTCCCACCAAACTCAGTGGCTAACTTCTTCAGTGAAAACAGAACTGGGCCCAATACCAGCTTCCCAACATT
This sequence comes from Crocodylus porosus, assembly GCF_001723895.1. NCBI lineage: Eukaryota > Metazoa > Chordata > Crocodylia > Crocodylidae > Crocodylus > Crocodylus porosus. Next base: position 33,440,821 of record NW_017728915.1, on the reverse strand, counting down.
TGGAAAAATATATACAGCGTAAGGAATTATACCCAACTAGGTTTTAATATATGGTTTTAAAACACTAACGTCTTTATTTGAAATTTGGAGTCCAATCCTGCAAACAGGCATAACCTTTCGGCACAAGTGGGACTGTGATCTACCACCAAGCCAATGTCCAGAAACTTAGAACGAAAGCGTATGCATAACCTAGCATAAGATCAGGGGCCCTATCTTACAACAACATTTCTTCTGGGTCTGCCAGACTTTTGAAAAGGTTTTCTTTCCCAATTTATTAAAACAGGGGAATGAAAACAGGCCAGTAATATAGGTATCTGGACATTATTATATAGCATACAAGAAATATGGCTCAATTCTGCAGGTAAACTTCAAATGGAAAGCAACAGCAGTTTTCCTTGAATATGGGCCGTATTATCAAGCCCCAAAGTCCTCAATATTGTGTGCTAATTGTTAAACAGGATGATACCATGACTTGCTAATGAATAAACAATATGCATCCTTCAGGTTTTCTGAATTAAAACAAAGACATACTTTCTACAAATATTTTTTGAAAACAAAAAGTTAACAGGTATTGCAACAGGTCTAAATGCATTTACAGATGCATTCCCTAAATAAGGCAAGAGTTCTTAATCTCTATAAAGCCATTCACAGCTGAAAATGATTTTACCACAGTTTCCACAGCTCTAAAGCTTTTTAAAAATTGTATTAGGGGAAACCTTTAAAAATATTTCTAAACAAAAACTATTCTAACACGTGTAATTAATTACCTGACATTTTTTCCAAATAGCAGCATTAGGAAATTTTTGTGTGTTCAGTTTGAAGAACTGCATATTTTTCAACACATTTAAATGACAAGGGAAAAGACACTGGGAAGCTAACATGCACAAAGAGAAGTTTGACAAGATGTTTGTTTGGTTTTCAAAAGGTGATTTTAAAAGGAAAATGCTTGTGCTCTGTCTCAATTACAGATTTCATAAAAGCAGTGCATAAATTTAGGATGTCCTTATTAAGGAGATACCTCTCAACATACTAACAAAGGAGTTTAATGGATTTAAAAAGGAGCAACAACATGTGTGCCTGGCTTTGCACACAGTATGCAAGGCTAAGCACAAAGTTCAGTGTTTTCTATTAAAATACAGAGATGAGAAAATTGGTTTGAAATGTAAATGAACCCCTCCCCACCAACAAGCAAAGGCACCTTACACACACGACTGCAAAATAGGAAAGGTTATTTCTTGCTAATATTATTCTATATAATATTATAGAAACAACAGCAATTGTAACCAGGTAAGTAATCCTACTCTTGTGAAATGTGCAGCCTAGTCCTTCAGACTCAACAGATTTAGAAACTGTGATTGCTTACCGGAATCAAGCCAATACTGGAAAGCCTGGACATCATCTTACAAGACACCTAATGCCTCCTGAGATGCCTTGTGCTCTTGATTCCCTCTGAAGCTAACAAAACTTGAGAAAGATCAGCATCATATGGGATTAAGTTGCTTGGGAGATTTAACCTTATGATTAAAGAATGCCCAAATAGCATTGCTGTCAAGTACCAAAAGATCCAAAAAAACTGAAGGGCTGGACCTTACAGACCTTGCCATGAATAGTTTCACTGAAGTTAGTCTACCAACTCGTAACTACTATGTGCAGAATCCCTGCTTCCACAAACACGTAAGATGCAAGTATGTGAGAAGTTAAGGTCCAAACTTGCCCCCAAGTAATCTCTGTGCAGTGAACCATACATAAAAATGCATGAAAAAGGGGAAAGATGATGGCCTTATTCACATTTAACACAACATTAAAATCCTTTGCTAATATTTGCATTTTATCATTAAAAAAAAAAAAGTAAGTCTGTATTTGGTTTTGTTTCGATGCAAGAGAAAACACATCTTGTCATAAAGAAGGAGAGTTAAGGGAATATAAAAATCAATGACTAACTGATTTTTACTGGTGCATTTTTACTCTTTCCAGCTTTTTTACTCTCTCCAGCATTTTCGGCAATATTTAAAAAGGCTAACTTCTGCACTGATACATCAGCCCAAGAAATTCAATTAAATGACTGATGACTTTAATCGATTACAAAGGAAAGTGACAATGCAGACAAGAACTGTGTGTACCACAACTCCAGTGTACTACAACCACAGCAGCAATTCTTGCAGCTGTTGTTCAGACAAACCCGATTTGCTTCAATGGGATTTAGTACCTCAGTCCTGCAAATGTGCATGCAGTAAACTGCTCGGGTGAGCAGCTCTACTGACACACACAACAGGGTTTGACATGAGAGACTGGAAAAATACATTACGCAGTTTTCAAAGCAAAAATAGTCGTGCATTTAAAAACACAGCCCTCGGCAGACTGCATTTTAAATCACAGATCATGTCACTAGGTTCATTACTTCTCCTGAACTATATAAAATGCAGGTTCAAAATAAAAATATATCTTTTTGTTCTAAATTTGGGACTTGGTTTTTGCTGCATGACAAATCCAAAAGGATTTGCTGGGCTCCCTCACTAAATGCTACTAGAGCTCTGTCTCAAGAATAAGACCCTGGTCCTGCAAGGTCATATTCAGGCATGCATCCTTGAGCCCACAAACCCCTGAGGCTCTAGCAGGACCAACCCACCTGAGCCGGCCACATCCCAGCTTTCCTTCAGCACCACTGATTGCAACAGATCTACCACTACTGCCTACTGGATCCACTGTAACACTTGTTCTCTATGGCTAAAACAGACATTGGGTTGGGCTGGTTCTTGCCAGCTTTAACTCACACCAGTGGTTTACACAAGCCTTTGGACGCGCCATGGAGAACGTGTGCCAAAGCCCACCCAGCACAGCGACCAGCCCCTTAATATGGGGGGCACTAACGGCATATCAGTGATTGCTTGAGACAAATAAACCACTGTGCAAGGATGGGAGTGAAGGTCAGTGCCCACTGCCCTCCAGGAGCCAGCGACCGCTTGAACAGCGACAAAGTTGGATCAGCCTTGGTTGTCTGGCCAAGGAGCGTGCGTCTATAAGTGGATTGGACTTGGGTGTCCAGCCAAGGGTGGATTGGCCTTAGTTCTCTGGTGAAGGAGCATCTACAAGTGGATCGGACTCGGGTGTCCAGCCAAGGGTGGCTCGGCCTCGGCTGTCTGAAGGAGCATAGTTATCCAGCAAAGGAGCATCCACAAGCGGGTCGAATTCCAGTGGCTGGCCAAGGGTGAGTCGGCCTTGGTTGTTTGGCGAAAGGAGCATCTACAAGGGAATGTACTCGGGTGTCCGGCCAAGGGGGGCTTGCCCTCGGCTGTCCCACTGAGCGTCTGCAGGCGGCTGGGCCTCGGGCGCGGTGGAGGGGTGCTCAGAAGGGCCCGTCGGGCGGGCCCCGCGCGCGCAAGCAGTAGTTGCGGCCCTCGTTGTTGTCCCAGTACTCGGCGCCGGCCACGCAGTAGCGCAGCGCGAACTCGAGGCCGGCGCTGCCGAGGGCGCCGGGCCACAGCGGCAGGTGGAAGGCGAAGCGGTCGGTGAGCGCATCGCCGGGCGCCTGGTAGTCGGCGGGCAGCTCGGCGCAGCTGGCCCAGCGGTCCAGCGTGTAGCGCACCGACACCGCCTTCTCGTAGGCCACGTTGAGCACCCGCGCGGCGCCGCGCAGCCCGCCCGCTTCGGCGCGCGCCC
>NW_017728915.1:33429698-33436715 GCF_001723895.1 Crocodylus porosus | reverse complement strand
CCGCCGCCCCTCCTCCCCGCGCCTCGCGCCGGCCGCTGGGTGCGGGCCCTCCACGTCCCGCTCCTGCCGGCTGTCCTCAGCACGACCTCGTACATTTCCCCACTTCGTCAGCACGACCCCGCTTATGGCCACATTTCCTCAGCAGCATTTCCTCGTCCCTAGGCACAACCCCATTACTGTCAGTTTTCCTCAGCACGACCCCATACGTGTTCCCATTTCCTCAGCATAACCCCATTCACGCCGGTTTCCCCCAAGCAGGACCACATTTGGTTCCCAGTTCCTCAGCAGGACCCCATTTATGATCCCATTTTTGTCAGTTTTCCTCAGCACAACCCCATATATGTCCCCCTTTCCTCAGCAGGACCCCACATGTGTCAGTTTTCCTCAGCGGGTCCCATCCATCTTCCCATTTTCTCAGCAGGATGCTCTGTGGCCCTGTTTCCTCAGCACGGCCCCTCCCGGCCCGCAGACCCCAGCTGGGCGCCCCTGGGAACCCGCGGCCTAGAGGCTCCGTCTGCCCTTGGGACGAGGCTCGGCCCCCACGGGCCTGTTTGTGGGCTTGGGGTCCCTGTGGGCTCCCTCGGTTGTGAGGGAGCTGCAGGATACATGGCAGTTTGGGGATGACTCGAGAGAAAGCGGAGAGGGGAGTGGGGGCCACGGGCTCAAAAGGTGTGGGGGGCACCAGGGCAGCTCTGTTTGTTAAGCCATTGAGAAAGTGGGGCCCAGGCCCCCCAAGTAATGCTCTGAGCTTCCTTAAGGAGGCCACTGAGGAGGTAACGACTGATTCCTTGGGACAAATAAAATGGGGAAGGAGGGAGGGTCATCGGTTCTTCCAGAGTGCATGGAGGGGGGCAGCACTCACTGGCCCTCAGGAGACTGGCCAAGAAAGGCTGACAATCTGCTCTGATGGTCTTAGGATGGCTGTAATTTGAGGGGTTGAAGCAGTTGCGATGATCTGGGACTGCAGTGGTGCGCGCACGAAGAGCCAAAGCTGCAGCTGCCTCCTTTCCTGTTCTCCCCTGTATTTCAGAGAAAAGCCACGAACGGCTTTGATATGTGCTCAGTGCACTTTGATATCACCCCACTGATTCAACAAATCATTTTTAATGATGCATTTTATCTTCCAAGCCAGTGGTTTGCAACCTGTGGTCCCCCAGGGGTCCACAGACTGTCGAAGGGGACTGCGAAAGATGACTACGATTAATCAAAAGTGTGTGAACACCCGCACACAATTCAAAGGGGTCCGCACCTTCATTCAAAATTTTTTAGGGGACTGCAAATGAAAAAAAGGTTGAAAACCACTGTTCTAAGCCAGGGGTATAGGTTGTAGCTGTGTTGGTCTAACCTGACGAAGGGTTTTTGAACCCGAAAGCTTGCTTACTAATTGTTTTCCAACTATTTAAGTTGGTCTAATAAAAGATATCAGATTCACCCAAAGAACCTTGTCTGCCTACGTTCTAAGCCAAACATTTACTTATTTACTAATATTTGTGCGTCATTAAGGGCTGTGACTCCTGGCACTTTGCAAGACTTGCTGTTGGGGGTTGGGGGAACGACCTGCATGTCTGCAGCTGCTCTGCCCTCCTTCCCTCACCAGCTCTGATGCGGTCTTCAGAATGGGAGGGAGGGAAGGGAGTGAGGGGAGTTGTCTGGGGTTTGGCCAGCCTGCACTGGGGCGGGTGGATCGGAGCCCCCTCCCCACTTTCTACGCACCCACCCCACCCTCCAGCACAGGCTGGGCAAACCCTAGCAGAACTCATTTCTCCCCCTCCCATTTGAAGACAGCATCAGGAGCCGTCAGGCACTGAGAAGTTAGTGAAGACCCTCTGCTTTGGAGTGCCTACATCCAAATCCTCACGTCGTGAGATTGTCCCATGATTGGGCACTTCGAAAGCACTCAGCAGCTGCGCGCTTCTGTAAGGGCACGGCTGTAGAGAGCTTTCGAGGGGCTGATTGCATGACAAATGTAACTTTTGTCTGCACCCAAAGAGAGTCTCTTCCAAGTCTTGCATTTTTCTAGTTTTGCCTTTCAGTCACTTTAAGTTCAAGTGGAACATACTGCCTAGGGAAGTGGTGGACTCTCCATCACTGGAGGTGTTCAGGAAGAGGTTGGACAGGACAGCCACTGGTTGGGGATGCTCTAAGCATAGGGATGGCTTTGTTCCACTATGGGGACTTCCCAGGCTTCTGAGCAATACTGCTTGCCGCCACCCCGCCTTTCTGCTGCATGTCAGAGAGTTTTTAAGTCTCTCCCAGCGGCACTGTGTTTTGGCCACAGCCCACTGGGGTGTGCCAATGCTTCTGGTGGGACCGAAGCTGGAGGTTCCTGGCTAGAGGGTCTTGCCCCGCCACTCAGGGTCAGACCAATTGCCATATTTGTCATCAGGAAGGACTTTTACCCCATGTTCAGATTGGTATGGATTGGGGGAGGTTTGCCACCCTCTGCAGTGGGGGACATGGCGACATTTCATAGAAGCAGGACATTGGCTGCTGTGGTTCCCCTGCTTTACCTGTGGCAGGTTAGGGTGTGTTAGGTCTGTGTTGTGTCAGGACTGACAGTAGTCTTTAATGTAGAGTTTAGATTATGGATCGTGTAGGGTGGTTTGGATAGAGATGATCCTGCCTCAGGCAGCGGGCTGGACTAGATGACCTCTGGAGGTCCTCTCCAGCCTGACTTTTCTATGATTCTCTGAATTATTTAATTTAATTATTAAAATACACTCATGAGAGTTGTTAAATACTTTGAAAAATAAATGGCCATGAAGTGTTCCTCTTGTTCACTACTTGCATGGGAAACCCAAAGGGAAAGGTGGAGGAAGCCCTGATTTAGCAAGCGCTCTTTTCTTTGAAACAGTCTCACTATGCTGTGAACTGTTTGACTTTTTTTCTGGGATGCTTTCAGGAGATGTGAAGGCTATGTGGCCATTTGGGGTTGTTAAAGATCCTGCAGTACTTTGCACAACAAGGGTGTATCTGAACTTCTCCCTTTTGGTAATTTGGTTGCCTAACTTCTCTTCTTGTCTTACCATTTTGTAATATTACTGCTCATGGCTGAACTCCCCAAGACCTGCATGTTGGTCCTTAACTGTCAGTGACACTGCACAGAGCAAGCCACTCTCCTTCATTCCCTACTGTTGGTTGATTTTCACTCACAACTCTGGTCCATCCTTTGTTCAGGGGAAAGTGAAGACTTAAGTCAATAAAAGTCATGGAAAACTAGTGCTTCCAAAGAGAGCAGAAAAACAAAGATAAATACAAACAGCCTTCAGTCAACCAGGTCATAGCAATGTGAGATGCTAACAGACATTTAGTGAAACAAAATCCTCTTAGTGGCAACACTGCCAAGGCAAAATGCCTTTAAAATCCTTAGCCCTTTACTTATCTTCAGGTGGAACCTCAGCTGGAACTTCATTTAGAGGGAGCAAAAAGGGCATTACCACTATGGCTATGCAGATGTGGGAGTTACAGCAGCAGAACAAAACACTTGGGATGGAGTGCCATTCTACCTCTTGCAGAAGAACATCAGATTCAGATTATATAGTGCACAGCACACAGGACACAAGCTAAGTCTACAGAAAGACTGAGGTGCCTAGGTCCCACGTTGCTACAACCTCTGGTTCCTGTTCCCCTATTACCCTGCCCCCCACTGAATCCACTTTCTGTCTACTTCCTGTCCAGCTCACGTACAGTGCATTTTGTCATGCAACTCTCTGCCCCAACACTGCTTATGCTCAACATGGAGTCACTGCTAGCACAGGAGATATAGTTTCCATTTTCTAAGTTCTTGTTGCCAGGACCCCACAATGGGCTAAGGTTGCGATAGCAGAGAAAGTCCTCAGATCTAGGCTACAGCACGCTCCGTTTGGACAGAATTTTAAGAGACTGCAACTGCTAAAATACAAACTCCATTTTTCAAAGACATCAACTTACCAGAGGTGCAGCAAAATGCATAGCCTTCATTACATTTAAAAACCTTACTCCATGGCAAGGGGGGGGGGGGGTGGTGTTAAAGAAAAGGGCATCACAATGTTTGTGCCAGCTGTATACCAGATTAATTTTGTTTTGGCCGAAACTTTGGCCCAGGGGGAGGGGAGATGTGTGGAAATCAGCTTGAGAGACACTCTAATGTGGAAAACATCACTCCATACAGGATTGATAAAGTTGTAAGCTACTGAAAATAGGGTTGGATAATGGGAAGTGTCAGGTAATTTTAACCTGAACAGGAAGTTCTGCAGTCTCGACTAGAATAAACATGTACACACAGATACACAATTTCTTTGAAGTGTGCAAGCTCTATTGCACTTACAGAAGCTGCACAATTGCATCCTGCTATAGACAGATTAGTTTGAGTCTGTAAGCATCCATATAGCTGTGTCATCTCTGACTCGTTCATGAACAGAACGGTTGGGTTTGAAAGTCTAACGTTTGTCTGGAGACGTTCGGTCTGTATTACTGTCTGAAGGATGTTATGAAGATCACCTACTGTTGAAAGCGTGGGGTTATTTTTTTTTTCTATGATATTTTTAGGATGTGAACCAGGACACTCTTCTAGGTGACAGTGTCAGCCAGCTCATTATGAAATCATTAGACTAGATCTTGACATCCTCCCCACACATCCCCAAGAGAAATATTCAGTACCTTTTTTATTGGAAAACATCATCTTAACAGAAAATCAATTTGAAAAGGGCTCGACTGAAAGAGGCCACTTGCAAAATTCTGAAAATGGTTTGTTAAGTTGTAGTCTATTTTAATCTATTGTGCTCACTAGGATTTCCAAGAGAACAGACATGTATCCAGTGCTGTGCCACTTTTCATTAGCATTAAAGTAACAATTAAAACCAAAACCCTCTCATTACTCCTTTTCTTGCATTATCTACTAGAGCATTCTCTTTAAAACCTGTTTTACTCTATTGCTATATTACTGTGTAAATAAGAGGAGCTGAAGTACCTGGATTACTAGTAGGTCTCAGGGGGCTTTAATGTGGGGGCTTTAATGTGCAGTAACATATTCTACTGCGCATTAAAGCGTCATGGCAGAAACAGCGCTACTATACTAATGTACAGTAGAATTAGTCTACTGAGCATTAAGCATCACTGAAAAGGTGTTCACTTTTGCTCCAGTGCATTAAGGCAGCCTAATGTGCCTTTATGTAGTACCTCATATTAGAGGTATAAAACTTAATGTTCAGTAGTAAAAGTGCACTAATGAATGTGTAGATGTGCCTGGGGAGTTCCAGAATTGTAGATGAAACTGGGAGGAAAGTGAGACAGGGATGCCCCTATGCCGGTGCCTAAGAACTCTGTCTAGAACTGTAGGGGCCAAACTTTTTGGCAAGTGTGCCACGCATGCCACTCCAATACCCTTCCCCTGCTTAATCTGTTGCTTTGCTTGCTTCTCCGTGCTCCATGCTCCCTGCCCAATCTGTTGCTCTGCTTTCTAATCCGTGCCCTGCCTGTCCCCACATTCCTTGCTCCTTCCCCAGGCTGCTATTTGCCACGCAGGGGCTGCCTGTGTCAGCTGTGAGACATGTATCACAGGTTGGTCACTCCTGATCAACATGATAGACTTCACCTCTACACATTTCTAAAAATCACTAGATTATTGCATGTTGAAGCTCTTCATCAAATTAGTAAAAAAACCTGAATACCCAATTCAAGGACTGCAATGTCCATCCTTCTCATCCTACGGCATCCTGATCTCACCACTTCATGCAGTCCTATTGATCAACAGATACAGGCTGCATGAGTCATACTGCTGTAGTGAGGACATGTGATCTTAAATGTAGAAGAGTAAGTTTTCCCTGATAGGAGGGATACTATCCTCTAAACATAGATGAGACAGATTTTTTTTAAAAGATCCAAATAAGCCAAGAAGCTTTAGAATTGTCTTTTCTTGTTAGAGTTGACCTCAGCTCATGTCAAGTTGAATTTAACCTACTGCTTCTCATAATGCAGCCTGCACAGTTCAATTAAGCACCAACCATCTTTGTTGCTCTAAGTGATCAGCTTCAGAGTTCAGAAGAGAAAAACAAAAATACAACATTTGTCAAGGGGCCAACAGAGAAAAGAAAAACTGAGAACAAAAAGACTAGGTCCTGTTTTGTGTATCTTTATTCATGCAAGCATTTCCACTGATTTCACAAGTGCTGTTTGCCTGAGGAAGGACCAAATTGTTTGAAAAAGTGTTAACGGCAGTGAGACCTTTACTGCAAACAGGTACACACAGAGTGAGGGAGCATAGGCAGTGGCGCATTGCAGCCTGCCTTTCCGCCTGCTCGGACACGGGCTTCGCATTTGCGAGCGCCTGCACCGTCCTTCCAGCCGTCTTCTGGGAACCGGCCTTATCTCCCCATCTTCAGGCCACAGAACAGCAGGGCCACCCAATGTGCCAGGCCTGCTGCAAATTAACCACCCCCTAATGTCACACCAATGCCCTCCCCTCGCCTGACCTGCTGCTCCGCCTTCTGCTCCACACTCCCTGCCCTTTCTGCTGCTCCGCTTCCCGCTCTGTGCCAACCGCTGCTCTGCTTTCCGGTTCCTGCTCAACCTGATGCTCTGCTTTCTGCTGCAATCCACTGGCCTACTTTCTGCTCCCCGCCTGATCCACAGCTCTGCTTTCTGCTCCCTGCCTGATCCACGGCTCTGCCGTCTGCTCCAATCCACTACCCTACTTTCTGCTCCCCGCCTGATCCATAGCTCTGCTTTCTGCTCCAATCCACTGATCTTTCTGTCCCCTGCCTGATCCACAGCTCTGCTGCCTGCTCCAATCCACTGCCTCGCTTTCTGCTCCCTGCCCGACTTGACGCTCTCTTTCCGCTCCAATCCACTGTCCTGCTTTTTCTTCCCCGCCTGATACACAGTTCTGTTTTCTGCTCCGTGCCCTACTCCACCGGTCCCCCAATCTCCCGCTTTTGCTTTCTGCACCCAACCTGCCACTCCGCTTTCCCCGCCCCCTTTCTCCTGGTCCCGCCCCGCTTCGTTTGTGTCGCGCGCGCGCGCCGATCGCGCGTCACTTCC
>NW_017728915.1:33402782-33429598 GCF_001723895.1 Crocodylus porosus | reverse complement strand
GGAGCGGGGGCTCGGCGCCGGCTGGGTCGCGGCGGTGAGTGGCCCCGGGGGGTGGGATCGGGTCCCCGACACGTGTTACATTCATGGTGGCAACGACAGGGACATGCTGCCATGTCATGCGCCACGCCGTGAGGAACCAGCCACGACAACGTCTCACATGTAACGACCTGACATTCCATGTTGAACGCTGTTGTGGCTGGTTTGTATGCTGCACAGTGGAGCCTTAACTTTGCCCCTGGACAGTGGGGGGTGGGGGGGTGGGAAGCAAGGTTAAGGCCCTACAGTGCAGCTTCAAAAATTCCCCCCATTCCATACACAGCACTTTTAAGATCCTGGGCACACAACACAGGCAGAGGACTTTTATCTCAGATCCCACAAACTGCAGATCCTGAACATGTGGCATGGCAGATGGTGTGGTTTTTGGGATCAGGGATAACGTTTTTCAAATCCCATTGCATTACCATCTGGCCTGGATGGCCCCTTGCAACAAAAGAAAGATAAATTTTAAGTAAGTGGATCAAGGATACTAATTAAGGGGAAAAGTTTCAGAGATGATGGTTATGATTTACCTGCAGAAAGGGGAGAACAAGAGGAAAACAAAGGACGACAAACCCTTCGTTGAACACTTTTGGTAGCAGAATGAAACATCAAGATCATTCTGTACAAAAGAACCAAAATCTACTAATCAGACAGTAGCTTTTACAATAGAATGACGTGGCAGGTGCTCCTCTGAACCCCTTAAGAATAAAAAGCTTTGGAGAACAGGCCATTTGCCATTTTTGTTTTCAGGACTGATCATTTTCCTTTACGTTTCCAGCTTTGGTAAGGGAGATCTACAGTTACCATTTTTACATCTGTGGAGATGTAGGTTGCTTGTATAAAGTTCTGTAGAGAAATCTATTCCACTTAGTCACTTGCCAAATGAGGTTATTACCTTTAAGCATCATTCAATACCAGGTGAGCAAATGCTCTTCTAGCCTGATGCTGCTGTGATCTACAAGAGATCTACATCCGAATAGATTTTACTTGGCTTTTGCTTTACTTGGTCAGCAGAGTCCATAATTTTTATTTTATTTTATTTTATTTTTTTTTTTTTTTTATAGTGGAGGCAATGCTTTCCATTTTAAACTGGTGTTTTAATTATTTCTCTTAGTTACATAAACTGGTATAGTTCAGTTTTCTTTCATACCTTTGGTTAGAGGAGTTAAGAAAAGGTGATACAACCCAAATCAAATCCACAGTGGAGGGAGAGGACTTTTCTCGTTTAGAGGTAACATAATTTGATTTGTTATTATCTTATGTTTTTTGCTGTCAGGCTTGCAGAGTCAGACTCTGGGTAGACTACCATTGCAAGCAAGACAGTCATGAAAACCTAGCCAATTTAAGACTTCTCGGAGTACAGCTTAAAAGGGACTTCCAAAACCACAAAATAACCTGGGGTTTTTTTTTGTTCTACTGTAAAAACTTGAATAGCTTGAGTGGTGCTACTTACTAGCAATGATTCTTACATCTTTCATTTCCTTTTTTGTGAAGTATCTAACTGCATTAGACTTAATGTACTTCTCTGTTGTCAGGTGCAAGGCTGGGGTAAAGCTGCTCCATTTGCCTGCCTACAGGTGCAAAAGAAAGTCAAGAAATCAAGGGCAAGTGAAGCTGTCAACAACAACTGCCTGATTTGCTCAGATATGATGCAAACCGCTGAAAAAAGTTTGGTCCTAGAAACCAAGCCCGCAAAAGAACAGTCAAAACCTAACAGCAAGTTCAGTACGTGTACTACAGAGGAGACTGCGTCAGAAAAGGAAGAGGTTCCAGTCCATCCAAGCGAGGCCATCTGCTGTTCTACCACAGATGGTGTTAAGAGAGAAGTTTGTAATGGCAAGTTTCACTCCCCTCAGGCCTTCCAAGGTGAAAAGAAAAGTTTGCCAATAAAGGAATTCAGCATATGGCATCTAGAAACATTGAAACATAAAGACAGGAAAAGCTATGAGCCTAGCGTGCCCAACACTGATAATGCCGAGTCTTTGTCAAAGCCATCGCTAGTTTTGCCACCAGTGAGAGATGCTGCTCCCAAGAATAACCCAGATGCTTCTTTAAAGAAGAATAAAGCAGTCTTCTCCCAGACAAAAATGCTCTATGGTACTTCAGAAGAGACTGCTTCTGACAGTCATGAATCTCAAACAGAGCAAAAGGGGGAAACAGGAATCGATGTTGTGAGTACTACAGTGAAGGAGAAAATGAAAATGAATGAATCATCCTATGTCCCAAGCCTGCCAAAGGCCTCCTTTCTGCAAGGGGACCCTGAGCCATTGCACTGGCATTGTGCTCTTTTGCCAGATAAAAAGACAGCAATCACTTCTAATTCTGTCACTTTAAAAAAAAACTGTAATCTTGCCAGCATGCAATTTCTGCAAACAAAAGGATTACAGTACACAAAACAGGAGGCAATCAGGAGCCCTTTCACCAGTAACATCAGAAGCAGAAATCCGGAGGCCAAGCAAGGAAGTGAATCAAAGATACAGGAGCTCTCTCTGCTTTCTGGACTGTTGCCTTCCTTAACGGTCAGCCACGTTGCACTAACTCCACTGTCTTCTAAACTGACCTAACATTTTTTATATTGTAATTCCATGCCTTTTTTTTTTCTTTTTGTATTTGTTGGGCTCATTGTATGAGAAAAACAATTGAAGATACACACTAAATTCTGCTTCTGAGCACAACTATTCGTCAATTTTGTAGGTGTTATTGGTGTGTCAGTTTATAACACTATACTTTCAAATAGATTTACTTTTCAGTTTACAGATTAAAAAGTTCTGACTCCTTTGTTCTGGAGGTGGCTGAAATGCAGCTTCCTAATTCGGATGCAGCCCTTGCGCGGTATGATCGTGTGTGGAATTTTGGTACCCGATCCAGCTAAGCATCTAAGCTTAACTTCAAGTATATTCCTGATGCCATGTCTAGGAAGCAAGGCATTTAAGAGTGTTTTTAATTTAAGCACAGGATTAAGTGCTATTGAGTTCCATAGGCCTGAAGTGTTTGTACAAGCACTTTGCTGAGCTGAAGCTGAAAAAAATGCATTAGAAATAGTCCTTCACTGACCTGGAAAACAGCAGCTTTACTGTAGGGCCATGACCAAATGATCAGTTATTTACCACTTTTTGTTTTCATTTGGTTTTAAGTATGATTTAAGATTTTCTCCTCATTTCTTTGCTTCCTTCCACATTTGACTAGCTTGTAACCCTTGACTTTTTTTAGTGAACAGGGATTTTTAGATAAAGTTTTGTCTGTCTGTTAAGTGAACAGTGTTTTAGTTTCACTTTAGTTTGCTGCTATAACTTAAAGTAACTTTGCATTCACAAAGTATGGCAGTTTAGATTAAATGCTTTTTCACATGCATACTACTACATCTTCCTCAGTCTACAAACCAGATTTTGTGCCACATAATTTTCTCCCTATTTTGATGCATTTGATACTACCTTAAAAGCAAACCGGGCAGTAGGGCAGCCCCAGGAGGGAGACAGCCAGCTCTGTCCCATTCCTGCTGCCATAGCTGCACCTAGCAAGGCGCTGCCCACACAGCAGGTACTGGGGCCTGCACCAGGGCAGGCCAGGCAGGATCCCCCATCAGGCCTGCCCACAGCTAGGAGTGGGGCAATACCCGCGTGGTGGCTCTACTGCTTGCTCCCAAGGAAGGTAGTAAAGCCCCAGCTGAGTCCCCACAGGCCACCGCTTTTGTAGCCCCCTCCCCTGCGGTCCCAGTGTCTATGGTTGCAGTGCTCCAACCCACACCCAGGTACAAGTTTAAATATTTACAAATATACATATTTAAATAATTTGCAGTTTAAATATGCAGAGTTAGATTGTTTCTATACCCAGTCCACCAACATTCTTGAGCGAGTTTGCTGGTCCGTAGTATAAAAAAGGTTGGGAGCCACTGATCTAATGCAGCTTAATGTCTTCACTCACCTTTATAGCCAGAGGAGAGTAAATAGTTTCAGAAGCCCTTAGTAAACAGAGAATGTGTTTTTTTATTGCAACATGAAGAAAGCCATCACTGCTTTATAACATGGTTAGGCCTTCAGTTTGACCTCTCAAATCTGCAAGATAGCACTTGAAACAATAAAGCATTGTTAGTTTGGAGAGAAGAGTGCCACCTACTGAAAGCCCATATTTTGAATCCCTGCTTTGGAGAATTCACTGTGCTACATTTCAGTGATAAGCACTCAGCTCTATCCTGAGATTAATTAATTTTCTTTCTCTGGTTACGTTTTACTCCAGTGATTATGGTAAATAAGCAGAACTGTTTAAAAACTTGGAGCAGTGACTGGTGGCAAATTGCATCCCTTGGTATAAATAAATAAATAGAGAGCGTAGAATTCTGCAGATAATATTTCTGTATGAGTTCGGGATGGAGTAGTAGGATCACCCCCAAGTAATTGAGAAAGAAAGCGTCATTTCCGATTCAAATCTTGCAAACCTTACTGGGGAAAAAAAATGCATAGTCATGTCTGCTTACAGGATTTGCAAGTTACTTCACTAGGGCTTGCACTTAAACAATGATGATGGAATTTGCCTCATCTTTCCAGTAAAGGCTTCCCACAGTTCATTAAAATTTTAAGTTCTTTTTTATAGCAGTTAGTATCAGGTATTCCGCTGTGTGTGCTTATGACTAAGTGTGGGAATCTGAGAGCAACTGTGAGAGACATTTACATATAAGCCCAGACAGAAGCGTGAAAGTGAGCGCTGCTTTACCTACCTTCTGTTCTGTGAAATAATGGCTATTACAGCATGTCGTTGCATAGAATAACCAAATCATTTGAATTCTAAGGTTGGTTTACAAATACTGTAATTTGAATCAGGAACATGGTGCCCATGATATTAGTGTAGGAAGAGGAGAAAAGAGTCATTTATAAAGATATCTGACTATAAGTTACCTCTGCTGTTGTAGAGGAAAGTCAGAGTTGACTGCAGCATTCAGCATTTTGCTCATTTAAATGCCCTTGCCTTTGGAAGTCTCGAGCAGTAACCAGCTGAGGTCAGTAGCTCCATTTTATCTTAGTTGTTTCCAGGCATCAAGGCAGTAGAAAGTCAACAAGTCTGTCATAACAGTTTCATAGGCATGATAATATATTGACAGAATAGAGACCTTGGCAAAGGCTGTTTTCTTTTCCCCAGTGCTCATGCTAGAATTGTCCTTCAATCTTCCCAGGTTTGCACTGTTATCCTACATCTTTACTTGCTTGGTGATTTAGAAACTTCCTAGATGGGAAGACAAAATGTGATCTGCCTTATTTTTATGGTTCTAATTAAAGCTTTAGGATGAAACTCACTACTGATACATACCATGGGCCACTGCATAAAATGAGGAGATGCGTTTTACTACAGAACAAGGTACCTCCCTGACCAGGAATCTGTCGGGGAACAATCTATCCAGGCATCATCAGCCACGGGCTGGATCTGGCTGCCTGCATGCATGCAGGGGGCTGATCTGAAGCGGCTGCTTTAAAGTGGTGACTTCAAGAAAGCCTCCTGCTCTGTGCCCTTGCCAACTTTGTTTCCAATTGGTGTTCACCATGGTTTTCAGTGGCACCTCTTAAGCAGAGGAGGGCAGAGAGATTGGCAATCCAGACCTCTGAAAGGTTGATGACCCCTGACCTAGGATGTTTCCGAAGCAGCGCTGCAGAGGGAAGTTTTCTCTCTCCTAGTCTCCAACACAATGTTCTAGTTTTAAAACAAAACAAAAAAGCCCTGTTCTGAGGCAAGCAGTAGAAATTAAGAGCAAATAAAATCCTTCACAAACAGTACAAAAGGCGAAACAGCTCAAACATCTGCTTCTGGTCCTCACACAATACTTTATTTGCTCTTCACTAGCTAGCAATATTGAAACGCATGTACAAGGCAGATGTAAATACTAACATTTCCAAGTTTTGAAAGGAAGGATGTTGTTTATTGTTCAGACAAGAGAAAATGCCATGCCCCAGTGCGAATACGGAAAAGTGACCTATTGTATTACTTATGAACTAAGAGGAAGCAAAGCCAAACATCCATGCTCATTAGAGTAATTAAATAAAATAGCATTCACTGGATGTCAAGATGTAACACAGGGTAAACAATCTGACATTAAAGGAAAGTTTGAGGGTAGAGTAAAAAAACAGGTTCGGTTCCAAGTTTTATGGGTGTATTAACAAGTTACTCTTAAAGATTTGTTTTAAAAGAGCCAAATGTCTTGGTTATTCTTTGTACTTTGTTTTCACTATGAGGACTCATTACTTTTCTAGGTCTAACTTGGTTAGGATTTAGGAACAAAAGACTTTTATTGGGCATTTTAAGAGCAGCTTTAGTAAAATGCAAGTAATATTAATGAATACAAGTATTTAAAAAAGTAAAGTAGTAGAGAGTAGAAAGGCAAATAGAATAGTAAAAGGAAATAATTATTCTCCAGTACCCAGAGAAAATGACCATCATCTTTCAGTTTGTAAAGGGAAATGTGTTGCTTGTGCATCCATTGTGCAAATTCAAGTGCAGGATAACACCGCAACTCAGCGGAGCTCTAATATACTCAATTACTCCCTTATATAATTATAAACAGCGACATTTTGCACTGTAGTAATCCATAGTGTCCCATAGCCCTCATGTTTCAAAGGCAGCAGGCCAGGGTCTGATATCAGTTACTTCTCAGAAAATAGAAAATTTTGATTTTATAAGCATTTTATTACTGAGTGGCATCTCAGCACTCAAAACAATAATGAATCGAGGCTTACACTACTCATAAGATGGGGACATATCAATTTTACAGATGCAGAACTTGGGCCATACAGAGGGCAAGAGACTTGAACAAAGTCCCACACTGGAAGTCTGTGACGGGAGTCTAGAACAGAACCCAGATCCATAGTCTTGCACATCCTGTGCGCCAACAATAAGACCCCCCCCATTTCCTTCTGCCCACTGTCTTCAGTGGAACTGTTCTGGATGTAGGATGGTAAGGCTGAAATCAGAAATTGCCCTGACAAGCAGAATGTGTACATGCTTTATAGCTGCCTGGGTGAATTTGGACTGTCCTAAAGTGTGAGGAGTTACAAGAATCTTCCTCTTAAGTGAGCTACAACTTCCTACAGGTGAGGATTTTATGGTAAAAAAACAAAAAAAAGGGTGGTCATTGAAGCCTTTGTAAAACTGACAATGTCAAATTCATACAAGAGGTAGAAAGAGGTTTCTACTGGAATAGGATAGGCATCAGGAGGTGACAGCCATGGAATAGTCATGCTTCTGGCTAACTGCTCCAAAAGACACAAATGAAGCGGGCTATATAACCTGTATTGCAAACTTGGACTTGTCAGAAGAACTGAGAAAAGGATTTTTTTTTAAATGAGGTAGAGAAGAACAAGCCGTCTACATCTGGGATGTTTTGATCCCAAAGAAGATTCAAAAGAATTGTACTCTTTTAATCTCAATACTATAACACACTTAGCAACTACCTGGATAATTATTTTACTATTAGTAATGGAGATTTAATATGCTTTTGTGTTCCAGGTAAAACGTTGGGGTAAAGGTGCTCCTGTCACTTGCCATGAAGTACACAGCAAGTCCAAAAAACCAATGGCAAGCAAAACAGTTACTTACCTATCATGCATAGATCTTGTGCCAGCTACTGACAGAGATGTGGCCCAGACAACTAAGTCTACAGAAACATCAAAAATTAATTTAAAATTGCCTACATGTGCTATAGGAGATACTGTTTTGGGAAGAGAAAAAGTTCCAGTGTATTGCATTGAGCCTTTTAGTTGTGTTGCTATGACAAATGGCTCCAAGGGAGCAAGGCATATCAACAAATCATGTTCTAGTCAGACTTTCCAAGATGAAAAGAAAAATATGCTGAGAAAAGAACTCAATAAGAGCCAACCAGAAAAGCAAATAAACAAATGCCAGGAACATAAAGATACCAGTCTACTGCGCTTAAGCCTTCATTCTCCTTATGAAAGCCTGACATGTGCGACTCTAAAGACATTACTGGTCCTGTTACCGCAGACAACAGCAGCTCCCTTTTTGCCGCGGGACCCATCTAGAGAGAAAAGCAGTGTGGTTTCCATTCGGGGTAATGATCTAAGTCTCAGTGCTGCTTCTACCGAAACAGATTCCTGTGTTCATGGTACTAAACCCAAGCAAACGGGTGAAAAGGAAACAGATGATGACATGAACATCATACAGAAAGTAAAACATCATACAGCACTTTTTGATCACTGGCTCTCAGAGGCCTCATTCTTGCATGTCAGCCCCAAGCACTTGCACTGGCTTTATGCTTTTTCATCAGACAAAAATACTGCACCTGTTTCTAGCTCGCTCGCTTGGACAGAGAACAGTCAGCTTGCCAGCATGCAGTTTCCGCAAATGGGGAATACAAAATACCAAACCTAGCTTTGTTAGGGCTGCTTTCAGTAATAGCAGAAGTCACCACACACGTGGTGAAACTAAAGGAAGCAGGTCAAAAATCTCTCTCAGGACAGCTGTTGCCACCCTTAACAGTCAGAGGTATCACAATGCCCATGGTGCCTTCTAGAGTTTCTGGCCCTTTTTGACCATTTTGTACCTGCCCTCTGGTTTAGTCTATGATTTCAGATCATTGGGTCAAATCTGCTCAGCTGGGCCAATATAAAATCTGGAGTAACTCCACCAGTCTAATTGACAGAATTCGACTGAAAGTGGTTCTGTGCAGTTTCTTTTTTGGACATATACCATTCGAAAACAGCTTCAGATACCTTAACCTAAGACTCAATGCCCAGCTAACTGCTGAACGCCAACTGCCTATCTAAAAGCATTTGTGAAATCTGGTAACCTTCTCACTGCCATCAGGAAAGAGGGGGAACTGACAGACGAGACACTCTGAAGAAGTCTGTAAAACCCAATGCAACATTTCCATCTACACCCTGCATTAAATACAATTCATGTCAATATACACAAGTAACCAAGAGGCAGTCCTCCCAGGCTAGACACTAAACCAGATTGCAAAGCTGTGCATGCATCTATACACAATAAGGATTACTTCAACTTCAACATAATGCCCTCTGGTGATAAATTTAGCACTTGTTCAGTAAGATGCAGCACTCTCAGCACTTTGGTTGCACATTCTTGAGACCAGAGTGTTGTGTCCGTGTTCACAGGGGTGCTACACCTGGAAATGTATCAGTGCACAAGAAGCTGTACAAGTCAGTCTTGCCATGGTTAAAATGCAGCTGAGTTGGACAAATGCAGTACTAAAATGTCTCAGGTTTAATGCTGCTGGTCTTGCGCAGGTGCAAATCCATACTAGAGCACGTCTCTACCCCAGCGTGGCCTGACAATGTTTTGCATACAGCCCAAACATGGCAGACACCCAGTAACAAAACAGCTTCACTCAGTCACTTCTATTTGTTTCTATTCCCTTGAATACTGGGCACCTATGCAGGATATCAGTACAGTGGTACACTGGGGGCAACAAGGGTAAGCTAGTGTTTTGCACGCGGAAGCATCCAGTTTGTTGGGGGGCAGTATTAAGTGCGTGTTGGTAGTGGGAGGGAGAGAAGCAGGGGAGATGTTCAGAGAATGAATAAATGGTTCAAAAGCAGCACAAGCAAGTTACCTTGGCATGTCTTGGTTATAGGTTTTGCTTTGTTTGTACCATAATCTCTAGTTCTACCTAAAATTTGGAGACGGGAGTAAAACTTGACTTCCACCTTACCAAATGACTAACATTAAATTTATGGATCTCATACAGCCATGACAAATCCACTTTCTATATGCATTTCAAAAGGTAATTTAGTTACATTTTTGTTCACGTTATCTTTTGCCAATCTGTGTTCCGTCACCGTACGATGCCATAGTGCAGGACTGGCAGTGAATTTGAGGTTTTTCTAGAAAGTTTTTTCTTTGTTTCCTTATTCCCTCTATTTTCTTTGCAATGTCCTGTGACAGTTTATCAGCTTTGTAGTAACTTGCAGCAGCCCAAACCATAGTCAAGACCCTGCGCTTTACTGCAATCAACTAGCATCTGCATCTGACAGCCGTTTTAGAAACCAGCTGGTAAATCACTGGGAAACCAAACTAGGCATCTTATGTGGCACTGTTCTGTGTACAATATGGATTACTTCAATACCTTACCCAGTACCCTTTGTAGAGGAATGTAGCACTTCTTTATTAATATACCTCAATACCACACAGCAGGCAAGAGAAGGCTATATCCAACTGAAACCAGTAGGAAAAGGCAGGAAAGCAACATATTTTTTTCTATTTTTAGAGTCAATGATGATTAGAAGTTTCTACAGGTTTTTAAACAATAGGCCCTGAGAATTTTGCTGCTTTACACCATGGCTCCTCTAAGAGCACTGGGCTGCAGGCACAGACTGAGCGTTAGTTTGGCCCTGTACACTGCAACGGTTATCATGGAAGTGCCAGGTATAGCTCCATAGTTCCAAGTTTCATTTTGCATTGTGAGCAGCGGTCCAGCGACTTTATTGTATATGGACAACATAGTGCCACTCCTTCGCTGGTCTTCCCTACCCCACTCTGTAAAACACTCTGTAGTGGCATCTTTGACATTCAACAGAGTATCCTTCTATATAGAACTCCAATGAAAAAAAATTCTCATTCAGAAATGATTTCTTATACAGCTAATACAAGTGATTATCTACCTTCCTTTGGAAATTCAAGCATGACCACAATGAAAAAAAAATACTACCAAGGCAAAACACAGACTGAAATAGTTTATTCCAAAATATGCATAATTTAAAGAAGTACTCAAGGACTTCATTGAACAAAAATGTTTCAACACTGTTGTGAAGAAGTTGTAGCTTTATGTAACACTCCAGCTTCCTTCAGAGAATAACGAGACATGAAAAAAAAATCTTTTGGCACAGGGTTCTCTTTGCATGCATTAGCATACGAAACATTTCACAACTATTACTAAGACAACACTCCTTCTTTGGATTGTCACTTGTAAGTTGTATATAAAACAAACAAACAAAAGCTTATTTCTGACTTTCAATGCAAGTTTACTGGCTAAAATAAAGACGACAAACAGAAAACCCCCTTGAAAACAGTCTGTCCATTAGAAGTTGAAGCGTCGTACTGTGATGGAATAAGACATTTCTGATGACATTTGCCAACTGTATTTGAAGCGTGCCTCAACACGCTGCAGGAAAGATGCACTTTTGGGATTTAGTACTTACCCATTTCAAATACTTAACTGGAACATTAATTAGGTGCTGAATTCTAGTAAATGCTCCATAACTAGAATACGCGCCATATTTTCCAGCAGGCTGAGCCCGTTTCCCATATGTGCACTTGCAAATACATGCGTTGAGTAGTCAGCTCTGTGAGTACTTGAAGCATCATGCATGCACTAAGTTGTCAAACTTCACCCACTCTGAAATGAAGGCCACTGCAGAAACGTTAACACCACATGGGAGTCATCTAGTGTTTTCGGTCAGTAGTTAGGCAGCAGATGCTGCCCAGAAGCCAGTATAAAAGGCAATTTTAGAAGACTGTGAATCAGAAGGAGCTAAAAAGCTTCTGATCTCTTAAAGCAGAAGAAACTCATTTTAGGGATAGCTAGCATTTCAGACAGTCCAATTCAAATTTTCACGAAGCAGTAGTCATGCACGCAAACACCACCATGGTATTAACTTGATAGCAAGGCAATGCCCAGTTGAACGATCTGGCCTTACGATACTATTCATTGCACAGCAATGGCATTTAAATAAGAGTACTCAGTCTAGCTATCGGCTGGCAAATCATTCCATTGACTTTTGTCACTCAAGCGTCTAAACTAATTCACATCAACTGATATAAAAAAGTCTTCAGAAGTTTGACAACGATTTACAAAACTCATGTAACTGCACCATGCACTGACAAAAAAATTCCAGATAAGTAAATATATATTAAAAAAAATCATTACCACATAGTGTTTAAAGAGTTCTCAGTAGAAGCCTATTTGCAGTAACTTTGTTGTACCTCAGAAACACAAGCATGGCTGCATTTTAAAACAAAAATCACAAAATGTGAAAAACAAGGCTCACTATCGTAAGTGAAATTTTTGGTGTAAAGTAATTTGGAACAACAAAAGCTGGTAAGTGAAGATTGTGTTGTCAAACACAGCAGCTCAAAACAGATTAAAAGCAAAGAGTAGAGAATGACTTTCCCCATTGTAACAGGCAATTTAAAACATGGTTACAGACTAGTGGTCAATTTTAATCAGATATTTGCTTTTACGCTGAGAACAACATAAACTGAACGAACGTGTAACTGTAGCAACCACAACACTTTATCCAGGTAGTAGGTACATTACCTTTTTAATCCTATTAAGCACCAAGTGGGGGGCCTCCGTCCTGGCAACAGTTCTGTATTTTTTGAAGTTGAAAATATGAATGATATTCTTCACATTCCTTATTTTAAACACAGGCATAAATGCCAGGAACTAGGTCTAAAATATTAAAGAGCTGTCAACTTTATTCCTTTAGAAATCTCCTCTGTTGTCTTTGCTTTTTTGACATACGTATGGTAACAGGACAGAATTTAGCCTTTTGCTTTTAAAGCGACATGGCAAAGGTATACCTGGGAGTAAGCTTCTCAGGGAAGTATGAAAAAAAAATAGTGTTGGGAAATCATAGGTGTGGGTCCTGAGTTATTCATAGCTTGAACAGGTTCTCCACAACCAGTTTTACAGACCAAGTTTGTGCACTTCAGATAAATCTTTGTAGAAGTGTTTTTGCTTAAGGATTCAAACACCTGGGAAGAAAGTGTCCACGTTTTCTTCTCAGCCACTAACTGCTTTACTTTAGTGTACACTAATGCACACATAATAGTCTTTTATTCAAAGACACCCAATTTCTACTGGGTTGAACGAGGGGTGTACTTTCTTGCAATGAAAACAGTGCTTTTTATATACTAAAAACTCAAGTATTTACAAGAGTGGAAGTGAAACTGGATGTGGATGCCTGCATCTCTCTGCTTACACTGTGATCAGTACTTGGTATGGAAACATCAGCACTAACAAACACAAGACAGCTGGATGTTAAGTTTTTCACCTCTTCGTGCTTAACTTTTTTATGAACTATAAAATGAGGCTGTCCTCCAAACTTGCTTAGGTGCAGTTATTATTCAAAATGTTCTAGATGGATGTGGAATTTAACTTTTATAGGTGCCAGTATTCTCCCCCGGAAGCAGAGCCCAGGGTTCTGAATTAATGTATGCAATTGCCTGCGTTATATTTGCATGCCAACAGCTAGTGTAGAGGCACATTAATCAGTGTGGCACTTCACTGGCTAGGTGTGGGGAAAAATGTCCAATTTTACAGCTTGTGGCTATTACAGATTTGGACACGTCCGTATCTAAGATACTTGGAATTGATTAAGGTTTGATCCACTGAAGTCAAGAGAAGACTCCTATAAATGTCACTGATTTTGATCAGGCTCTGGGAGCATTACAGGTTTTCCCCACTGTTCTCTGAAGGATCAGGCTATGACCGCTGCCAAGAGGCAGGGGCTAGATCCACCACGAGGCAAATCCTAATCCTACATTAACATTTTTCCCACATGGAAGCTGGTCCTGGAGTACAAGATTAGTGTTATCAAGCGAGTGTCCAGGAAAAGGAGAAATAAAAGCTAACACCTGCAGGGAACAAAAATGGGATCATAAAGGTCCAAGCATTAATGCCAAAGACCACTTGGAGAAAAAAAATCAAAAGTCTGTACCAAGACACTATAGGGAATCATTTGTTTTTGAAAATAAAGAAAACAAACAAAAGCCACTCCTATTTGCTTGTTGGCCCATTACTACCGTTTAAATTTCATGATAAAGCCGTGGCAAAGAGACACCACCAACCTGCAACTTGACACCTACAATATGTTGGGGTTGCCTTAAAAGCCAGCAACAAACTGGACCAAAGGACAGTTGTGGTCACTGTTCAAACTACTGGAAAAGTAATGCTAATTTTTTTTTTTAATATATTAAATCACATTGAAAATAGCACAGATTACCTGGGAAGGAAAATGGTAGTTTTATTATTTGAAAACAAGATGTTTAAAAAAAAAATTAGGAAGTATTGGTTATTAATGTTCAGCTCAACATTACAAACCAAGTTTTGATGAGCTTATTCAGTGCATAGTACAATAACCAATCTGGTTATCACCTGCACGTTTCTGCAATACAAATATATCTCTGACTGAATACCAAATGAAAGACACACGATGTGGGATCCACTGATTTAGTGTTCCCCAGCCTCATCTTCATAATTATTTCTGATGCAAGGTTCCTGCACCAGGTTTGAGGGATGTAGGTAACTTTGGAACTAAAGCAAGCACTATTCTTTAAATACAGGGCACATTTAATAAATATTGTAAAATTGCACTTAATTCATTTCACTTGACACCAATGTATCAGATTTTAAGCCAGGGGAAATTAGAAAAAGGGGTATATATTTTTTTTTCTGGTTTGCTGAACTCAGAGCTCCTACCGAAATATTGTGTTCTGCAACTACGTATTTTAGAGAAATGCATCGGCTAGCTGTTCACAGTAACAGGCACAGTAAACTTGTTTCTGCTGAAAAAGGGCGTTGGTTGTTTCCCAAAGGCCACAGTCATTTGTAATCGTGTACAATTCACTCCTTCATGAAGAGTTTTACAGAGATTCATTCTGAGATCTAAACCAGAAGGTGAAAGCTATTCTGGTTAGGTGACTAGCACTGGACAACCCATTGGTAATGGGCCCATACTGCAAGTGGGCCCACACTGCAAATATGCTCTTTGAATACGTCTGACCGATTCCTACTCTTGGATTCTCAGCCCACAAAACAGCCTGAACTTTTAAAGCAAAGAGGTGCCAGGAATCAGCACTCCCTCACAATACCCCAACTTCTAAGGTAGGTACATTCCACCTCTAGAAAACAACATAATTTGCCAACTGTAAGTACTTTGCAATAACTTGCACAAACCTAACTGCTTCCTTGGAGATGCCAGTATAGCCAGTTGGGGATAAAGATTCCTCGGGACAAAACAGCCAGCAAGAGGCACTCAATCACAAAGGCGGCCATCCTCAGCACTGCTGTTGATACTACAGGATGAACACCCATCTTGCACATTAGGAAGAGATGGGAAATAGAGATGCGTTTCAATCAACCCCTTACTTGGCACCCAGGTTGTTGGGGAACTGATCTTTAGTGTAAACATGGCAATGCTCAAAATCCCCTCAAACACACTAGATGTGCTACTCAAATACATTAAACCTTCCACTTTAAGCTGACCGAGCACCTTGGGATTCAGGCCCATGACTCGGACGCACGGGTGAAGAACACTGCAGCAATGCCTGAAGGTATTTTGTAAGACTTGTATCATATCAAACTCCAACAGTGCATCAAATTCTGACAGCTGGGATTAGAAATCACTTGCACTTCAATGCCAAGGTTATCCAGGCCCTGCTTTACAAACTCCACTGCGCAGAGCTCTACCACCACCATGGCAACAGATTCTGCCAGGGTATTGAGGCAAACTGATTTCCCAACTATTAGTGAGATCACTTGCATCTACATCCTACAGCTACACTGAACTCAAGCCACAGACCAGCAGCTCTAGAAGGTCCTACCAAAAGAGACAGGAGAATGACAGTTCACCTCTGAAGGTCAACAGCATAAATGACACAAACTGGAGATAGGTGGTGATGGACCAAGGAGGGGTTTTAAGGCAAAACATAGCTGGAATTAGCTTTTCAGACTGATCTCCAGGACAGAACGGGATGCTACCAAATACATTCATGACATCCAGGAAACATCAAAAGAAAATCAGTTCTGAAAAAGTTAGGGGAAAAGGATGTACAAAATACTCCTGAGAACATGATTTCATTATCAACTGAATTTTCCAGTGAAAGCTGGGGCATACGGAGCTGTTGTGTCCAGTATAGGCAAAAGATTTGTTGCTAAATGGGGAAGCCAACGGACCCAAAAAACTCTTAGCTTTAGGAGCTACAGCTGGTCTTGCTCTAGGAGTACAGGACCCAAGGGTAGGAATCTAGTCCAAAAAGTATCTTTACAGGTTTTAATATTCTCAAGATTACCCAAGATTTTGGGAATGGTTAATGTTAGTCGTCATAGGATAAGCACTGTATCTTTCTGCAAATAAGCAAAAAAAGGAGAAACTGGTAAATAAATTTCAGTGTAATCTTAGTGTTCTCATCTTTCACCCTGACATTTGAATGTTAGGCATTTCCTTGCTTTGTGTTTCTTACAAGACTTATTACTAGTTCAAACAAATGCCTTCCTTTGGAATACCCAAAATACATATTGTTGCAGTAATACACAGCAAAATCATCATGTGGCAACTTTTTAAGTACATTTTCCTCTCCCCACCACATGCATAGCTAATGCCAATTTAGAGACAAAAAAACCCAAACATTCCTTACCCATATTTGTTGCTCTTTCTACAAGTATAGATCCAAAGGTGTACAGGCAACAAATTTGCTGAACAAAGTGCCTGGACAATACCAGCCTATACCAAAAAGGAGTAAATTTTTAAGAGTTTAAAAAGAGAGAGATGTTAGGGATCTGGTAGCGAGGATTGGTAAACCTTGCCAAACAAGTCTTTTTAAAAACAAAACCAAAAAATTATGCCAAAAACCATTTCCAAAAAGAGGTTGGGGTGCAGGGCAGTGTCAAAAATTAGCTTTTGGTCCAAGACTTTGGAAACCTACATTTAAGCCAGAAATAAAGCTGGTATAGACAGAAGTAAAGCCTAAGTTCAGGTTTAAAATGGAAATGGTGACAAAGCTTTGTAACAGAGTTAGAGCAAAGGAAGGCACCATGACCAAGTTCATTTTAAAGGTCCAAACTTACATTAACAAGTTACAAACATATACACATTTATGCACACATAGTTTATACTGAAATTACATATACACAGTTAAAGTACCTTGCAAGAGGATGAAAAGGCTTTTAGGCCAACTGCATATGGTCAACTACATTCAGCAGTCTGATGTGGGTAACTTGGTCAGTCCCATCTCTCCTCAACACCCCTCACTCACCCCAATAACTTAAATTTGAAACCACAAGGAAAGGAATTTTAGTAAGTAGCACTCAACGGCTTGGTTTGTCAGACGTTTGAAAAAAGGAACACAATTCTGCACAAGTCTGTGTTTCTACAGAACTGAACTGTGACTCCATTGTATTCCATGCCAAGTCAGCCAGAAGAAAGTCATCCATAGCTGTCTGCGTCTCATTGCTGGTAAGGAATAAGTTCCCAAGAGTCTCAAAGGAGCTATCCATAGTCTGTGTTTCAGCACTATTCAGTTGGACTTTGGATTCTAGGTTTTGACCAGGTATATCTTTAGCAGCAGCAGGTACCTCTGTCTGGGTTTCTGTATCAGAGGAGTCGGTGCTCATGGAAAAGCTGGACTGTTTTAGTATACTTCCCAAAGGCAGATGTGTGCTATTGTCTAAAAAAAAATTTAAGTCCGTTTGTGTCTGTGTATCAAACATCTCCAAGCCTAAGAAGTTAGAATTTCCTCGGCAGCTGTAGGATTGAGTAGCACTATCTGCAAATAAGAAGTCAGTCTGGGTTTCAATATCCAGAGATTCCAAAACTGGCTCAGAATTCAGATTCCCAAGTTCACTCTCCTCAGTCTGAGTTTGGATATTGGATGCCGAAAAGAACTCTTCAATGTCGAAGTCTATCCCTGTGCTCTGTGTTGGGGCTGGTGGCAGGGGCGTGTCAGCGCTAGAACTAGAGTCAGACAAGAGACCACGATTATCCAACGTTTGGCCAGACATGCTACCTGACAAGATGTTTTCCAGATCATTTAATAAGTCCATTGTCTGGGTTTGATTATCCATCATATTTTGCTGTGGAAGCATGTTAGCCTGCGTATTGAAGTTGATAATGGGTTCAGATTTTATTGCATCCTGACTCAGGCTCTTGCAGCTACTTCTCTGCAACAAGTTTTGATGTATTGTTGTAGGCATTAGATTGTTTTCCGAGAATCCAATCTGTGTGGAAACATCATACGATGAATGTACATTGTCAAAAATGTCGCTGCACATTACAGCCTGGTCTATATGCACTCTCCCATCAATACAGTCCTGTGTTGTACTGGTTTGAGTCTCTCTAGAAACACCACAGGATGGGAAACAAGCCTGCTCAAAGGCATCTGTCTGAGCAGCTATAGATGAAGTCAGTTTGGAGGTGGGTAGCAGCGTCTGAGTCTGAACGCTAATTGGTAATGAGACCTGGGAACCGAACGACAGGTCTGTCTGAGAGCAAGACGAGACAGAAGAATCAGAAGTCCAGGCTGCAGCTGGCACAAAGTTTTGCGAAATGTAAGATAAGTCTGTCTGCACATTTATTGAAGAGATTTTATTCTTTTGACAGACATTCCCCAGCTCTTGTCCTGAATTATTTGGTGTTACTTTACCCAAGTTGACTTGGACACCCGTGCTAACTGGTTCAACATCACCGGAATTTGCCACCTTCGAAACGGGCACGGCATCTTTAAACACAACCGTTTCTGCCTCCAGTGCTGGAATCAGAATCCCTATGGACTGAGGTAACAAGTGAACAGTGCTCAGAACCGAGCCTTGATTATCCACAGCCACCACAACAGGTTTGACAGAGGAGTCTGCTGCTGACACAAAGATAGGCAAGTGAGCCAGCTGCATTACTGGAAGTTTAACCAAAGCCACTTTGGGCTTTGGCAAAAGCATCTTCGGTGTACATTTTGGCTGGGATAGCGTCTGCTTATTTATATTAGAACTACAGGAGCCTTCAAAAGAAGCCACGGGTTTCACCTCAGACATCTCCAGTTCCGGAGTGCCATTACGACTGGTGTGAGCACTGATAAATGCTTCCTTTGCTTTCTCAGCTAAGTGCTGATTTTGTATTGTAGTTTCCATTTTTCTTTTCTTATTAGGCGGATCCCTGTAAACAGGACAGATCAAGAATTGAAAGTACAATGAAGTCCTCCCTCTCGACTTACTCAATAATGGCAACAGAATGCTGCTGGGGTGGAGGAATTAGTTCAGTTTACAGGCTGGGACACAGCTGTTCATACCAACTGACAGCTTCATTCTTTGCATTTTAAAAGCAGAGAATGAAGACTAAGAACTGCCCTTTCCTTCCCAAATAGTTGGCCAATGCTTATTTTAGGGAAAAAAGTGTCAAAATAAAACAACTGATTTAAACAGGTTTAGTTCATTTGAGAGGTCAGTTAATGGCAATCCTAATCTTTTAAATTATGGCAACAAAGCTCTATTTGTTCTAAAAATTTTCCAAAGCAAATTGCTATAGCTTTAGGGAAACTGTGGGCCTGGACTTTCTTACCAAAGCATACAAAAAAGCATGAAGTATCTTGCAGCAGCTCTGTTTGCAAAATAAAGTACCACAGGATTCAGTTAATAGATTTTGTGCATCGGCACTTTGAATTATATGTCCTTTTCAGAAGATATATTCTCTAATGGCAATTTTTAATAAAAAAAGCTGGCTAACTAAGAGAAAGCATTTATAGGGCTCTATCAGTTTTAAGAGTAAAAATGTAATTAACTCTGCTTATTTCACACTACAGAGCTATATTAACTCAGCACATTCCCAAGCGATCGCTATTATCATGGGATTGCAAGGACCAATTTTAATAAGAACCACTAATAATTATGCTAACAAATGAATACCAGTAGGCATTACCAGTGACATGAGCTCTGCTGGCAGGGCTTCTAGATGTTAAAGGGTAGAAGTCTACAACTGGTGGCAACAAGTAATCAATTACCCTTGCCTTTAGTGGGGCTAGGATCACAGTTAGCAACAATAGGAACTAGTTGCCAACTGTGTACTCATTAAGGGGAATTAATTGTATGCAAGGAAGAGACTGGTTCAAGTCCCATCCACAGGAAAGCAGGTAAAGTGTGTAGGAAAACGATGCCTCGGGACTTTATGTTGTATCACCATCACCAAGTTTCACCTTTACCTGTGCTCTGCAGGGATCTCATGGCCAGTTCTGTAAATATGAGACAGTAATGCTGTTCTGCTGGCATAAGGGCACCCACAAGTACACTGGAAAGTCTTTCCACAGTCCTCTGCGTGTCGTTTCAAGTCCCATTCTGTGCCATAGCAGTTGCTACATTTATCACATTTGTGCTTCTTTTCAGCATGCATTTTCATAAAGTGCTAAAATATACAATGAGAATTAGAAGTCAGGCTGTCAAGGAATTGCATAAGAAGTCATGTATTTACAGAACAGACAATGTAAGCGCTCACAACACATTTTAAGTAATATGCAAGCATTGGAGTGGGAAACCCGAGCCTATTTAGAGACTTTTTAATACTCTACTAGAGATGTATTTAGGCCTTTAATTTTTTGCACTAAAATCTTAAAGAGGTTCATGCACTTTTAGGGCCTAACAATGCAGTACTATGCTAGAGACATGACAACTAGAAACTGATGAATAAGTCCAAATTAAGGAAGTGGAAAAAAGTAAAAACTGAAGTAATTTTTAAAAATCACTTTTGATCATCCAAGATGTGATTTGCACAAATAAAGAGTTAAATACACATTTTACACTGTCATCATCTTTCTAAACACTCTGGGAGGAAGTCTTCAGACAGTATCAGAAAGTGAACCTGCCTGAAATCTCACGATTGGCTACTGACTTATCAGTAGTTTCCACCGTTTTTACCTATATAGAACCCCTATGGGAACGAATTTCACGCTACTGAAATTCATGACAAGTCTGTCATGGACTTAGTGTACACAGAATCAAGTCCACAATGCTCCTCTTTCAAGGGCCTTGATGTTTGATAAATACTAATCTTCAAATCATCTATCCTGAAGAAGGCACCTCCTCTACAATAGAGAAAAAGCAAAGGCTGAGAAGCAGGTAGGCCCCACTGACATTCTTAAAACTGCTGCCAGTTAACTTTGGAGCCACCGCTACCGAGTACCGCAGCTCAGAAAGTTCTGAAGCAGGATTCTCAAAATAAGCATTCGCTTCCCTATCTCGCTTGCAGAGCCCCTTTCCTTCAGCACCCAGCCTCAGCCTTTTCCTCTGCATCTCTGAACTAGCAAGTAAGTCCTAGTGGATCTCCACTCAGTTGGTTTCTGAGGATCCCTTCCTTAAGGACCTAGCTTACCCGAGACGCTGCAGTCTAATTTGGGGCTGAGAATTCCACCAAGTGCCAAAGCTGATCATACAGCAGACTGCTGTTGAAGACAAGCAACTCATATTGGTGGGAGCTATATTGTCAACAGAATAATATTAATTATTCAGAGAAATGTAGAAATTCAGCACATTTTCTGACAAGACATAATGATGGCAAGTGTAAAAAAAAAGTCAACTGTGCAAAAGGCGAGTGTTGTTGGAGACAAAAGCTCATTTTAACTTGACCTTAACCCCTTAGAATGAATAATGCTGACTTTCATTATTACCAGACATTTATAGAAATGTTGCCAGACAAGTTTGCTAAGGGTTTTATAATGAATCTTTCTCCATGCTGTTCACTTTAATGAGTTTCCTGGACATGCCAATGTCTGTTTGACACAAAGGGCCAAGACCTCCTAAAGCAGCTATGGAAAAAGTAGTCTGTGTACAAAGTTGGGCGGCTGCCTGCACTGTCTCTAGAACTTACACATATAAAATGGGACTGTTTTGCACATTTGGGCACACTTTCCATGGATTGTTCTATACTACCTCCATATCTCTTATCCTATTATTTCAGATAAAAGGAGTTCAGATAAAATACCTGTTTTACAAGTGAAAACTGGGAAAATGGCCTGTTTGGTCCTCTAGGGCAGCCTTCAATAGGACAGCAGTAGAATTTCTGTGTAGTTTTCAAACCCTTTCTTATTGTTGCATTCATTTTTCCATCCTGAAAAGTACAGTTCTATTAAATTTTGTCACAGACTTTATGCATCTGGGATACTAATACATTATTCAGAATACAGATTAAACTTCATACCACCTCAGTTTATCCATGTCGGTATTCACACTAGAAGGACCTTTTTAAGTTATTTAAAAGACTATTAAATGCGTTCATCCATTCAGCCACTATTTTATAACTGTACCACCACAAGTATTAAGTGAATCAAAAGAGATTCTGGAGTAGTTATACTACTATTTCAATTCTAAATATTAAATTATCTCAGCTATGACACCAAAAACTTTAAGCAAAGTAATTTACATCTGCATTTTAATAAAATCAAATAGTCTGGACAGCAGTACACCCAAAGCACTGTAAATATTCAGTCTCCCAATGCTGCTTTAATTTTCAATATAAGCTTGATTTATATTGAATGTTGTATTTTTTTTTATAATGACCACACTGACGTTAGAATCTGATTTTGCTAAAGAAAGCAAAAGTAGTAAAATACTGGATACCATGTCAACAATTTGCTTCGGAGAGAGATTTTTCCAGCGAAAATTAAGCAGATTAATCCCCTTCTTATACCACAAGGAAGACTCCCTTCCACCTCACCACTATTATTACAAGTTATCCAGTTTTCAGTCACGTGCATGTGGGTAATTAGGGTAAACTGCAGGCTACTAGTTAAAAGAGGGATCCTGGGGCAAAATACTCAACTGCAGTAGAACAGGCCTGTGCACACTTTGCACAAGTGAAGGAAATTAGTATAGAAAGTCCCCCCCAAGACCTTACAACAAACTAGGAGCCAAACCAGTCCCCAGCATCAGTTATAGTAGCTTGTAACAATCCTCTTGAGGATACTATGGCAAGAATCAGTAAGTAGTCTGATCTGGCTCCACCCTTTGCACAAAGAGCTCTACCTCCCTACCTGTGCCCAGGGTGGAAAGCAACTGCTGGAAGATTTTCTATCTTGGCTCTATGCTAAAGAACTCCCCAGATATTCCCTTATGGCAGATTGCCAGCAGCTTTGTTTTGAGCAGTGCCAAGATAGCAGATCTGGCCCATTTTCTTGTACTGTCTCAGTGGAAAAAAGCAGTTACTTGCTTTAAAAACTGTGGCTCCTTACATTAACTGCCTCCATAGTATTTTTGTTGTAGTAGAAATTTTTAGTAAAAGTTACTAACTAGCCCACCGGAGCTATTCAAGCTCATATTTGTGGTGCTGAACATTCATTGTTAAGATTATAACAGTCAAATGTATCTTCACTGCCACCTCCTACTAGAAACCTTGCCTAGAAGAGTGGACAAAAGAGTGACCACAACTACAGAAATAGTGGTGTAGCTCCTGCATTGACCATGGTGGGAAGAAACCATGACACTTCAGTAACAGCGCCATCAGCAAAACCAGTAAGATTTGTGGTACCAGTGGATCAGAACAGGAAATTCAAAAGCACCTCAGGGCGATGTTTCATCCTCTTTCAGAATGACATCAAGCACTCCTTTCCTGAAGGGCTCATCACTACTTTTCTTCCTGTACTTAGGTGATGCTGCTGCTTGCTGTTATGGACCTGCCTGAAACAAGAGATTAAGCCCTGATGCCCTTGTGCTGCAGCACTAAGGAAGTACCCTGCACTGGACCGTTGCAATGTGGAAGCATCTCTGAGCACTGAAAGAGCCCCTAACACTAACACCAGTACACGTCTGGATAATGCCAGGTTTCATTAGAAAACATAAATTCCCAATGCAACTAAAGGACCCACAAAACTACAGATCCCCAAGAAGCCAAAGCCTGCCTTAACACTAATAACAAAAGGCCCCTACAGAATTAGACTCCAAAGCCAAAGAATCTTCTCTCTCCGGCACAAATTTCTTCATTGCCAGGATGGGATTGGACTTGCTTGGATGTAAGGCCGTCTCACTGGGCAGGTGGCTAAGATGTCATCATCTTGTTCCTGCCATCTGCCTCTCCCCAGCACTGCCCCCCACAACTCTCCTGTGCTTTCTGTATTCTAATTTCTCTCTCTTTCTTATACACTGCTTGTTGCATGTCTTTTTGCAGCATCTGATGAAATGAATAAATATTGTGTGTATATAGCACAAGCTTTCAAATCTAAGATGATATTCTCCCCATCTAGTACAAGAAAAAAAGCCCTTCGTCTTGGATTCAAGTCCCAGGCCAAAGCTGCCACTGCTGTGTGACCAGAGCTCATGTGCTGTGTGCCGGGCGTGAAGGAATGGAGCCAGAGGGGTACCTGACAAAGAGCAACAGGGGAGCAGGCAGAGGCACAGCCTGGAGGTTGGGGGGTGTGCAGGAGGAAAGAGGGAAGAAGGTGGCAGCAAGTGCAGGCACTACTGGAGGAGGCAGGGAGGGGCAAAATTTAAGAGGACCCTACAATTATTTGATTGTATACATGGAAAATTAGAACAACCATAATTTTTCTATATCTAGAAAAATTACTGGGGGGGGGGGAGGGTGATCTTAAATTTGAAGTCATCTTGGATTAGGGTAAATACAATATATCTACCTTCATTAGTCTATAAAGGCACAAATCTACCTTGCCATCTATCCAACTTCAGATTAACACTGCTAACATCTCTCATCACATCAGGAACACATGTAAAGCCTCCTTGGCAATGAAACACTACTCTGCTGCTTAGCAATAAAAGCTTTAGGTTAAGGTGGGAAGGTTAGATGCACAAAACAGCAATCTAAACAACAGAATTAGTGCCACAGGAAGAACAAATAGCTGCCATACCATGACAGGATAATCACATGTTCCTAAGATGTACCATGATGAAAAGAAAAGGATCTTGGTGTCATTACTGATTCCAAAATGAATATGGGCTGCCAATGTGGGGACGTGGTCAGGAAGGCCAACCGCACGCACCTTGTCATGCATCCGCAGATGCATCTTGAGCAGGTCCAAGGAGGTGATCCTCCCCCTCTATGCGACACTGGTCAGGCTGCAGCTGGAGTACTGCGTCCAGTACTGGGCGCCACACTTCAGGAGGCGCCACACTTCAGGAGGGATGTACACAGCATCAAGATGGTTCAGAGGAGGCCACTCGCATGATCAGGGGGCAACAGGGTAGGCCCTATGAGAGGCTACGGGACCTGAACCTGTTCAGCCTACACCAAAGCAGCCTGAGGGGGGATCTGGTGGCCATCTACAAACTGGCCAAGGGGGACCAGCAGGCTATGGGAGAGTCCCTGTTCCCCTGAGCACTACTGGGAGTATCAAGGAATAACGGCCATAAATTGACCAAGAGTAGATTCAGGCTAGGTATCAGGAGATACTACTTCAGTCAGGGTGGCTAGGATTTGGAACCAACTTCCAAGGGAAGTGGTGCTCGCTCCTACCCTGGAGGTCTTCAAAAGGAGGCTAGATAATACCTAGCTGGGTTCATTTGACCCCAGCACTCTTTCCTGCCCATGGCAGTGGGCTGGACTTGATGATCTGCTCAGGTCCCTTCCGACCCTACCTACTATGAAACTACTTTTTCTAATCAAAGCCCTGGATATGACATTTGCTGTGACCAAAGTTGTGGATCTAAACCCCAGAAACTACTCTATGCACCAAGTCAGAGATTAATGGACTGAGATAGATGTTATAAAAGCATTGTGCTGTCTCATCTGTTCCAAACACTGGGTGAAGCAAAAGGACGTGCATCTGCTCCAGCATCGCTTTCCACAACATGCCTGACAGACAGCAGCAAGAGTAGAAATCCCACAAGTGAAGCCAGCAAAGGTCAGCTTCCGCGGGTCATTTTCATAACCCCCCCCCCCATCAAACAAAGCAGCTGCCAAACCAAGATAACTTGCATCTTCATTTAATGTATCGATTCTATAAAACGAGTTCCTCTGTCCACACATTCAAGCTTGGTTCTACTAGAAGGGACTGTTGCCAATTAGTTTCACGAAGTATTTTATTAATGTTGCTATGCCCCTGCAAAGATGATTGACTACCTCACCCCCCAAAATGCAAACATGTCTTTGCAAATGGAATATTTTTAACAACACTTTGTGGAGCTTTTACTTCCCCCTCTTTTCCTCCAAGGACTAAAATTCTTGCCATTCAGTCCTTCAAACCCCCAAAGTACACCTGCAAGCGAACTCGACCTACTGGCTTCAGATCTGAAGCACGTCTCCTGGACCTGCAGATCCAGCATTTACCAATGGTGACAAACAAACAAAAACCCTTTACAGTAACTGCTGTGCAAGGGTTTCATGAGCTCGATGACATGTTACAGCATCTCTGCCCAGAAGAAAAACCCCAAAAGGATATAAAGATACAAAAGGAGTTCGACAGATACCTAATCGTTCCTACTCATTTTTCAGTGCTTATATCCGTTACAGCCATTACTGACAACAGCAGATCATCTGACAGATTACATATTTTGTGCCTTCCCCACCTAGATGAAAGTATCACCTGTAAACTCCACGATGAGTAAACCAGAGCCGTTTTGCCTTTTAAAGCTCATTCTCTTGAAACACCTCGACCTCCCAACATCAACTGGGTAACTGCCAAATCTTTGAAAGGCGGAAACAGACTGTATTTTCAGCACTAAAATCTGCAGCTGCATTGACATGGTTGTGTTTTTCATCAAAAACAATAAAAGATGGAAAACATCACTCCAGTCGGTCAACATTTAAGGTCCCTCTGCCTGATGAGCTCCAAACACGAAATAATGGCGTTGCGGCGCTCCACCGTGCTCTCAGCAACCGCCGCACGTGCAAGAGCACTCCCACAAACACGCCAGGGGGGCTCGTCCCTGACAAAACCTGCCGTTATCGCAGCTGGCCACGTTTCCCAACCGCGCAGCGACGTATAGCGCACACTGTTGACTCCGCTCCTTCTCGGGGCTGGGCGGATTGATGCTTGTGAGTAACAACCGCCTGCGCCCATCGGTCTCTGGAGGTCCTTAATTTCTATGAAAGGAAACAGAATATACCCAATGGGGGGGG
>NW_017728915.1:33374285-33402682 GCF_001723895.1 Crocodylus porosus | reverse complement strand
TTAATGTAATGGTCCTCGACCTTTCTGGCCTCACCAGGCTGGAGGCAGCCCTTAGCTTGTGCGCATGGAGCCCAGCACCCCCCTTTCACTGCCTGCTGGGCCGGGCTGCTCGCGGTTGTGGGCGGCGAGCGCCTGGGCCTGCCCCTCTCCTCACGCTCCGGAGCCCCCAGGGGCTTGACAGGCAGCTCGGGTGAGACCCCCGGGGGCCCGCCAGCTCCTCCTGCGCCTTGTGGCGACCGTACGAAAGCCCCGAGCGCTCCTCGCTCCCGCAGCGGCGGCTGTGGAGCCGCGGCGCCGCCCTTTCCCTACCCCTGCCCCCGGCCCGCGCCCTCAGCGGCGCCGTTACCTGGAGCGGGCGGAGCTCGGCCCCGCCCCCTCGCCGCCGGCCTCGCCCCGCGAACCCGCCCGGCCGCCACTTCCGGGTGCGGGGCGAGGCGGCTCGTGAATAGGCAAGCAAGGCCCCGCCCCCTCGCCGCCGGCGGGGCGGAGCGAGCGGCAGCTGCCGCGGCCCCGCTGCCTGCGGGACGTCGGTGTCAGAGGGTGCGCGCTGTTCCGCTGGCCCCCCTCGCGTGAGCCTCTGGCCCGGAAACCAGCTTGCTGTGGATGCGGGGAGAGGGCACGTGGGCGTCCGTCGGCCCCCGGCTGAGTGGGGGCGCCGTTACGTGCCCCGCCACGTCCTGGGTGGCTGCGGTTGAGCCGGCCGCGGGCGCATTGCTGCCCGAGCTGGGCAGGGAGAGTGGCTAGCCCCCGTAGGATGGGGCTGGCGCGAGGGTCGTGCCGCCCGGCGGCCCCTGGCACCAGCACCTCCGGGCTGTCTCTCGGTGGCTATCATAGGGGACAGTCCAGTTGTCCTCTATTGATATGAAACCACATGTCCCCTATTTTTCTCATCAAGAGAAAAATAGAGGACAAAAGGCAGCAGGCTTCGTATCAGTAGAGGACAGGCCAGTAGCAGAAAACTGCAATGTCTTCTATGCTGGCCACCCCTAGGGAGGGCCTGCTGACTTCCCCTTTCCTTTCCCCATCAATGTTCCCAAAACACTGGGTGGGGGCTGTTCTGGGAGGCCGAGCTATTTAGCCCAGTGTCTGCTACAGATCTCAGATAGAGTGGGGCAAGAAAGATGTAAATGCAGGACTAACAAACTTTAGGGTACTTTACTATAACAGTGGTGGCCAACTTTTTTCAGGTGTGCCAAAAGATAAGCCCCACTTTCTCCTCAAGAGCTGTTCTGATCCCTGCCCCCCGTGGTCTACCTGGTAGTTGATTTATGCCCTGCAATGCTGGAAGGGAAGCAGAGGGCTTAAACCCACAGCTGCATGAAGCAGGGGTAGGAAGCTGCTGTGACAGGTGTCACTAATGTGCTAAGTGTCCCTACTACAGCATGACCTTTCCGGAGAAGTCCGTGTACAGAAATTATTTGATGCAAGTGAACACATTTTTTTACATGGATAAGGAATGTCTACTATTAAATTTTAATGTTTAGCAATTTTAAGACACATACTTTGTACAATGTATGTTAACTGCAAACCAAGTTCTTCAAATTGGTACCCTAAATAAAAAAATCATAAGAGAGTTGCATTAAAAAAGCCTGTACAGTTAAGAATGCTCAGAACTGCACTGGAAACCTATTATTTTCTTTAATTTGTGCTACCAGACTCTGCTTGAGATCTTTATGTCCACAAAGTCAGAAAGAAATGAATTACTCTAGAACACAAGGTGGGTCAGTCCCTAAAAAGGACACATTCAGAAACACCATTTCCTCCAAGTAAAGGTATGCTAACTGTATATTTGGGATCCATCTAATTTCAACTTATTTCAGAAGGCCATTAATAACAATTAGCAATAACATTCATCACAGATGCTTTCCACCAATATTTTGATAAGCAGCAATGCATGTACAATTCCAATGCACTTTGTTATAGCATATGAAAAGCAAATTATAAAGCAATGATGCTCTAAAGTCTGACACAGGTTAAAAAGTTTTAGATTCATTTATTTACTAATCTGGGAGAAAACTTAAATACATCTCTGCTTCAATACCTTCTCAGTCACTTGGTAAAATAGAGATTAAAATACAGTGTACATAAAGCATTATATCTCTTTATTAGGTATTTACTAACACTATTTTAAGAACATGAAAAATGTCTGCCAACTGCTTGATACCACCTTTTACTAATAAGAAGCCCCAAACCTCTTTTAATATATAAAAGCATGTTACCATATGTATTACTATAAATGCAGTCATGACAACTGAATGGTGTCATAAGAATCTTCTGCTAGAATGCACCGTCAAGGCAAATTTGAAATGTTCATTTTCCCAGTAGCATAGGTTTGTCTCGTCTCAGAATGTTTCTCATATAGTGAATGACACATTATAGGTTTTTCCATTATATTAAATGATGCTACTACAGTAAGCAAATGCCAGACCTACCACACCATTACTTGACCTACTGTATTCTGATAAAGTCTGTTTTAAGTTGCGTCTTTCCATCACATACTTTATGAACTGTAGAGGAACTCTAATGAAATAACTGGTTTAACTGCCTAAATTCACTGTTTAACTGGCATAAGAATGGCCTGTCACAAGCAATCTCCTTGACTAACCCATATACATATGTACATTTCTGTATGGATCAGACTTTGCAGGAAAGTTAGGGGCTTACAAGGCTTGCTGCAAGTAAACCCTTTTTCTCTTTAATTTTAAAGTAGTTCCTGGCTTTGTGTGGTATACATGTAAGTAATGGTGAAAGTGGTACATCAGCCATACCTGCAGGAAACAAGAGTGAAGAATTACAGCTTGATTCATCCCCAATTTACTTAATAATGTAACTTGTTGTTACAATTGTTGTTACTCAATATATCTTTTAAACTATAAGTTGAGTAGCCAGGTACAATCATTATAATTCCACGAGCAAATTATATTCTTGTGGGGAAAAAAACCCATCCCAGATGCAAGATACATAAACCTTTATTATTATAATTATTTGCTATATTTCTATTCATATATACAGAGGCTCAAATTTACCATCCAAAACAAAACAAAACAAAACAGGCCACTTCTTGTTGTCAAGTGCATTAAGTCATCAACAAATCTGATTGTGGGCCAGTTCATTTGATGTGTTCAGGTTGATCTACAGAGGTGCTGCTCCAGTCATTATGGCACTGTGAACTGCCTCTGTGTCAGCTTTCTAATTTTTTTTTTTTTACTTGGGATTGTTTTAGGGAGGCTGTTAACATAATTTGGGATTTATCTGTTATAAAATGTACAGCTATTGATAATTATAACTGCTCCAGCTTCCCAGTTTTTAAAAATTCTACTGATAATTACTTTCAAGTACACAGGCTAAAAGCTGTTTAATTGACCCCAACCCATGTGGAAGCACGCTTAGTAGATTATAACAATGGTAAATTATTTTGCCTACCATTTTTTTGGTTTTTATCAAAGTCGAAATACTTACCTGCTGGTGCCAAGGATTTCAAAGCTTCTAGAAGATGTGGACTAGAGAATTTGACCAGACATCGGAATGATTCCCTTTCAGACATGTTCACCATTTTAGGATTGCTTTTGAACATTGTTTCAAGCTGTGAACAAAGAAAAAGAAGTCCTGGTTATTTGTAAAGAGTATGCCATGTGTTTTATTACAAAACAATGCAAAATGTAAACTAAAGCCTAGCTTTCTTTTGCTGGACACTGTCCTCTTTTCTTCCTACTGTATTAACACATAATAACTAATACTTTTTTGACAATATGCCATTTATTTTAATGGCATACAAAAGCAGTATCATCATGTTTGCATTTGCTGGTATTGTTAGATATGCCACAGAATATAGGTTAGTCAAGGTAGAGTCTGGCTCATAGTCTGTTTGCTAGTATTAAAATGATTTAGATGAAAAAATACTTTGTTAATGAAAATCAGAGACTGCCCCCATGTGGCAAACCATTCTCTATTGAAAGAGATGCAACATGTCTAATCCATGATAAATCATTAAAGGTTATTTCTTGGAATCCCTGATGTACAAAGAAATCTTTTTTCTTGTGAACAAATTCAAATCATACATAGCTATTGGCATTACCTAGCTTTAAAAATACTCTGTGCATCTCTGATGTCCCTGTACTTCAGATCATCACTACTTTAAGTCTCATTCTATGATAATAACAAAACATGCAAAATAATAAATTTGGACATTAGATATATTTCTACTCAAATAGACAAGGATTCAGATTAACCATTTAAATTATTCCTTATGATAAATATTTAAACCAGATGCTCAAATTTAAAGTCTCTACAACCTAAATTTGCATGCAAGAGACATGTGATCCACCATTAGCTACATTTGTATCTTTTTTATGAGGAATTCCACATTTTTGCAAAAACTGGAAGAAACACTGGAAAATTCTTTGTTAGTGTGATATAACATCTATTGTTTTGTTGCTTCAACAAGACTTGAATTTGGCTTAAAAGTCTCTACAACCTTGTATTGTGCAAATTCTAATTTTGGTTGGGGACCATCACCAAAGACTTCCTGATTCACTCGCTGGATTCTCTCTTTTTCACTCTTATCTTCTTGAATTATCCTAGGATCCACTGGGAGAAAAAAAACAAAACGCAACAACTTGGTCAGTCAGTGTGGCACTGTTTAGCCATTACATGCATATTCTATTTCTTTGAGGAAGATTTTTGGAAGTGATACATACTCTGAAAACAAAGACAGATACTAATACTAGTGAAGGCACCAAACTGTTCAACAAGCAGTTAGAAGGTGAATATAAAGGCTATCTAGAAGTGCTATTAGATTATAACAGCTTGTATTGAGATCAAAGGCTACCAGTGAGTCACATTTGTCAATGTCCCCAGTATTAAAGTTTGGCATTGTATACCTTTTAGGAAGACAGTGCAGATTTGCCTACCACCTGCTCCTTACTGCTGGGTCTATCAATCCATCTAAACTGCTCAAGTTTAAAGATCAAATAATTTTTTAACTGTAGAGAAAGCTGGCTTGCTAGGAATTACAATAAAGTATGTGTTATCTGCCATTTTAGTAACCACCACACTCTGCTAACTGAAATTTCCAGCTGACTGGCAGGCCCCAACGGGGGTGGAGGGGTTGGAAGCAGGGGCAGCTGCTGCCACCTACCATCCTGTGCTGCCGCTGCTCTACATCCAAACAAAATGCGCACCTGAGTTGCCGCTGCTCCACATGTGGCCGCTGCCACAGCCACCCTGCCCTACATCCAGTCAAAAACAGCCAGCCTCAGATAACTGGAATTTTTAGATACCCAGCACCC
This sequence comes from Crocodylus porosus, assembly GCF_001723895.1. Classification (NCBI taxonomy): domain Eukaryota; kingdom Metazoa; phylum Chordata; order Crocodylia; family Crocodylidae; genus Crocodylus; species Crocodylus porosus. The sequence goes on along the minus strand of NW_017728915.1, from coordinate 33,397,394 downwards.
GCCATTCCTCAGTTTGGCTGGAAGCACAGAGCTAGCTTTAAAAGAGCAAGCAGTCAGCTGGAGGCAGGCAAGCTGGAGAAGACCAGCACTGGCAGTCATGCCTTCACACCAGAGAAGATTAATAACTGCCCGAGACCCAACAGGAGGGAAGTAGCTGGCAGAGAAGGCAAAGTTGGTTGGACACAGGCAGTGTACCCCAGGGAGGAGATAGTAGAGCAGTTTAAGTCTGGTCATTTGGAGAAGTGACCAGCAAGAGGTGTGCCGGAGTGAGACCCAGACTGAAGATTTCCTGGAAAGGGATCCATTACAAGGAGTGGAGGTCCTGTACGTGGCAACATCTAACTGTGAGTTCATCAATGATACGGTTTCCTTCCTAAATTGAGATAAAACCTTACTGAATTAACTGATCTATTACGAAGATTGACATCTGAACCTGTATAAAAAGACTTTGAGCTTATTCTGAACTGGTTGATGAAAAGATGGGGTTATAAGGGGAGGTAGAAGCCCCGAAAAAACAGCCATCAATCTCACCTGAAGATCCTAAATTGTGAGAAGCCTTCCAATCTAAATTAATTCAAATCAAGTTGTGGCGGGCGAGAACAAAGGTGCAGCATACAGGCGCAGATATTGAAATAAGCCTTGGCTGTCAAACTAGGCCCCAGAGGGCGAGACCTACATTCTGATGCACCTCATTACACACCACCAATTGGGCACCGTACACAGGTGATGTGAAATCCTATAGGAGGAAATAAAGCTTCGCTGAATTGGAATCTAGAAGGGCCCTTAATGATAGCTGGAATTGCTTGATCCTAGGGCCATTTAGATTGGAGGAGAGTGGGAAGGCAAAGGGAAAAAAAAAGGACAGGCAGAGAGCACAGGCACAAATCCAATACACCTTATTGACTGAAAGATTCTAAGTCTTCCACACGAGACTTATATGTACCATAAACAGGTTCCACACTCTTAAACAGCTAAAAGCAAACATCTAGAAGTACTGGCACTGAAACAAACTTTAACTCTGCATATATACAGATTCATACATACACATATACAGATTTATGAGGCATGGTCCTCATCCTTGGATCTCTTAAGCATGGAAGGAGGTTGACAGTGCCCTCAACCCCACAAGCTAAAGGGTGTTTTTGATGTTTCAGGCATTATGCTTGGGTAGTTGTATGTGAGGACTGTTTCCCAGGTTCAGAAACAGGATAGACAAACACTTATTTAAGATGGTTTAGATAGGGATGATCCTGTCTTGAATGGATGGTTGGACTAGACGACCTGATGAGGTCCCTTCCAGCTTACTTTTCTATGATTTTATGCCCACACATACATACCGTTTTCTGGAGCAACATTTCTTTCTTGCAGAGGTTTTGGATGATGCGTTTGGAAGGTCTAAGCAAAAAAAAAGAAGTGATGAGAGGGTTAAACTGATGATAAAACACAACTGTTTATTTCTAGTTCTAGAAGACGTAGATGGAAACACTTCTTCAGACTCCTCTATGCTGCTTTCTGAAAGTCAGTTTTCTCCCTGTTTTTGCCAACGATAAGAAATTAAGCATCCCAAATTGTATTCTGGGATGTTATTCCTCCCATCTCTGATGATACTCAAGAGACAATTACTTATTTGAAAGGACTATTTAGATGAACAAAAGACATACTCAGTTTAAGTTTCCAAGTCAGTACTTTTGGCACAATGAAGCTGTAATACTACAAAACCACAAGATTCAAATCAGTGTAGTTTTAGTCTGGAAAAATATAACCAATTAGAAATGCCTCTAAGAAGCATTAGGTGGGAAACTAAATTTTAGATCACCACTTTAATGTTACCTTATTGAAAGGTTGTCCACCTCAGCACTGCAATACTACTGTAAAATGATGATCTCTTGGAGGAGGTGAATTTTCCCACCTTCTAAGAAGTTTAGAGCTAGGTCTGAAACAAAGAACCAAGACTTATTTTAGAATGAACTTTCAAAGGGGCTCACCTGGCTATACCTCTTAAACACAATATCTTTAAGGGAGTCTAAACAATGGCTTCGTAGCTCCATTTCACGGATGTCACCATAATTGGAAGCAACAATCAGTGCCTTTAAATAAAAATTAAAATATTTTTTATCAGCAGCTCTCAGCTATTTACAACATGATAAAGCTGGCAAGCTTTTTGGGCAAATGCAAAGTTTTTAGTAAACTGTTAAGCACAACTACTGTCGCTCACCTAGAATGATTTTTGTATCTGAAAGACAATATGAATGGAGAGTCAATGTTTAAAAAACGTAAGTGGAACTATTCAGATAATTACAGGCTTCTTAGATTGACAAAATAATGGAATGGCTGATACAGGATAAGAATCTATTAACATTAATCAACGTAAGAGAAAATTTATCATCAAACTTACTCAACGTCTTATTTCTATTAGATTACAAGTATTGGCAATGAAGAGTACACCAATACAAACACTGACATCTAGAACACATTTGACTTGACGCCACAGTGTTCTGATTAAAATAATATAGAGAAATAACAATATTAGCAAACACACAATAAAAAGATTTGAAAAAAAATGGTTAACTAAGATCTTTAGATACAATTATATGTGGATTTACTACCAAATATGTTTTTAAGGACGAACATTTAGAGTGCTTCAGAAAAAAGGGGAATTAAGCCACCATAAAAATGGAAGCAAAGCATAAGTTCAGTATTGTGCATATTTAGGAACACCTTGATTGTTGTTACGGTATGACCTTCTAATGAATTATTCAAACCTGGAGATTATGTTATCGGAAAGGTAAGTTTTCAACCTTCCAAGGTCTCAAACTCTCCTAGTGATCTTAACATCCATGTGATTTAGATACACAAAGGTCTATCCATCACCAAAACATTTCAATTTTCAAAACCCCTGATGCTCAGCAGTTGCATCACTGAGAACGGTATAAAATGGTATTTGCAGGTTGCTTTTACCATTTGAAATGTTATGTGTATCCAGAGTAAATCACTGCCACTCTTCAAAAGTCACAGATGTACAGCACAGGTCTTGGGTGAGCTGTCCTAAAATAAGTGATACGAATAGACTGTAATGCTATGATCCTGTATTTGTCAGTTACCATCCACCTTCTGCTCTAAATGTTTTGAAGCTATTGACCTGTCTCATGCCTACTAGCAGCAATTCAAGTTCAATATTCAAAACAATAGCAACCTGCAACCATGTACATTCTTCACACTTGCATGTCCGTTTCAGATTTATCAGTAACATAGTGCTATTTTGGTAAAAGCAGATTTTATGAAATAAATGTTCTGTGTAAAGAAACAGCTCAAAGGCAGTTACTGTATATGGTATTTACTAATGTCCAAATGTTGACATTTACTTTCATGTGGTAATGAAATAGTCACCTATGAAAACACTGACAGTAGGAATTTAACCTAAAGATCGTTTCTAAACCAGTTACACTTCCTGTTATGGTATTTCTTCATACCTTTAAATTGCCCATTTTGATAACTACACTATTTAAAAAAGATCAGTAACATGGTCACAGTAACATGGTCAAATTTGCTCCTTACCTGACAAAGCAGAGGCAAGTTGCTCCTATTAACAGATTTTGAAATGAAGGCATAGGGTGTCTGCGAATGATATACAACATAGGTGGCTTTGTATTGGTTTGGTTTTGTATATGAGGTCCCCCAAGCAATTCGAATCCAAATTGCATTATCTTCAAATTCTTTGAAGTTAACAGTCACCTTACAAAAAAAGCAAATTTAGTTTGTCACAAAGTTAGGCACTCAAAAATAACACAGGGCATGCCAGTTAAGACATGCATTAACACATCCCCATGACCATCTGATATACCATTGCAGATGAAAGAAAAACAGATCCTGCTGACCTGTCAAGGTTGCACTTATACTCTCAATAAATAGAGTTAAGAGGGTTATCTTCCAAACTGTAGCATCCACCTTTTATTAACACAAGTAAACACCCTTATCAGTAGGACCTACTTAATTTGCAGTTTCGTGGATTTCAGGGAAACCACGAAATCCAGGGTTGTTCCTGAAAAATCAACAACAACAAAAACTTAATAAAAATAAAATGCTGGCTCCACAATGGGAACCGTGGTCTTCACTGCAAAGAAGGGAAAGGACCAACTGGCGTGGTTGCACAAAGGGCAGTAGACAAGATGGCAGCATCCCCCTCATACTTGCTCCTTCTCTTCTCCCCGGGCCTGTCGGCACTGAGGAGTGGGGCTGCATCATCAGCATCCAGCAATTAATGGCAGCCAACAATCAAAACTGAGGGGTAAGACTGCATGAACAGCAGCCAGCAATGAAAATGCTAACCAGCAACCCCTTTACTGCACCCCGCTGCCAGGGCCACTACAAAATGACCTTGGAATTAGAACTTTACGCTATGATCAACTTGTGAAAACTGGTAAATCTGACTGTGATTTAGGTAGACCCTTACTTATCAGAAACATAAGCAGCTCATTACAAAATTCTTGATTCAGAGATAACAGGAAAGGCAACGCCTCCTTCAAATACTGATTAAAGGAGTATCATTTCATAGTTCTGAAAACCACATCTGCCCTTGTTGGCCACAAGTGTCTCCTATATGAGGTTTGGCTACTAAACAGTATGCAGCTTAAGGACCATCACTTTCTGCTAGGCAATGTATAAGTTGCTTTCAACATACTAGAGAACTTATTAATATAAAGTCACACAGAATCCAAATAGAATTTGGAGGAGATATTTGGTCAGAGGCATGTTTGCTCATGTCTTATTGCTCAACTGATTAGAACATGATAATTAGTGTGTAGGCCACAGGCTAATCCTGAAACACTGCACTCTCCTAGTCAAGCAAGGTTCTTTGGGTTGATGTGATTCCTTTTATTAGACCAGCTAAACTAGTTGGAAAAAAGTTCTTTGCAAGCTTTCAGGCACAAACACCCTGCTTCAAATGTCAGGAGACTCTGCTGCTATTATGAGTTCTCCAAGGTAGACAAGAAGCTAAAGTGTAACAAGAAATCTGTGAAAACATAAATGAGTGGAAGTTTGGAAGACAATGGGTAGAGATGGCGTGGGAGGGAGGGAGATGTGTGAAGGAATGTAAGCGGTCAGGCAGGTTACCTGGTGATTTAGATATCGAGCAGGTTATATAATGTGTCATAAATCAAATGTCTATATAAAGTCCATTGTCTTCCAAACTTCCACTCATTTACACAGATTTCTTGTTACTTTAGCTTCTTTTCTACCTTGGAGAACTCACAACAGCAGCAGAGTCTCCCAATGTCTGAAGAAGGGTATTTGTGCCTGAAAACTTGAAAAGAACTTTTTTTCCAACTATTTTAGTTGGTCAAATAAAAGATCGCATCTACCCAAAGACCTTTGCTTGCCTATATGCTTAGATCAACAAGGCTACAAGCAACAACTCTCCTAATCTACACAAACAACTTTCCTATTTTGGACCAAGCAAAACTTCTGATGTTTTTGGTTTTTTGAAGTACAGCATAACCTGTAGACAGTGTCACTCTATAGAGAAAACATAAAAAGACTAGAAATGCAATTACAATTCCAAGAACCCTGAAAAGGACAAGGCCCTACCTTAAGGCAGAACCTAGGCACTTTTCACTCACCCAGGACAAGTAAAGGTTACACCTTGGAGAATTATGCAACTATGTGTCCACACAATTTTGCACATAAAACGTATGGCCATGCATAATTGCATAATTTTACCTGGGTGGTGGTGCATGACTGGACAGCTTGTAAGTGGGGAGGGGAACTCCAGCCTCTGGGGTGGGGAGTCCCTCCATCACATGCTCCTCCTCTTCCCCCCCACCCCCCAGTGATGCACAGGAGCCCTCATGGCTGTGGCGGGCGTGCAGCTCCAGCTGCTGAGTCCCAGAAGCCGCACGTAGCTGCACAGAGTTGGCTCGGCTGGCTTGCCGGTGCGTGCCATTGACTCAGACTGAGCTGTCTTCATGTTACTCTATAGAGAACACATAAAAAGACCAGCAATTACAATTCCAAGGATTCTGAAAAGGGCATTCCAGCAGGAAGCTGCATGTGGAGGCATGGAGCCCGCCTGGCTGATGATACGTGATTCTGTGCCATGACGTGCGGCTTCCCACTAGTGCTGGAAGCCCCATGTGGAGGCATGGAGCCCACCTGGCCCGATGGTACGTGGCTTCTGCCTGCAGTGCCGTGAGCCACACATGCTGGTCTGGTTCAAAGGTGTGTGCCAGCAGGCCAGACTGGGCAGGCTCTGTGCCACCACGTGCAGCACATAATTTTGAATTTTTCTGCACATAATTCCCTGGGGTGTGAAAAGTAAACACCATTATAGAAGCAGACACAAACATAATTTTATTGCATTTCAAACATAGCCACTTGAGAAATCCATAACTTGACCTCAATTTTTGTTTCAGTGATAGGACAAAATAGGAAATACCTTCCCACGTCATATATGGAACTGATGTATTCTTACATTTATCAGAGCTGACTGAATTCTTCTCTTAAATTTGCGTTTGAAAGCTGAGAAGTCAAAAATGTCAGTTTCTCCTCCTATAATGCAAACAAGACACCACTTTTTGTAAGCATAGTATTTTGTATTTCATCCTGCGCTAAAGCAAAATGGCATTACAATGATATAGCTTTTAAAGCAAAATTAAAAGCTACATGGCTGTTAGGCAGATCAAAATACATATCATAACAAGTTTTACTTCTAGGTAGAGGTGCACTGAAAAAGATTTTTCTGGCTGATACTGATGGCCAATTATTAACCAGCCATATTGGCTGATACCAATCCAATTGCCAATATCCAGCCCGGCGGCTTAAAGCAGTGCCCAGCTGGTAAGTCTGTGCGGAGAAAAATTGAGGCTGCCATGGTGAGGGAGGGAGTGGGGCTGGGGCAGGGTTACGCACTGCCCAGTCAGAGCGGAGCCGTGCGCAGTCTGTCCCAGGCGTGTGGCTCCCCATGCTGCATGCACCCCCAGGAGTGGCATATGTGCCCCCCAGACTTGTGTGCAGGGTGAGGGCAGGCTGCCTGCTGTGGGCTTGGGGCCAGGGGCTGTGCTTGGGAAGGGCAGCAGATTTTGGTAGGAGCTGCCTCTGTGGCCCAGTGAACAGGACCCAGAACTAGAGGGACCATCATACTGCCATGGCTGCCAAGGTGAGGCACAGCAGTGGCATAAAGTTGTGCTCTATGCTACTGCCAGGTAGGCAGGGGGTGCCTCAACCCTGCTGGCATGGTGCTCCCTGCTGCGCTAGGTCCCACCTGCTGAGCCATAAAGGCAGCTCCTGCCTGGAGTTAGTCTGTCCTGGCTGCAGCCCTACACCCTGCTGTGTGCTTAGAAATCTGGGGTGGGGGGGCCTTGTGCCACCCCCCCCCCCCCCGACTTTCCTGGTGGGAGCTGCTCTCCACCCCACTGCCTGGCTGTGTTGTTTTAATTTAAGATAATAATATTAAAACAAACAAGTATGACTGGTCATAAACTTTAAATAAGCTTACTAATGGTTAGCCTTGGTGTATCCTTTACCACTTTCTGATGCTTTTGTTTCAGACTAGCCTATACTGGTTTCTTGCACTGAAAATATCACCTCAAGGGAAGTCTACTAGTTGATACAAAAAATGCTCCAAAAGTATCATAAAATCCTAGACTGACCAATGAAGGGTAATTGGAACATTCAAAAGCCTACAAAAAGTTAGATTTTGTAGCAGCCTTTCAAAAAACCAAAGTAATCCAACATTCTCATTCTATGCTTCAATTACAAAGACAGAAAAAGTCTGTAAAGCTCAAAACTTCCAGAAGTCACAGTTTCCATTGGCTATGTTGGGAAATTCCTCAATCTCTTGGCACTGTCCTGCCTTAGACCTCTCTCATCCAATGATGCAGAACTGTTAGCTAATTAGAAAAACATATATAGGCTGGTAGGAAATCACACTTGGCAGACCATAGCGCTGCACTGGTGGTGATGGCTAACATTTCTGCAGTTAACCCTTTCCACTGAATCTGGCAGAAAGGGTTTGGGTTGTGTATGCATGGAGAGTGGCGGCCCTTTGTCCTAGTGCTTGGCAGCCTTGCTCACTCAGGGCTGACCGTTCAAGTCCCCTCTTCCATCCCCCAAGGTCTACTCTAGAAGTAAAAATAGAACACTTCAGTGGAGGGCTAGAGGTGCCTTCGACAAATTCCTTAAGCTTATGTTTAACGATACATCATGTATCTCCATGTAGAGCAGCTGACTAGAGGCAGATTACGTAATAAATACTGAGTGACCTTCCTGACACTTTTTTGGAAAAAGTGGTATCTACACACTGAGGGATGAACCTCTTTGGACTGCTATAGATTACTAAGACCTAGAAGAATGAGAATCCTGTAGAGGTAGTTATCATTGAGAAAAATCTTACATACCTGCTGCTTTGGTCATTTGGTAAACTGTCCAAATCCTTTTGTTCTGAAAAGTATGGTTGTCTGGGGAAATAAAAGTTGCCCAATAGAGTGATGGATAAAGACATTTTTTTTGACTAAACTATTCCCACACATTATTTAAAATCAGATTCCTTTCAAAATTTCCCTAACACCAAATATATTCTAATTTAGAAGTAAAAATAGAGATTTTTTTTTATATAAGAGGCATGAAATCCTCTTGTAATTTGACTAAGCAATTAAGGGGAAGATAAACTTCTTCTAATTCACCAAATTGCAGCAAGTGCAACGTATAAATTACTGTAACTCATTCTTAAATCAAATTAAAAATTCAGGATTTGGAAAAGCTTGACAATCCTGGACTATACAGAGCTCTCAAAGTAGTTGAGAATGCAGTTGAAGCCATACACAACAAAATGTGATAAGAGAAATCCCTGGACCAGCTATTATCTACATAAAATTAATATTAAAGTTTGTAGTTCCATGTAAATTATTAGGCAATGATGATTGTTCCAGATGTCACTGTCCAAAGTAAACTTCAAAAACCACCACTGGGGAGAATTTGAAATACATTTTATTTGACCCATGACCTTGATGTTCTACATGATTTGTCACTTCTGTTTAGAAAACACATGACATATTCAATCTAGAAATGACAAGATAAGAACAACCAGCTTTGTTGTACAAAAAATACTTTTAAAACACTAAACGCACTTAAAAGACAAACCAACTGCTTATACAACAACCATAAAATAACTTGAAGCAAAATAAAAAGAAACAATACTTTTACTTACAAATAATGTCTAGAACTCCTGCTTCCTTCATACTTGCAGGCTTTTCCTGAAAAAATGTTGATAGTACAAGGTAAATCATAGGGCCGTAAGTTCTCATAGAGCCTGCATTAAAATTGCAATTCAAAGAAACTTACAATTTAGTCCCAGGAGTAGATAGCATTTAAAAGAAAACATAAATTAAAGTCCACAGCATGCAAGGCCTTTTCCAAAGTAAAACGGCAAGATCCCAGTCTCAGATAGCATCCAGAATAACGATACCTTAAGCTAACACTCTCCTACCAAAACAAGGAATTAAATACATATTTAAAAAAAAGAAAAACAGTGAGGTGCAGTCTATTTGGGATTAAATAACTCAGCAACAGAAGTGTCTTTCTAGAGATACAGAGGTATAAGTTAAAATCTCCCTTTTGATTTGCACCAGATGCTGCCCTCAAGACAGCCAGCAGTAATAGGATACCCAATGACAGCCTAGGAGTCAAATTCTGCTGGACGTGATGCTAGACGAGGGGTGGGCAAAATGTGGCCTGTGGGCCAGATGCGGCCTGCCAGGCTATTCTATCCGGCCCGCAGGTTCCCTAAAAATTTAGAAAATTAATGTTTATCTGCCCCTGGCTGCCTGTCATGTAAGCTCTCAATGGCTTGCCAAGACTCAGTAAGTGGCCCTCCGCCCAAAATAATTGCCCACCCCTGTACTAGACTCCATGTGCCACCACCTACAAAATCTGGCGTGCCTTAACCCTAGCCTGAGGGGTCACGCAGGGTCAGTGGATCTTTAACTTAAGTACTCCTTCTGGACAGACTGCAATTTAAGTATTTCAGATCCGTGTTAATGTTTAATACAGTAATTCTCAGCCACGCTGAAACCAGCAGGTAGTTAAGTTTAAAATGAACAAAAGGAAATTCTTTTTCACCCAGTGCATTGTTAGCATGAGACTTGTTGCCACCAGACGTGGTGGAAACTGGCAGTTCACAGCCAGATGCAAAATGGGCTTGAATGTGTTCTTAGAGCAGTGGTTGTCAACCAGGGGTACTTTGAAGGCCCCAGGGGGTATGTGGTAACTGCTGTGCACTGTACAGCTGCTGAGGACTCCCTGTTTTTCAACTAGTTGCTGGGGGTACACCCACCAAAAAAAAGGTTGAAGACCCCCGTCTTAGATGAAAGGGGTATCATCAGCTATTAAGCATGGGATTTAGGGGCATGGCCTCTGACTCAGAGCTTCCTAGACCAGGCAGGCTGCAAGTACAAGAGGAGCAGTGGGAGAAACACACCTCCCTCTCCCTTCCTGCATCTGCTCCCTGCCGCTGCATGACACCTGAAACTGGACCTAGGTATGACCCAACAGCTGGCACCGCACAAGGCTGGCACTGTTGCGGTGCAAACATGACCTGCAAGATACACCTGGAGATTTCCAATAGGAGTCCACAGCCGCAGCTTTGGTTCGATGCAAGAGCAACAACCGCTCTATGATCTTTCTGAGGCCAGAAAAGCGAAGAGCTGGCATTTCCCAGGGCGGGACCAGGCAGGCTGAGAAGGGCCGGGTTCAGTACTGGGTTTCTACGGGAGGCAGCGCTGCCAGGTGTACAATAGCGATTGTATCGATATCACGATTTCAACCTCCGCCCAATCGTTAACGTAAGAGGGTTTGAAATGTAGGATCAATCTTTGAGGCAGCTCCTTGCTGCAGCAGATGCAAAACCCAAGTCGCTCTCAGGGAGTCAGTCGTAACCCACCTGCTCGCCTCCAACAAAAGAAATGTCCCACTTGGCAATATTGAGGACAGACTGCAAGTGATACCAAGGAAGCAAGACTTATTTTCATACTTTTCCAGCAGCCGATGGTTTTTCACCTTGTTTGGATGCTTCCCATACAACGGTGTCGTACTTAAGGAGGGCGCGTTTGGAGAGGATGGAGCCCGCCCAACCCAATAAACAGATCCTCCCAATAAGGCCCAGTATCGCGCTCACCTGGCAGAGTTGCACCACGGCGTCGGCGATCGTCTCCTTCAGCGGCCGCATGTCCAGCGCCTGCAGCCGCGCGGCGGGCAGGAAGCCCCAGGCCTGCAGCAGCGCCGGGATGTGCGGGCGCGGCATCTTCAGCACGGTCCGGCGTATGAACTCGGCCACCGTCTCGTCCATAGCGCTGCGGAGCCAACGGACACACCGTTATCGCGGGGCCCGGGCCCCGGCCCCGGCCCCGGCCCCGGCCCCGCCTCACTCACTCACTCACTCACCCGCCCGCCGAGCCCCAGCAGCGCCGCCCGCGCGCCGCCATCTTCCTCGCGCCAACCGCTGCCGCTCGAACCAGCCAATCCGACGCCCCGGGGTTGGAACCGCCCAATCAGCGCGTGGTCCGGCCCCGTTCAGCCATGACCCGTGACGCAAGTTCCGGGCCGCCTGCTGCATCCGGGTTACGTCCCCTGCCCGGTGAGGTGAGAAGCTGTAGCCGTTGTGGGGTGGGGGATGGTATTTTTTTCCCCACCGGGTACTGGGCCCGATCCAGCCTGTCGTGCCATGCGGCTGATCCAGTGCATGGGGATGGGTACAGCTGCGGCCCTGTCACTGCCTTATTTGGCTGCCTGGCAAAGCCCCGGCCCCAGCCCGGAGCCGATGTTGATGTGTAGTAATAGTCCAGGTTAGCAAATTCAGTAGCTAAGAGCGATAGCAGTGTTAATTTCCTGGACCGTGAGGACCCCTGCGGGCTGGATGCCATCCACAGGCTGGGGGCTGAGCACCCCTGGGTGAAACTGCTAGCAAGAAAAATCACATCTGTTCTATGTATGCTCTGATGCTAAAGAATTACTAGTGAGTACATACAAAAGCACTAGAACTCTTGGTTCCAAAATGATACCTTTTATCAGACCAATTGGGAAATCACAAGAAAATTGTCCTTTTCTGCAAGCTTTTGGGGTCAAAGTCCCTTTGTCTGGCTTTGGGAAAAGTACAGCTGGTACAAGACGATAAAGAGTCCCCATTGGTAGGAAATAAACTTCATTTTTGTACGGAGGGAGCTGAAGATGGAAGGCTGTCCCTCCGGGTCCAAGAGAGTGTCTTTGTGAGGTGTGCAGAGTAACTCTTTGATGTGTAGATCAGGTAGGATTACTCCCCTGAAGGTGTCAGATAGCAGGCACAGAAGTAGAAAATCTTCCTTGTTGTTCTGCAGTAATGTTTAAAATCCCAAATCGGCTAAAATGTGGCATCTTCAATGTTTCCACGTAGTGATTAATTAAAACTTGCAAGGAGCATTCACATATAAAAACTGTGATATGCTGGAAGTTGGAGCATGTGCATAGCCTCTGACATGCATGTATCAAACCTATTTCTCTTCCTGTTTCCCGCCAAATTTCAGTACAGAGGAGTTGGGGCCAAACTCTTCCGCCTTGACTCCTGTTAAAATCTGATTTTTTTTTACTGTGGAATTAAGGCTGAACTGCAGGATCCTGTGGCTAACTTATCCAAGATTCAGCCTGATTTCCATGGAAACTAGCACAAACAAACTGCTTGGGCTTCTGAATTGGTTACAGAATAGAAATTGAATTGTCATTTTATTTTATGAGCTTTTAAGAAGCATTTCTTTCTATTTTTTTTAAAAAAGAACTATAAATGTAAAGTCAGTAGTGAATGAGGTCCTGCAGTGGGATACTACTGAGACCTGTTGACATGCTAGTATGTGGAGGGAAAAATGTGTGTGTGTGTGTATGTATATGTATATATATATGTGTATATGTATATATATATATGTGTATGGATCTACTTAAATTGAAGTGAGACAGAATTTTTCACGGCATGCAGAGCTGCTTTTACAGATGTCTTGCGGTGGCCCCACCCCTCAGCGGTGATTGTGGAGGGGCGTTGGTGGAAGGGAGGACAGGCAAGGGGGCAGCCACCATCTTGTCTGCTGCTGTTCATGCTGACCCGTCAGCCAGCGCCTTCTCTTCCTGGGAGTTGAGGCTAAAATTTTTTTCTTAATCAACTATAACATTCATATTTTTGGGGAAGTTTCCAGGATGGAAATGATTTATTTTGGTGATATCATGTTCTGCTGCTTCTAGACATATAGTATTTAAGAAGATTGGCTCCTTCTGTGCATCTAGATTGCAGTCTTCTCTGCAGACACTTATCTCTCATCTCAGCGCTAGCATTTTCTTCTTTGGCCTTGGTTGTGCTGCTGGAACGGACTTTGCTGAAAAAATGCTAGAATTATCTTCCTGGTTGCTTATTCTCTCCATGTCTTTCATGAAGTAACTGCTGGAGAGCCAGCATTTTATTAAGTTTTTTTTGTTGATTTTTGCATACAATCCCAGATTGTGTAGTTTCTGTGAAAGCACAAATTAAGTAGATTCCTATTTGTATAGGGTGGGATAGGAGTGGTACTGAATATAGACTGTTGGTCAAGACCAATTAGCAAGGATGCAGAATTGAGAGACATTCAGCTAACATGAATAGTGTAGGTTCAGAATAGTGTAGGTTCAGAATATAATTCTTCTTGTGTCAGACTTTTGTATAACATAATATAATCATTTAAAAGCACATTTAATTTTGTTTCGTGTTTAAAGAAAAATTTTTCAGTAATAAATGTGACAGGACTGTTATTGGAGAATTTCAAAAAACAACTGATGGTACAAATGATAAACTATATCAGGGGAGAAAGTAAAAACAGGGTATAGTTATTTCTCTAGTGTTGACAGTAATTCTTGCTTCTCATGGTTACTATGCCACCTCGTGGACATCCTTATTCTTTTTTGCAGCTTACTATAAATCAGTCTAAGATCATTTTATGAAATGTGAACATTTAATACCGTGAAATAGTACCATTCTCTAGTTTAGATTTTACATTTACTGATTTATGCTTTATAAAATACACAATAATTTTATAAAAATAAAAATGTGGGTTTCTGTTTTGATTCCTGTTTGGCTATGGATTGACATATAGGACTCATCTTTCATACAGATGTACCAGGAAAAGTGTTGCTAAGATCATGAATCTATGAATCACGTAATTGTTCTTGTGTTGTGCTAACAAGTGTCATAAGTGAATCGGTAAGTGAGACAAGTTCTTCTTCCAGTCTAACCTGGAGTACACTGTGTTGAAAAAAGCAAGTAGATGAACTCGGGTATTTTCTATTTCTAGCATAAAAGTCTTTCTGCAAAGATTCTTTCTTGTCTCTGCTGCTATTCAACAAATAGCATTCACCCCTTTAGCATTTTAGCATCGTATATCTTCCATACATACTCAGGCAGACGGAATACTCCTCTTCCTCTGTAATACTTATTTGAAAAAAAAAAAAGTACTCATGAATGGTGCCAAATTAATAGTCCTGACTTTGTGAAATTGTTCAGAGAACACACATTGCAATGTCAGCTGTGCCTCCTCCTTGCTGCATAGTCAGCATGCCTCAGTTAACTGTGCAAGTTCCTCTACCAGTGAGATGCATGCCTTTATCACAACAACTGGACTGAGGTAACTAATTCACTTTACACAGGGTGCTTATACACAAGCAGCAAGGCTGCTCCAACACGCTGGAATTTCAGTGTGTTAACTGCTGGAGCTTGGCAATTGCTGTATCCCCACAGTCTCCTGCACCTTGTGTATCAGCATCCCTGCGCTTAAAAACAGCGGCAAGGGTGCTTGAACTAAAGTTTGTTTGACAAGCTTTAGTTCAAGTGCCCCTGCTTCCATTTTTAAGCACAGGGATATTGATACATGAGGCATGGCAGCACCTTAATTAGATTGGCTCTCGGAGCTGCCCTAATTAAAGTGCCATTTCGGAGCATGTGTAAAAGTGCCCACAGACCTCTGAAGAGGTGCCCTGCACTAATGACTTCTGGTTGCTAGTGGATTTGATGTGGCAACTTCAGGTGAGAGACTGTTTCCTCTTATTAGTTCCCTACTGTGAGATCTTTATTCTACTCTTTAGGTGACCCACCTGTGAATGAGTGTTGGGAATGTTAGAAGATGCATGTTGGAGAAGTAGTTACCACAAATAAAAAATGTATTGGAGGCATGCTCCCAGTAATACATATAGCAGCATGGCAGTCTCATAGAAACAAAGTAGCTGTTATTTGTGGCTTTGATAGGTGAAATCCTTTCCATGATACAATTATAATTAGGTCTTTTTTTAATCTTTGTTACTTATTCTTTGCTATCATGTCTTGATTATACTTTCAAGTCAAGTCCTATAATGGAAAAAAATCTTGTTTTAAAAAGGATTAATTACCTCTTGTGTTGAGAGGGAGAAGTCACTGGCAAAAATGTTCTAGCCTTGTGGAAGTGTGTGTAGACTGTCTCTCTAGGATAGTATAAAAAAGCTTAAACTGTGGCCTTACAAAGGGCCACAGCTGTGAGGGCCACTGGCAAAGGCAGGGAGTGGAGACAGCTTCCTTTTCTGTGGTAGAAAAAGTCTTTCTGCATTTGGCCTTCAGATACCATGAGGATGTGTCCTATATAAGAGTAGAGTGTTTGGGTTTTTTAGCCCCTTTCCTTATCTCTAAGTACTTAATTACTTTATGGGGTATGCCAACTAGGGGAAGGTATTGTCAATTCTTCTATTTAGTATTCAGCTAAGTTCTCTCTCTTTAGGTTTCCTTATTTTTTATCAGTTTGGATCATGTTTTGTAATCACTACCTCATAACTCTAAACCCTAACGGTTTGCAGCTTGGGGAAAAACGGCCAAAGTAATGAAGCTAAAGTAATTATAATTAATATTAAAGTACAAGCCACTGTAGAATGAATGGTTTCTTGTTATTTAATACGACTTTATTAATAGTTCTTCCCAGGCACTTTGTTTTTCTGAAACAGCTAGAGCTAAAACGGTATCTTTTTTCTTAATTAAGTATAAAGATTCATATTCTTTTGGAAGTTTCCAGGTTGGAAATAAATTATTTCAGTGATATCACATTCTGTTGCTTCTAGCTATATAGCATTTAAAAAGATTGGCTCCTTCTCTGTATCTAGATTGCAGTCTTCTCTGCAGACACTTATCTTTCATCTCGGTGCTAGCAGTTTCTTCTTTGGCCTTGACGGTAGTTGTGCTGCTGCAATGGACTTTGCTGAAAAATGCAAGAATCCTCTTCCTGGTTGCTTATTCTCTCCATGTCTTTCATGAAGTACCTTTACAGGCAAGGTCAGTCCCCAGACTGCTACACTTGGCATCACAGTTTAGGGAGGAGGTAAGCAGCCAACAGTGTGGGGAGTAAGGATATGTGTGTGGGGGGGACAGGTTAGGGACTATTTGGATGTATACAAGTCCATACAGCCAGATGTGATGCACTCAAGGATGCTGAGGGAGTTGGCCGATGTGATTGCAGAGCTGCTGGCCATTATTTTTGAAAACTTGTGGTGATTGGAAAAGGGCAAATGTAGTGCCCATCTTTAACAAAGAGAAGAAGGAGGATCTGGGGAACTACAGACTGGTCAGCCTCACTTCAGTCCCTGAAAAAATCATGGAGCAGATCCTCAAGGATTTCATTTGTAAACACTTGGGGGAGGAGAATGATTAGGTCCAGTCAGCGCAGATTCACCAGGGGCAAGTCATGCCTGACCAACCAGATTGCCTTCTATGATGAGATGGCTGGCTCCGTGGATGCGGGAAAAGCAGTCGGCATGATATATCTTGACTTTAGCAAGCCTTTTGATATGGTCTCCACAATAGTCTCTCAAGCAAGCTGAGGAAGTATGGGTTGGATGAATGGACTGTAAGGTACATAGAACACTGGCTAGGGTCATCAGGCACAAAGGGTAGTTATCAGTGGCTCAATGTCTAGTCGGCAGCTGGTATCAAGTGGAGTGTCCCAGGGGTCGGTCCTGGGGCCAGTTTTGTTCAATATTTTCATTGGTGACATGGAATATGGGATGGGAGTGCAAACTATAATTTGCAGATGATACCAAGCTGTGGGGAGTAGTTGTTGCACTGGAGAGTAGGGCTTGAATTTAGAGACCTAGAAAAAAATGGAGGATTGGATCAAAAGAAATCTCAAATATCATGGGGTTCAAAAAGGACAAGTACAAAGTCCTGTATTTAGGATGGAACAGTCCCATGCACTGGTGCAGGCTGGGAGCTGACTGGCTGGGCTGCAGCTCTGCAAAAAAGGACCTGGGGGTTACAGTGGACAATAAGGTGAATATGAGCTAGCAGTATGCCCAGGTTGCCAAGAAGTCTAACAGCAGACTGGGCTGCATCAGTAGGAGTCAGCAAAGCAAGAGAAGTGATGGTTCCTCTTTATTCAGCACTGGTGAGGCCACATTTGGAGTCCTGTCTCCAGTTTTGCACTCCCCACCCTTACTACAGAAAAGATGTGGAAAAGTTGGAGAGAGTCCAATGGAGGCAACTAAAATTGTGAGGGGGCTGGGGAACGTGACTTCTGGGGAGAGGCTGAGGAAATTGGGCTTACTTAATTTAGAGAAGAGAAGGCTGAGAGGGGATTTAATAGCGGCCTTCAACTATCTGAAGCGAGGTTTGAAAGAGGATGGAACTGGACTGTTTTCAGTGATGGCAGATGCCAGAATAAGGAGCAATGGTTTCAAGTTGCAGCAAGGGAAGTTTAGGTTAGATATTGGGAAAAACTTCCTCATGAGGAAGACAGTAAAGCACTAGAACAGGTTAACCCTGGAGGTTGTGAAGTCTTCTTGCTCGGAGGTTCTTAGGACCTGGTTAGACAGAGTCTTGGCTGGGATAATCTAATTGGGTGTGGTCCTTGTTTGAGCAGGGGTTTGGACTAGATGACCTCCTGAGATGCATTCCAAAGGATTCATCATTTCCTCTTGCTTCCACTGCAACAAATGAAATGTTGAAGTGCCTTTGCTTTTAATACATTTCAACTTTTTGCCCAGTTAATCAACTTCAGGTTTTCACCATTGCTCTGCTGACATTTGTGGCCTTGTGTACTCACTTGCCTGCTGCTCTCAATGCAAGGGAAAAGCAACGTGACAATCTACAGAGCCATCATCTTGTGCTTTTGTAAATCCTTCCTTAAAATCTTTCTGCTGTGATGCTTGCAAATTACTGCTTCCTGGCATTGGATAGGCAAGTGATGAATTGAAACTTCTAGTTTGCTTTCAGATTCTCGTCTCAATATTACCTCCTATCCATGCTTTTATTCTCTTTCCATTTAGTCTACCAGTCTCATCTTTTTCTGACACAGATTTTTAAGATTTTGAAGGCAGGGCATGTCTGCATGTGTCTGACAGCACTCCAAGCAAGGGGCCCTGCACCTTGCTTGAGATTCCTGGGAACTGCTATTATACAGGCAATCTTTTTAAAAATATTAATATTTCATAACCCTTTTTTCCTGTAAATAGTCTGTTTCTAATGACAGTAGAAGCTGGCTCATTTGTATTCAGGTTCTCAGCCTGCTTAGTTTTCAGTGAGTTGCCAAATTAAGGGTGAGCCATTCAGCTATTTGTTGCGGGTTTTGCTTCAAAGGGCACCACTTCTCCACTCAGATGGAGCTCATCATCAGTGGTCCCGCCTAGCTGACTCGGGAAGTGGCGCCCTTTGTAATAAAAGTCCTGCGCAGTGGCTTGCTGCAGCTCTTTCTACCCCCGGTTACTTCTTGAAGCCTAATCTTTGTAGGGGAGGAGGAACCTGATCCTGTAAAGCAGTGGGGGGCCAGCCTGTTTGGCAGGCTTGTCACATATTAGCCTCACATGCAAGTGCTACTCTGATTGCCTTCCCCTTCACCTGCTCTGTTTTCTGCTCCCTGCCCTATCTGCTGCTGTGTTCTCTTATCCCTCCCTGATCTGCCTCTTGTCACACACACAGACTGCCTGTGCTACAGGTTGGCCATCCCTGCTGCAGAGTATATGGGGATGCTGTAATCTGCCATATGGGTCTGGAAAGCTGTGTGTGTATTTTCCTTTTTTGTAGCAGTCCTTGTCTTCCTGACAATCAGAAGCTACAGCTTTTGATGCTCAGTCTTGTTTGCCTTTGCTTTTTTCATTATTTCTGTTCAGTAACTGCTCAGCTGAGCCAGCATCCTGAATGAGTTCTTTTCACGTGATACTGAATGTGCTGGAAAACACATAGATTCATAGATGTTAGGGTCGGAAGGGACCTCTGTAGATCATTGAGTCTGACCCCCTGCATAGGCAGGAAAGAGTGCTGGGTTCAGATGACCCCACCCAGATGCCTATCCAATCTCCGCTTGAAGACCCCCAGGGTAGGGGAGAACACCACCTCCCTTGGGAGCCCATTCCAGATTTTGGCCACCCTAACTGTGAAGAAGTTAATGTCCAGTCTAAATCTGCTCTCTGCTAGCTTATGGCCATTATTTCTTGTGGCCCCCAGGGGCGCCTTGTTGAGTAGGGCCTTACCAATTCCCTTCTGCGCCCCCGTGATGAATTTATAGGCAGCCACAAGGTCGTGCCTCAACCACCCACATGTATGGATGCGTATGGTGTAGAATTGTGTAGGCATGTTTAGGATATGTTTTTGCTTTGTAGAGCTAAGCTTGTGTATTAGGGATGTGCTTCTTAATTGGTGCTATGGATGGGCTCTGAGGGCACACATGGGGAGGGTGTGAGGAATTAGACTGACTACATCTTTCCTTCCTCTTCTCCCAAAGTTGCCATTGTGTCAGGCTGGCACATGCTAAAGTGCCATACTGCTCTACATGGGAAGGAAGCATCTTTGTGCAGCACTCTGGGGGAGCTAATTGTCTGCTAGAGGCAATGGTAAGGAGTTAGCCCAAGGTGCCATGCTATCCTGATTTCAGTTGGACAGGTGGAGCTGTCCACAGTGCACTACAGCAAGCAGGCCACACTAGATAACAACACAGCCTCCACCACCAGAAGTTCACTTTGCAGGTATTAAGCTGGCTTCAGGATCAGTAAGGCTGAGAACTGCAGTTCTGGGGCAAAAGTAGTTTTTATAAAAAGGCTTGCAACCTAATTTAGTTGGGTGTTTCCCTTGCTTCCTGGGTGATCCTGTTTTTTAACTGAGACCAACTTGTGTTTTCCCTTCTCCTCCCTCCATCCCTTCAAGTCCTCTTGTCATTAAGTCCAAATGTTTTTTCTCTAAACCCCTTGGACAATGTGCAGTGCTAAAATTTAATATCCTAAATGCTCAAATCTGATTCCATCCTTTCACTTGGTTCCTCTTGGTAGGTCCATATTAGTAGTATTTGCTTGAAACCCGTTTTCCAATTTGGTAAGTGAAGGCAAAAAAAGACACTGTAGGCCAGGGGTCAGCAACCCCCCGCACATGTGCCAAGCACAGCACACAAGGCCATTTTGCTTGGCACACCACTACCAGCCTGGGCTCTAAGCAGCTGCTGCCTGCCACGGAGTCTGTGCTGCTCCCAGCAGGCAGCTGGGAGGCTGCAAGCAGACCAGGCTCCATAGGCTGTCTGCAGCCTGGAGACTGCAAACAGCTGCTCCAGGCATGTCGGCACTCTGGCACCTTCCAAGTTAGACATTGTGGTTTTTTCAGCACTCCAGCCAAAAAACGTTGCCTACCCTTGCTGTAGGCCTTAGTAAAATTACAGTTCAGATTTTGGAGATGCCCTTCATCTTGGATGCTGGACAGTAGTCAACATGGGTTAAAGGTGATAGTTTCTCTGCGTACCTGCTCTGGCTTTGAAGTTCCTAATAGGCAAGATGTCTCTTCTACTTGTTTCACTTTAATTAACAGAGCACACAGGAAACGATGTTCCTGCCTGCATGGTGCTCAGTTTTGATTTGGTCTGTTCAGAGTTGTATAGGACTGGAAACTGGTTCAAGAAGTCAGAAATAAAATGTTCTCCCTCTCTCTGCTTTGTGTTACAGTGAAACGCCTAGTGTATATTTTTAGCTTCGGTTGATATTTTCAACCAAATTTGTCACATGCCTGTAACATGCATTGCGCTTTGCCAAATGTGTAGAGGAAAAATATGCAAAATTAACATCTTTTAGATAAGATTGTTTAAAAAGAGATCTCAGGAGCTGCCTGTATGTTCTGCCTCCTCAGCAGTTAGCACAGTCCCTTGAAATATACCAGCGCCTTTAAATAAATATGGGGAGTTAATCTTTAATACTTCTCTCCAAATAATCACTTCATATATTAATGGTGTTTGCCTAGCATTTTACAGCCCATTTTTCTCCCAGAGCAATTGCTCTACTTTCCTAATATTATTCTTGTACTTTAGTACTAATATTTCTTTCAAAGCAATTGCTTGTTTCCCTTGGTATTCTTTATCCAGTATTTGTTAATAGTTCTCTTAAAGCAGTTTATATTCCAGAAATTGCTTTCCAAATATTTACAGCTAACTTTTTTGAAGATTATTTCAATTCTGATATCCTTATAAGCTACCATCTATGTTAGAAGTTTTTCTACATGGATTTGTTAAATACTAGTAAGATGCTTACTATGTGAGAACTTAAACATTCCTGACAACACAGACCCTTTTCCCAGTTTTCGTTCTTGAGATTTCACCTGTCATAGTACTCACTTTTCTTTCTTTTTTAAATAGTATGTGTTGTCTTTATCTACTTTTGGGTCACAAAGTTAATACTGAGTACTTACAACTTTTAGTCATGGATGTCATAGTATTTTACAGACCTTCAGCCCTTCACCATCTGGGGTAAGTGACTTATAATATCCATCTAGTAAAGAAGCCAACTGAGACGCACAGCCCATAGTGTGTTTTAAGATGGACTAAGCTTTGAAGAGTATAATAATAAATTGTAGTATTTTTCTTTAATTCAGTAGGATTTTATTTTCTGTAGTTGAGGATTATATAATAAGTTATTGCAAGAGCACTGTTGCCATGAAATTAATTGTTTTTAAAGTATTTTATAATTCGGGGGGGGAGGGGGCTATATAAATCACAGGTACAGTCCTGTAACGGATGTCAGTTGGAAAGCTCACTTGAGTAAGAGTGATCGATGAAAAGATTCCTAATTGGTGAAACGTATGGTTGATCATATGTGTTTAAACCATCGGTATCTTTTCATATAAAGTGAAAACAGAAAACGGAAATAAGTTTCTTTATATGACTCACACCAGTGACCCATTTTAAATGAGGCAGGGCTGTGGCTTTTCTATTGTCAAACTTCTCCCATATCTTTTGCTTTACTGGAGCATGTCAGTGCTTTATACTTTTGAGAGAACCAATTAAAATGACATTTTTTAGCAGTGGAGGATTTGAGACTGGAATGCCTGTAAAAGTAGCTGGTGATATGGCTAGCAGTCTATCATTGATTTAATAATCAGCTGGCGAAGGTCATTGACTGACTAGCCTCTCAAAAGACTGTCTGTGCTTATGCTATAAGGAAAATCTACAGAGAAATTAAACATAGATTTGCTGAACTGCTCAAGCAAGAGTTCTTACTGAGTCGTTCAACTTGTTGCTCAAACTAGGGCTGCCCTTTGCTCATTATTTTGCCAAGTGGAACATTTATCAGCTCGCATCGTTTGTAGGTTTTGCTTTGCTCTGATTTATAATGCAGTATTAGACTTCCACATAGTGACTTGGGGGACAAACCTGAAAGAAAATGCCACAACAATTATGTTTATGTAGGTGTGAGTTTAGAACATGCCAGTGAGAGTGCATTTTTACTGGCAACTAGGAGACAGCTGAGCTGAAAGTGAGCATTGATTTAAGAGGCTTTCATGTCTGCTTGGATTTCTCTATTTAAATCACTTTTCTTCTGTGAGTATCAGACTCTTATAAGACAGTGCATTGCTTGATTGAGGAGGTGCATACATGTAATTATTTGCTCAAAATTTCCCATCCCCATTTTATCTGTACCATTGATAATGAGCGGTGCATTAGCGTAGCCAGAGCTTTAGTTGGAATGTTGGCATCTTAAGCATTACTGTCTGACCTAACCAGTGT
This sequence comes from Crocodylus porosus, assembly GCF_001723895.1. Lineage (NCBI taxonomy): Eukaryota > Metazoa > Chordata > Crocodylia > Crocodylidae > Crocodylus > Crocodylus porosus. The sequence goes on along the minus strand of NW_017728915.1, from coordinate 33,374,379 downwards.
TTTGTCTGTACAGGAGGGATCTTGTTGACAAAAAGGGCGGGGGTGTAGCTCTCTATGTGAAGGAAAGCTACATGTCCCTGCAAGCTGATGTTGG
>NW_017728915.1:33369652-33374274 GCF_001723895.1 Crocodylus porosus | reverse complement strand
CCAGCTGACTTCCTGCCCTTTGGGCAGGGGGCTGGACTCGATGATCTCCCGAGGTCCCTTCCAGCCCTAATGTCTATGAAATCTATGAAATAGTGATCAAAATGTCAGCCTTGATGGACAGTTCTTTTTAAGGTAGTGGTGGCTGTGTAAAACATAGTCTTCATTAGTAATCTGCTGTAGGTAGTCTTTGGAACTAAAAGGGTAGTATGAATGGTGGGACTTGGAATCATAGAAGATGAGGGTTGGAAGGACCACAGGAGGTCACATCTAGTCCAACTCTGTGCTCAAACCAGGACCATCCCCAACTAGATCATCCCAGCCAAGGCTTTGTGTAACCAGGTATTAAAAACCTCCAAGGATGGAGCTTCTACCACCTCTCTGGGTGACCTGTTCCAGTGTTTTACTGATCTCCTAGTGAGATGGTTCTTCCTAATATCTAACCTAAACTTTCCTTGCTGCAGCTTGAGACATTGCTCCTTGTTCTGTCATCTGCCACCACTGAGAACAGTCTAGCTCCATCCTCTTTCAAACCACTCTTTAGGTAGTTGAAGGCTGCTGTTAAATCCCCTCTCAGTCTTCTCTTCTCTAGATTAAATAAGCCCAGTTTCCTCAGTCTCTCCACAGAAGTCATGTGTCCCAGCCCCTGAAACCATTTTTGTTGCCCTCGGCTGGACTTTCTCCAACTTGGACACATCCTTTGGTGGTAGGTCCCTTGGTGGCTGCAGCACTGACAACAGCTCCACCTAGAAGCTGCATGCTGGCTGGGCTGGGCACTTCTGCCCAAGAGGGTGGGAGCGAGGCACGCAGGCTGGGCAGGGTATAATTAGTTGGTGAGCAGCTGTGGGACAGATGAAAGTGCGTGCCTGGTGGGCCGGATCCAGCCTGCAGGCTGTATTTTGCCTGCCCCTGGCTTATATAATGATTGTAAGAGGTGCTGGACTGATCTCATCATAGCTAATTTGTTTCTCACATTTTGTTTCTACTTCTTGAATTTTTTACAACTCTGCTTAGTCCTGTCCCATTTATTACCTCACATTTCTCCACCCCCCACCATCCTCTTTCTTACAGTGTTTTTTATTTCTTTGAACAATTCTTTTCCTCTAGGAGGGTTCCAGCATCTTTAATCTCTGAGACAGTATTGATAGTCAACTGTTTACTAGTCAATGCTTCTAGCCCTTTATTTAACATACACTTTTCCTATCACGTTTATTTAACTCTGAAAGGTTCTGGTGTCCCAGGGTGTAATTTCTTTGCAGAAGTAAGACAAGGTAAAAAAAATCCATAATCCTTTGGCAACAACACGAACTTGGTGCGCTGAGCGCTTCTAAATGAAATAGATGGTGTAGTGTTGGCACTGCTTACACATGAGCCAGTATCATAGGTGTCACCCACTTTGGAGTTAAATGGAAGGAGATCCTAGGGTTTTTGCATATGTTGAAAATAGTAATTTTATTCTGTTGCAGATACCTGAAACAATGGGAAAACCATAAATGACTGTACAAAAAACCGTCTTTTTCTTAGATAATGGTCCCTCTCCCCCTGTAGCGTAGCTCTGGTGTGCTAAAGGAAAACTGCCAACATTTGATATATTTGGCCTAGAGCTAAGTAAATATTTACTAAATACAAATAATTGCATTTCCCAAAGGAGCTTTTATGAAATACCTGCCACTTTATCATTATCATTCAGGGAATGGAGTGGGTGTCTCTTGATGAGAACTTCCATTTTAATCATACTGCATTGTAGTTCTTAGTGGGAGGTTTAGCTTAATGAGTCAGATTAAGATGGAGAAAATCTGCAAGTAGGCAGTTCCAAAGTGTTCTTAAGGTACACTCCTAAACTTCTACAAGCTGTTTTCTTTAATGCATTAGTTGGAGTAAAATTAACCTTTTACAGGCCTCTGTTCTTTTTTTAATTGTTTCCTCACCAGAGCCAATTATTTTTCCTGTTCTTATCTGCTTCATGAGTTGGTGATGGGGTATCTTTACATATTTAAAAAAAATGTCTAGTGTATTAATTGTAATTATAGTCTCTGTATTTTAATTAGATTTGGTTATTACTTTGCAAGTTTCCTTTAAGCCTTCCCCCCCCCCCTTTTTTTTTTTATAAAGGATTTAAGGAACTAAGACAGAGACACTGATATAATTTACATTCAGGTAGGTAAAGGGTATTATGGAGAATCTAGCAAACTTGCATAAGTCGGGGATATCATCATTAATAATGAAACTATTATTAATGGGCTCCAATATTCCTAGCTATAGTGAATTGGATTAGAGATACTACATGCACCCAAAAGAGCCAGTAAAGCAGTGATTATTGAGAATGGCTACAGAGCCTTCACTTTTTTCTGCTCTTCTGGGTTTGTCAGGCCCTTGGGGTAAACTGAAAAAGCATTACATGAAGATTTTCTTTGTGGTTCCTGTTAGAGCCAGGACTGTTTCATAACTCAAATTCTGAGTGGGGCTTAGGGAAAATGCTATTTTCATAGCATTCCTGATGGATTAGATGTGTTTTATACACATATATAGAGAGCAGCCAGTGGTCTGGAGTAGTGGGAGACACCAGAGTACTAGTGACACTGTTGTACCCATATGGCAAACAGAGGTAGAGTGAAAAAGTACTTTTCTTGGGTTAAAAAAACAAAGTCCTAATTTTAATTCTTTCCATTTATTATCAAGCTAGACAGTGGAAGAAGAAAAGAACTCCAGCATCAAGGAGAAAGATACTTAAAAGCTTAAAGAAAAATGTCATAACATTTCAAAATTTTTCAAGATAAGGTTGGAAAAGAAGGGGAAGGGTGTGTGTGTGTGTGTGTGTGTGTGTGTGTGTGTGAGAGACTTTGGTGGATCATAGCCATATATATAATAATTTTTCAATTTTTATATATATAAAAATAAAAAATATGGCTATGACCCATCAAAGTGCTTAAGCATGTAAGCAATCTGTAGTTATAGGACAGAAAAAGCCATATGTTGGGTTTTCATTTTTAATTACTCATTTTTTATGTGGTTGTTTAACATAAATTAAAATAGATTGGGCTATACTCCAGGTTTGGTGACAATTACTTCTATTCAGACAGTAAAGAACAAGTATCTCCTAGGTGGCACTGTGGTAGACTCTAAAATGCAATTTCCAATTTTAATATTGGCAGGTGGAAAGTTTCTCACATTTTTATGTGCTTGAGCTACACAAATTACCCTCAACTTCAAGATGCATCCAGACTTGTCTCCTCATAAGCACACGGAAGAATGTAACCTCATTATCAGTCTGCTCAGAAAGTGTCACAAAGAGGTAAGAGTTCTGAAAAATGAAATGAGTGGGTGGGTTGGGGAAATGAGCGTCAGATGAATTAGCAGGAATATTATGTGATCATAGAGTGAGAGATCTCCCTCAGGCGAATCAGCCCTGGAATACAGATGGTGCTCGAGAGTGAATGGAGTTAGCAGATCCTGCTGCATGCAAAACTGCTGGTGATTCCATTAGTAAATTAAGCATGCTGTAAAACTTCCTGTATTAAGTCATGACAAAATTTGGAGCTAAATCTAAAATTAAAATGTCTTCTGTATTTTTCAGTGTGGTCTTCCCCTTTTATCAAGCCCCCTCCCTTTTGCTGGTTTTTTCTTCTTCATATATCACCACATTTCCATATCCCCACTGTCCAAAGGGAAGATGCTTCAACCTGTTCATAAGTAGGTACTCCAGGTGTATAGAAAAGGATCAGAACATGCAGTGTCAGACAGTGCACATGTGCTTTTTGTGCAGAGTTGAACAGTTTAAACAGTTGTTGGGTTCTCAATGAGTTCTGTTATTTGAAGTCTGTATTTTAATAGGTGCTAATCAGCACCACCAAAAGATGTAAAAATATCAAAGTACCTTCAAGTGCCTTGGGGGTTCTTCATTGCTTCAAGTAGGTGGTAATTTGATATTGCCCACTTGAAAAAGCTCTTTATTTTTATTGGCTCTGCAGTAAATCTTAATTCTCAAAAGGTTGTCCTCTGCATTAAAACCCTAAATAATCCTTCTACTGTATGTTATATCATTGCTACCTTTTTTTCTGATTAGATAATTTATTCTACATTAGTGTTCTTTGTAGAATCATTTTTATATCGGTGCATAAAAAGTCCATTTAATTTTAATTGTTTTCTCTGGAACAAAGAATAAATTATTTAAGTATTGAGGGTTAATGAACAGAATAGTGGTTTGCCCTATTGCGTGTTGTCTCAAATACCTCTCTTTTAGATTGTTCAGACATGATGGTATTTAAATTTTTGCATGAAATGTATTGCTTTGGAATTTACAGAAACTAATAAATGCATTCATCTCCTTGCCTTTAATATTCCCAGTCGGCTATTGAAATGGCTTTAGGGAAAAAATTAAAAAACCTGAAGGGAAATTGTAAAACTGTATAAAATAAGAAAAAATAATGTCAAATATGGGAAGTAAACATTTACTAAACAAACAACATTTGTAGTCTGTAGTCAGCAGGGCAGGCCTTATGAGGAGAGGCTACGGGACCTGAACCTGTTTAGCCTCCACAAGAGAAGGTTAAGGGGGGATCTTGTGGCCTGCTACAAACTGGTCAGGGGGGATCAGCAGGTATTGGGGGAGTCCCTGTTCCCCCGTG
>NW_017728915.1:33340562-33369329 GCF_001723895.1 Crocodylus porosus | reverse complement strand
GGTGCTCTTTCCTGCCAAGGCAGGGGGTCGGACTAGATGATCTACCTAGGTCCCTTCCGACTCTAGCTACTATGAAACTATGAAACTATGTTAAGCATAGAGTTGCCACTTTAAGCCAGAAGATCATCCGTAGTGTTGCTGTGTCTACATCCACACTTCATGAGCCCATTGTATTGCTTATGCCCTGCAAAACCTGTTTGCACATCATTACTTGAATTAAAATGGTGTGAAGAGGCATAAAAGATTTCAAGTATTCATGTATTTCCACTGCACTTACATGGTTGAGGACCACTTCTATAAAGTGGTATCGTGAAGCTATAGCCATGAGTGAAATATTCAAACAATTTGACAATCACATTGGATCTTTTTGTCCTTTAGGCTATCACTTCTGATGCCTAGTGCAGTCTCAATAGAAGTCAGTGGAACTCTTTTTAGAAGTATTGTTTGGGTGCCATAAAATCATTATGACAGTGGTGACAGTTAAAATTAAGGAGCTAAAATCCTTGCTAAGTTTCAGAGATAATTCTGTTATAAATCTGTTATAATTTACAGATTTTTTTTTTTTGAGAGAGGTAACAAGCTTCTCTTTTTTCTGTTTCCAACATAGTAAAAGGCACAAGTCCTCAGGAAAAGCCCCAGTATTTAAGGATTTTAATGCATATTTTTACTTAAATGAATAATCGTAATAATAACGAAATAGTGTGATTCCATCCAGAAAATGAATTAGATGTAGGAATGATGAAGAGATGTAGAGGTTGGACGCAGTTATCCATGGCTTTTCTTCATCCCCAGTATCTGGTTAAGTGAAGGATCAAGAACTTTTTCAGGTAGGCCTCTGGTCTTATTTTTGGTAAGCAGTGCCTATTGTCTAATATAAGCCCTAGTAGCATTGTGGGTCATTCTGTTCGACTTTCTCTCTAGTTTTGTACGATAGTTCTTATTATTTATTTGCCTGTACACATCACACACAGATGATGGAAAACTGATATGAGAATTTTCCAAAAAACATGAATGGGATTTGCCAAAGTGGGGGCAAACATGGCTGTATAGATTGAGATGATAATGCACTGGTTGCCTAATAGGGTATCGTACACCATGAGTGAGACAGCAGAATTCTGCCTTTTGAGAGTGCTACGGTTTTATGTTTACCAACTGTTTAAGTCAAAAGTATATTACATTGTGAGGCGTGTATGGATTTGAATTGTGAAAATTAGAACTTTAATTTTTTTGGCCAGTTTATAAAATTTACCCTCTCCCCACTTAATCTTGTACGAATGCACAAGTGTCCATTGTGCCAAGCTATGAATTAGGATTTGATTAATGTACTTTTTGCTGTCAAGGCTACTGTTATACCAGAGGCAGGCAAAATACAGCCCATGGGCCGGATCTGGCCTGCCAGGCACTTTCATCTGGCTTGTGGGCGCCTGCCAGCTAATTGTACCTGACCCATCCCGCGCACCTTGCTCCCACCCTCATGGGTGGAAGGGCCTAACCCCAGCCAGCACGCAATTTCCAGGCAAGGCTGCTGCAGCTGCTGGGACACCTGCTTAGCTTCCCTGGGATCCCACTTGCTCCGGGCACCAGGTAGGGAAGCGGTGGGGGTGGGTGCAGCGGCAGGGGTTGAGCTACAGCTGGGCAGAAGTATAGAGGGCTTGGGCTGGTGGCAGTGCGAAGCCCATGCTGAGGGGCACGGTGGGAGTATGGAGCTCAGGTAGGCATGGTGTGGGTGTGAGGGAGTTTGGGGGGGGAGTGGGGATCCCCCATGCACTACCTGTCCCACTCACCCCCATGGCACACAGCCGCCATCACCAGCATCAGCAGGGGGCTGATGCTCGGGGCCGGCACAGGTTCAGTTCCAGTCAGTGCTGCACATGGTGGCAAGGAATGCAGCCTAGCTGGCCCACCTCTATTGCCAGGGGCTCCCTGTGGCGCACATGCAGCTCCCAGCACTCGCATGCCACCAGGGGAAGCCTCATGCAATGGAGCTGGGTGCTGTGCAGGTCCTGGGACTCTGCTGGAAGTGGAGGGGAGCCAGTTGCCCAAAAACTAAAACAACTTGGTAAGTTTTCCTCCCATTGGACTCTGGTGACATTGAAGAGGGTTGCCAGTAGCAGGATAGCTGCTTATCTTCAGCAAAAAAAGGAAAATGTATACATCTTCTTTAGAATGCTAATGGTGTTTAGTCTTTTTATAATAACTTTACAATTATTGAAAATGTGTTTAGGTCAGAGAAGGTAGGGATGACATTTTCTTGCTCTTAAACTTCTGCTGCCTTGTGGAATATAGCTTACTTGGTTGGTTATTGAGTTCTGGCTAGGGAGTCCTGTCGTGTATCTTTCACTGTTGGAAAGCAGATAAAGCAATCATTCCTTATGATTTTGTAAATGTTACCGTATAATGACTGTATTGGCCTACCTGAAGCAGACTACCCAGGAGTTTTAAGGAGGAGTGGAACTGAAAGATGCTATTCTCAAATTTGGTAACACTGACCTCAAGTGGTCCATTGCCAATTTAAATTACCAAATGAGTAGTAATAGTAATAGTAAATTAATGCAAGGGATTGTATTTGTCTCAATTTTTCTTTTCTTCTTTTGGCCAAAAGTCAACTAAAGTAGTTTTTTCAGCTTTGTGCTTCTCTGTTCAGAAGGGGATAGTCACATTCTCCCTCAAATTTATGCTATGAAAAGTAAGTTTCTGTAAGAGTTGGTCATAAAGCAACACTATTTTTTTAATTTAAACTTTCAGAAGAACCTATTGAAATGTCTGGATTTTAAATGTTAAGATTTCACTCCCTTCCTACTCAGCCATGGAGTGAATTGCTGATGTCTCTGGAAGATATTTCCTGAATTGTCACAAGTGCAAGGGTGGGGAACGCCTGGATGTGACTGAAATTGGCATTTGCAAATTCAGAGGCTAAGAGTATTAACTTGACATGGATGTGGCAATGTGAGCGTCTTCCCATGGCTCAGTTTAATTTTTTTTCCTAATCTGAAATGTGTCCCCAGTATGAAGTCTTTTGTCTGAACAGAAGTTGTTACGACTGCTGCTTTGTGTCATGTTATTTTAGAAAACTTTTGAAAAAAAGATTTGCAGTGAGAACTTTTAAGCAGGTTGCTCTTTCTTGAAGTTGCCATCTATAAAACAGGTGGCTTTACAAACATTTCATTATTATAAGATTAATACCCATCTGGGAAAACAATTTTCCATAATTTGCATCACAAAGAGCTGATGTATTACTGTAGTTACCAGGGGTTCTGAAACCAGATTAAAATTAGTAAAAAAAAAAAAAAAAAAATTAGTTTTCAGTTTGGAAATTTAATTTTACTCTTGCAGTGGCCATTGCTAACAATCTGTCTGCTAATTTATGTATTTTTTTTACTTTCAAGAAGCACAAACGCAGGAGCTCTTGCTCAACCTCTCATCTGTTGGCTTCATTTAGAAAGTGAACCCCAAAACTTCTCAGAGCACTGCCTTAAGAAAGCTGAGGCAAATGTAATCAGTTTCCAGAGACAATATAATATTTGGTGGTGTACCAATGATGATCATATGAAAGTTTGATTCAGAGCCATCTTAGGTCATCCAGAGAGGCAGATTCCTTTCAGGTGATTTTTGCTTAGTTTTGGTTTTTAAAATAATCTTGAACAGATATAAAAGATATTTTTCATTGTGGAAAGAGTGCAGGAGAGAGTACCTTGTAAAATAACTTCAGAAGAAAAAATATTCTGGTTCTCCGCTGCATCACTTGTTTGCTACTTTCCCTTTATTTGATAACAGAAACTTGGTTCTTTTAACTTTATAGTATAAAGACAGGATTTTGGATTCACTTCAGTCCTTCTTCTCATCTACAAAAATGAATGAATTCAAATTTACTTTAAACTTGCTAACTAAAAGTGATTTGTTATCCTAGGTCTTATCTGATGCTTTTGGGTTAGCCGGAAGCATTCTAAATTCTTTTACCTTTCTACAAATGATTGGCTCCAGGTTGCTGAAATAATCTGTCTTCGGAGGTGTTTTTCCATCTTATCAGGTCTCTTTATGTTGTTCTTTCATGTTTGTCACTTTCCTCTGCTGTTTTGCAAACTGTTTTTGCAGTTAGTATGCTGATAAGTCTCAAGTAAGATTCATTACTGTTTGCCTAAAATCCAAATGAAATTACATGGAAGATGCTGCTTGGAAAAAAAATTGTCATAAGTAGCAGGCATAATATCATGAAACTGGAAGGGTTGCTTTCTCTCCCACCCTGTGAAAAAATGATTTTATCTCTTTACCTTCTAATTATGCAACAGAAGGCAAATAATTAGCTTTATTTTGATGATACTCATATGCAGCTGTATCTGCTTCTCTGTCTTTCTGGCTATATTGCAACTATTCCTTCACTCTGAATTAATATTTATGTATAAACACAGTCTTTCCATGAAGCTGAAACTCTACACAAAATTGGAAATCACCAATCATGTCCTATTATCTGTCTTAATAGATGAGTAAATCTGATCCCCTTTGGAAGCAGGGTGAAAAATTTACCTGCTTTTTTGCTTGCTGCCAGCAATAAGTATCCATTTTATGCGTCTTACTGAAGGTACAGTACAGAGAAATAAATCTGTGTAAGACTAAGACGTATACGTTAGGTATTGCTCGTCTTGCTGGGGAGCCATACAAAGCAATGTGTGTTTATCCAATAACTTCTTTTTACTAGTTCAGTGGTTCTCAACCTTTTTAGACGTGAGGCACCCCTCAGACCCCTCCACAACTTGTCAGTATTTTGCAGCACCCCACTTAAGACACTACTATGAATAGTATAAGATAATCATAATTACAGTGTTAATGATCTAGTTTGTAATTTATTTCTTCCTTATATCGTACTTGCCACACTGTCACTGGTGCTGTGGCTAGGTGGATCTGCACCATGTACTTCCTGCAGAACCAGGCTGGGAAGCAGCTGTGGTGGGAGCATTCACTGTTGTGCAGCCCTTGCCAGTCTGACCCTGCATGACATCTGGAAACAGAGGCCTGTGAAGTGATGGTAACTGTCCCACATGCCTCTTTTCAGGAGGCATGGCAGAGTTGAACTGAGAAGCAGGTAGAGTTGAAAAGTATGCTTGCCAGCATTACGTTATACAGGCAGGTGCACTGTTTCTGTTGCAGCTCTTTCCAGTTTGGCTCCAATGTGCCTCCTGAACATCGAGATGTGTGGGGCAGTGCTACCTGGTGGCAGTGGCATGTCCCTCCAAGCTGCTGCCACTTTGGGATGTAATTGCCTTGCATGCCTGGATTTTCAGGGGGCACGTGGAGCCCCACTGAGAAGGAACTGTAGCAGAAGCCGCGTGCCTGCCTGTATAAAGATAGATGTAGGGGAGATGGATCTGCAAGCACAGGAAGTGGGTCTTGGAGAGAGTGCTTCGAGACAATTTTATGGCCATTCCTTTCCTGATTCACTTTTCTTTCTTTCTTTCTTTCTTCCTGCTCCCAGTTAAGGGCTGATACTATTCATAGCCTCCAAACTCCTTCTGGTTTTGTATTTATTCTCTCCCTTGAATTACATTTTGCTAATTGGATTTCTTCTTCTCTGATTCTTTGGTGTTCCCTTTCTTTCTGAATCCACTCCCTTTCTTTCATCTGGCTCTTGCCTTTTACATAGATAAATGCCTGATTCAGCTAATAGAGTGTTTACATGTTGCTATGTCAGCTCTTCCACCCCGCAAGTATCGCCAGCTTCCCTGCCTTTTTTTGTCATATAACTTTCTCTGTTTTTTCTTCCGTGTACTTTCTTCTCCATAAATAGAGAATCAACTTCCTGAGCTAGTCCACAAAACCTCACTATTTGCACTTCTTGAACATGCCTTCTGAAGGCCCACTGCTTTTATGGTGCCAAAAAGAAGCAAGCACACAAACAAACAAACAAACAAACAAACAGGAAACCCTTTTATTTGTTTATATAAATAATAAACATTATTTTTATAAAATTATATTAAAATGTTTGGTATTCTGTCATATGTTAGCCTTGGGCAAGTACAACTACATGGTTTTATTGATGTCTTCCCCTACTGCCTTGTGACTCTGATCTTTGCATCTGAAATTAATCTGTAAGGCCCTTGGGACAGATCATGTTTTATGTCTGTTGCAAGGCACTTATTCATCTTGTACAAGGTGCAAAAATAATAATATACACCGAGGTGGCATAATCCATTGATTTTTATTTTGGGATTACCTTGATTTAAGACTGTTTATATGGAAAGTATACATATCCTTTCATATTATATATTTGCTAGAATTTTTAACTAGTGTGGACACTTGCCATGTATACTGCAGAAGTCAGCTCATCCAATCCATGATTTTTTTAAATGAAGTTTTTCCTGTTTCATACCACCTTAAATGTAGTAACTGCAAAATATAACTCTTTATTACTAAATTGACAGATTTCCTAGAATAGAAATTGTTGAATCTGACTACTTGTGTCTGCACAGGAGTATTTCTGTGCTATTTGATTAAAAATAGTTTGGCTGTTTCCTAAAGCAGAAAAAAATGATTAAAACTGTGATTCTAGACATGCAATGCTTTAAGTAATAAAAAAAAAGTAATAGGAGAGGGCTGTTTTTGTTGGTTTTTATTTGTTGAAATTGTTAATTCAGCAAGGCCAAAGCCTATGCAAGGTAATCTGTAGCGTTCTCACCTGCTAATTGTGTGTCCAGACAGCAGGGGTGGCCAAACCATGGTTCACAAGCCTTGTGCTGTTCCTAGGCAATTTTAAATTTGGCTGCTGAAAAAAGTCATTTAATGACAAATTATTTGAGCTGGGGTCCTGTCGGGGATGCACATCTTAAATTTATTGTGTTCTGCAGCTCTTAGCCACACTCGCCGTTCATGGTGTCTGCTGTTGTTAAATTTAACAAGTCAGGCAGGTTGTAATACTTAGCCTTATACAGACTTTGGGGATCTGATTCAGGGCTATTATACCTGCAGTTGTGATGCATGTTTGATTTTTTTCTGGACGTTTGTTTGGGGTTATTTTGTTTTTTGTTCCCCCTTCTTTTGTAGAGAAGTTTACAGTCAATGTTTTCTTAAACTATTTGAGAGGAGTCAGGGTTGACTAATGATATTTTTGTGATTCCTAATTAATCTAATCCTGTAACAGCATGAATGACCAGTGTATTGCAGCGCAGCTAACCACATATTTTTGCCAAATATACAAGCATTTTTGTTCCCTTGAATGGTACCCTTCCAGTTCTAGTGAATTAACTCTGACTTTCAAGTGAGTTTCTTATCTAGAAACACTGTGAACTATATAAGAATTGCCTTTAGGGAGACGGTGTGAGTGAATGACAGCATCTTAAATGCTCTGCATGAAGATCTGTTCTATTCAGGTTGAGGAGAGTTAGCTTGCTGCAGCTCCTTTTTAGAAGAACAGAGTAGGGCTGTGGTGAGAGTTCACACCAAAATTAATATGCAAGTAGAGGAGGCTGCTATTATATTAAGAAATGACTGCTAGCTCAAATGGAAATGTTTTCAAACAAGGCTGACTTGCATAGCGTACAACTGGGGAGAGTGACCGCTTATTGCATGCAATTGCTGCAGTGTATGTTGTCATCTGATGCCCTTTATAAAGTAAAGTTATAAACAAGCTAATAATAGGACCACTACAGTTAAGTATCTGTCAGCATCTTCATTAAGCCAGTCCTATTTTCAGGAGTTTGTAACTGTGCCATAAAAATGTTCTATTGGCCCAAATTCTCTCTTGCCTAGAGACGCTTCCAGCCCTTATTTGTATAAATCCATACGTCTGCTTATAAGGTAGAGGAGTATAAATAAGTTTGCCTCTGATGGAAGTAGAAATAAGAGAGTTTTCAATAGCTTAGAGTTCTTCAGTCAAAACTACTTTTTGTAAAATGAACGATCAACCTGATATATTGAAAACAATAAAACAAAATATATGTTGAAAATTGGAATTGAAATTGGAAAGCTTTACCTCAGCATAGCAGAGAAGCTAAATGAATTACTTACATTGGTGTTTACTGCAGAATACTGGCCTAGATGGATCATTGGGCTGACCCAGCATAGCACTTCTCATGTCCTTATCTGCTGACCAGAGTAGATTCATCTGATTCACCAAGTCCAGGATTTGAAAAATTAGGGCTGACCTAGACTGTAGTCAGGGAGTCTGTACTCCCTGATTTGGGCTGTCTTCATCTGTGTAATACCAGTCTGTCAATATAGCCACTTCACACATTTTGGACACTGAGTGCATTCTTTGTGCCACTTGGAGGTGCATGCAAGTTGATCTGAAATTGTAGTGCCGTGTCTGTGTTGAAGAAAGGGAAGTACAAGCTGCTGCTGTCCTGGAGATTTGAGCACATTGCCTCCAGGATGGTGCAGGCCTCTCTGGAGTCTGAGAATCAGAGGAGTTCCCTTACCCACGTGAGCAGCTCCACTGAAGATAGATGTACTGTTTGTGTATGTCAGTATTGTAGGGTTGGCCCCCAGGTTAATGAATGTGTGAGCTCTTAAGTTTGGGTCTGTCCTCAGTTTGCATATCTAAAGTCTGATTCTACTGTTCAACACCTTCATCTCCAGCAAAGTTAATAGTGGTTGAATGGGCAGCAAAACATCTGAAGAAGTAGCTCTGGCTTTCTGATTTTTTTTCAGCATTTTTTTTTAAGGTGGTAGGGAGAAGAGAAGGGGAAGGAAGATTTAGAATACATTAGAAAACAGGAATCATGTCTAATAAATTAATGCTTTGCAAACAAACGTTTGATTGATGGTAAATTGTTTTTCTCTCCCTTCCTCTACATTCTAGCACAACATTCTGAAATTTTTTGGCCATTGCAACGACATTGACCGGGAGATGCGGAAATGTTTAAAGAAAGAGGTAAGTTGTTAATTTAAAAGGCAAGTCTAAAAAGTTGAAGTTTTCTAAGGTTATATTAGAGTGAGTAGTGACAGGACAGATTCTTTAGTCTAGTGCAATAAAAACATATAATTAGCTTGTAATGTTGCTTCCATCCTGAATTGGACATGGGTGAGACTCAAGCCTACATTCCTTGTGAGAGAGGCCTGTTATAGGTGTGTGTAGTGAGAGATGGGGTTGAGACCCAGGTGCATAGGTAAGGTAGAGGAGAGGCCTCTCTGGCCACCTTGTTCTGGTAATTAATTGTATGGGCCAGGTCCTGGAAATGAGTAATTGTAGGCAGGTCCCTGAGCCCCAAAGAAACTTGCTGAAGTCAACATAGCTCTTTAAGGTTATAGGTGTCTGCCTGTGCTGATCTGTTGCTCCATAAGTGGTCTCACTTTTATACTTTTTTAGAGCGATCCAGTTCAAGCACTTGTCAAAACTAGAAAATACATTTTTAGAAAATCTTGTACAAAACAAGGGAACAATCTGTCCTTTTTACCACCTTTCACTTGGGTGTAGCACAAAGGAATTGCTTGGAAACATTACCTCTGAATCAAAAATACAGAAATATTTCGTCCTTTTCTGTATAATCCCCCTGGTCTTTTAGTACTGATTGGCAATCTTGCAGTTGCTTAAGTGTTTTGCATTCTGTTGGTCCCTCTTCAGCAGAAATGTTAATATAGCCTGAGTGCACATAAAGACAAAAACTACTTGGCGTGATACGTTAATAAGAACTGGTGCCATTCCACTCCTTGTGTGTGTTGGTTTTTAAACATTGGCCGAAGATTTCCTGTGAACCCAAAGGTAGGCAGGTATCTAAAAACCTGTTTCCTTGCACAGTACAGTACTGACAAAATCAAATGCAAAATAAGATTTTGAACTCTCAGTAACAAATTCATATTCTGCTGTTGTGTTTTTTTTTAAACAAAATAGTAGTAAAGTGCCTCTTTTCTTTTTCTTAGGACCACGGTATTTGTACATTGCCTAACATAAAATGACAATGGTTTAGTTCTGTTGGAATAGCACTTGATGTGGAAGTCTCTCTAACTGCAGTGAAACTATGTAGTGAGTTGCTGAATTGAACCCAAAGATGATCCTCTAGGTAGAATGTTCCTGCTCAGGACTCTGCTTATTTGCAGCCTTGCCTTGCAGATGCAAGAAAATGGTCCACTTGACTAAACAATTAGAAGATTTAAAATATGGGGCAAATTGTCAAATGGGCTATAAACTGATCTTTAAGCCTGTAAGTGTCATTCATGTGATACAATTGATGCATGCAGCATTTGTGTGGAGTGATAGTGTCTGTTTACATGGTGTATTGCACACACAGTTGCAGGTGCCACATTGGCAGCCAGAACCTGAAAATAAGACTCTGAATTCCTAATGTTGGACAAATAATGTTTGGTTTTCATTATCGGTCGAGTTGCACTTAATCAGCTTTGACTCGAATAGCTTTATACTACAGCTTGAAAAAGTGGGAGAGGACCGGGGCTGAGGAGTGTAAAATGTTGAACGTAAAAATCTTTGAAAATGGTATGCTGATCGCCTTCCAGTATAGTTATGATTATTTTTCTTTCATTGGAATATTCACATATTAATTTTCCTGGAAGTTTGTGTATTATCTACTTCTTCGAACTATGGCTGCAGTGATATAAAGGCATCATTGTAAAATCCCTGGAAGGACTAAAGGCTTACTGGGGTAGTTGGGCAACAATTTTAACATATTTTTTCAAAACAGAGTATGTGCTACAGTTTCAGGTGGTGAATATAAATGGACAGCAGGAGGGCATAGAAAACCAGCTGGCTGAAGCAGCAGACTTTAAAGACTATACCAGAGATGATGGGTTTTCTTTTTTGTTCCATATTATTGACGTTTGGCAGTTGTGGTTTTGTGGGCTTTTTGGTGTGCAAACCATTTATGAATTCTGTATTGACTTCTTTCTCACTTTAACTTGTACTCTGTCATCGCATCCAAAGCAAACAATTTTTGCTCCAGAAAGTGTGAGAATCAGAAGCCTATACTAATAGGGGAAAATGTAACCTTTCATCAGGTTTTGCTTTTTAAGGAAAAATACAAATACAAAGTGGCAGGCAACCAAATATAGGCAGTGTGCTATGTAAAAAGCCAACACTGAATAAAGTATTTGCCATAATATTCTGCAATATGGGAAAAGTACAAAGGTTCAGTTGATTTTCAAGTGAGGTATGGATTCACCATAGCTGGTTATAATAATTGCATATAAAATTTGAACAGAGATCTGAAGTAGGCTTCAGTTAATTTTTCAAAATAGCTTTCAACTGTATCCTATTTAATAACCTGCCATTTGGCTTTTCAAAATGTAACTTATTTGGTACCGGTCTTCCTTCACTTAGGAAGCTGTGTCCCTTCAGACCCTCTCACATTTTATAGAAGAGGGAAAGTACATCTTGTGTACATGAGTAAAGTGGGATTTATCTGCTCAAATACCACTTGCATGTAATAGTCTCTCAGATAGCATCAGTCTGACATTTTGTAGATATAAATGCACTTTGCTTTAACCATTTCACTCAGTCTTATTTTTGGGAAGCTAAATACTTTTTCTAGTAAGAGGTAGTGTAGCATTACCTCTGAAGCTAGGTTCTGGGAGAATCCTTCTTAGGACAGCGTCCAGAGAGAACTGTACACTTTTGCCCTTGATACTTTGGTGTGTGGTTAAATCACATGCACATGCTTTCCTTCAGGTCAAGAGTTACTCTCATTTGAAATCTAGAGCAAAATGTACCTTGACTTTAAATCCTTTTGAGATCTAAAGAAATTTATGTTAGGAAAAGTACTAATATCAAGCCTAGCCGGAGCTGAGAGAGATGCACAATTCAGAATATGGGGCCCCAAGGTAAGATCTTTACACGTTAACTAAACAAAATTGTTTTGAAGTCTGCCTGACAAGATAACTGTAGACTTAGATGATCTGTGTAATGATTTCTACTGTGTAATTTTCATTGTATAGAAGAGCTAAAAAGTAAAGCTTAGGCTAATTTGCACTCCTGTTGATCCAATTTTAAAAATATATTGGAAATATGTAAATATCTGTAAGCTACTGTAGCCATAAACTAATTGTTGCTCTTTGGATGTTAGAAAAGCTTGTGAGAGCAAGTAGTCATTCAAACGGTTAGTGTTTCCCTCTTTTCCCCATCCCTACCTCTTACTTCCCACAAAACCCTTAATAAAAAAAAAAAATGGCGTAGGTCCAGTGATTAAAAAAAACCCAGAGGTAGAAGAGAGCTATTAGGTCAACTAGTCCAGACTTGCGCTCATGCAGGACTGAAGCCGGAAGTGCATCTTTAAGGCCATTGTCTGGTCTAGTTCTAAATGTCTCATGGGCAAGAATTTTGACGGTCTCCTTGGGAGACATTGCACAGTAGTCTGTCTCCTGTTAGGTAACTTCCTGCTACGAAGACATTTGTTTTTGTTCAGGTCAAGATTTCCATTCAAAATTTTGATTCTGTTATGCTCCTCTAGTCGCCCTAAACATTCTCCCCCAAAAGTGCTGTGGTTCTGGTTTTTTTTGTTTTTTGTTGTGTTTTTTTTTTTTTTTAAATCCTCGGCGCTACCAGATGCGGCCTTATGACTTTGCTACGTCACGCTTCAGTTCTAATTTGTTTTCCGTCAATCAGTTCTTGAGTTTTCCATCCCCAATTCTTTAATTTGAGAAAGCCTTTCTCTTTCTCTTTTAGGGTACAGGGTATTTTAGGAGTGTTGTGTGAGTAGCTGTGCATGGGGTTCACTTAATGTGAATGAGCCCTAGAATACAACAGACTTGAGGATGCGGTTGTGTATTAACTTAAATTGTTAGTTACCTGATTTTTACTGTGTCTTGTCCACTTTGGAGTTAGTCTTTAAGACTTCCTGTTCTGGACAGCCTCTGTATCTGGGTTGAATGTGCCTTTTGTGTATGTATTCCAGATTGCCCAACTGTGTAGTGGTTATTTCTGGCTCTGTCCAGGCCAGTGGACAGTTCCCTAGATGAGGCTTCTGGCAGGGTCACTGTAGGCTAAACACAAGGTTTTTACTATCAGGTTGATGAGATTCTGTTATAATAAGGCCCATCTTGGGAGGAAGGTGGCTCGCCTTTAACTTTCAGAATGATCTGAGTTCAGCCCATGAGCCACTAATGGCACATTTATAAGCTATGGATGTCTATAGCAAAATGCAACAGCTTTGTTCTTTCATGTTCTCTTTTCAGATGGGAGATCAATCTACATGGACCATAAATGTACATAAGTTTCATTAAGAAGGCAGGGCAGGGTGGCACTTTAGGAACTGACTGGTTCAAAGAGGTGTAGATTTTGTAGGTGACAGGCTACCTTGTCAGATGCTGAGACTGGAGTTGCAGAAAGCAGGTGTTCTCAGTAAAAGGGAATTTAAAAACGGAGGATAGTGGGAGGAGGCACTGATGTGAGAGACAAAGGTGGATTAAATAGTTCAGTAGATGTACACAAAGCAATTAACTCACTGAGGGGATATAAGCTGTAGGTTATGAGGAGGACAGCTTTGTGATCCAGATGCATGCCATCCCAGACTGACCATTTAAATTAGACTGGCCCAGTGCCCCAGAACTGGGCTCAGATGCTACACATGAACCCACCTGTGTGTTTTAAGGAGATGTGAACCAATTACAACTTTATTTATTGTATGCAGGATGGTTGGGTAGTTAGCTTCCTCCAGGAGCCTCATATCCTCAAGTCTCTCTACAATTATGTTGTTGTTAAGTCTCAGCATTCATGCCAGCCTGCAAAAATAGCCTTTTTATTATGAAACAAATGTTAATTTCAAAGTATATTGAGATGATAAAACAAAAAGAGACGGTTCTTTTGTCAGTGCAAATATAACGTCTGTCAAGCAAAGACATTGATTCCCTTCTTGAGTGATAAACCTACTCTGCATTTTAAGTGTAATGACATTTTATTTCCCTGTCTGTCTTGCAGTTTGAAGCAAACAGAGCCAAGAGCAAGGCACATGCTGAAGCATTGCGACAGAGGCTTATTAATGCAAAAGACTCTGAGAGTTGAACTGTATGGTAGCTGGACAACTATACATCGTATGGACACTTGGCTGAAAGCTGAAGGAGTGTTTTATTTTCTGGGCACTTGGATATAGAAAGCTATTCATTCAACTGCTAATGTTTATAATAAAAAATTGCTAAAGTTTACACTTGCCACTTTCAAGATATTAATTGTTTAGTAAGAGATTTAGTACAATGCAGTTAACATTTCTGATGTTTGTAGTATAAATAAATGTGTCATGATTTAAAAGGGAAGCAAGGCTGGAAAATAAGTGTGCATTCTGTTGTTGGACACTGACAGCAGGCTGAGCAATAACCTGGGATACTTTAGTCAAATAAAGTGCCTCCAAAATCTTCCTATCTGGGGCTTATCTCTGTCTTGCTGTCATTCAGTACACTGTATAAGTTCTATTTCTTTTTTTTCCCTCAACCCTCCAGCAAGGAAAAGCTCATATTCTTCCAGTTCTGTGGTTGTAATTTTGTAGTTTCAAGGTTCTCTGGACTGGTGTCCAATCCCGCCAAGAACAGCTTGAAAAGTTAGGGCATGTCTATATGAGCAAGCTATTGTGGAGTTAAAACAGGTGTGAATTTTCAGAGCACAAGCTGCTTCTCAGTAACACCCCATGGGATCTCTGTTGGTATGAAGAGTGCTTTTGTGCAGTGTAGGTTGCTTCAGTTAGGACATGTAGTTAAGTTATCAGAGATGCTTCTCATGGTAGTTGTAGACTGAGTTGCTTTGTGGTGACCTGAGCATTCAGGATCAATAATTAATAACACACAAGGTTATTCATTCCCTTTCCCATTTAAAAGAAAAGCTTCATCCATGGTGCTTTGACTAGGCTGAGCACTATTGTGTTGGGAACTTAAAATATTTTTAAGCATCCCCAGTATAACTGAGCTCACTGTAACTGTAGCTTTTAGGCACAAGAGCATACAGGAGAAATTATGCAACATATACTGGAGCACCATTGCAATAGAAATGTTGCCTGTTGGACACATTCCCTGTCTGCTCTCCCCCAAGTTGCTCTACCACATTTGACTAAGCATCTTTGTCTGGGATGGCGGAGCTGCAACATGAGGACCTGGATTTGCTTGAATTGGTTCTGTTCTGTGCCCAAACTGTATAATTCTATGAAGCTCTTTTCAGCAGAAGTCTGCCTGAAATCCAACAGATGTACTCTTCTTTTTTTGGGCAGTTTGGGTAACTGTATACACACATACGCATAATGCATAACTGGAAATGAGTTCTTGAGTCTATAGATGTGTGCCCAACTTGAAAATCAGATGCATTCAAAATAATTATATATATCAAATATTTAGCATTATTAGGGGACACCCTCCCAGAGATGATGAAAGGAATATGAGTATGTGCTAAAATATGCAGCAGGAAGGTTAAAAATTATGCATTCTGTAATTGCGAATCACTGTAACGTAAGTGTTTCTGATGTGTTATTTATAGCCTGCGGTATAACTACACCACGTTAATGAAGTGCATCCAATAAGTGAGCATTATTTAATACTTGCACCTCTGTGGTAAAGAGGATGCTTGATGGTGCATCTGAAATTCCATATTCATTTAAAATCCTGTAGAATATATAAAATAGACGGGAAGAAAGGAAAGCTGGGATAAGAGACCTGAAGAGTTTCATTAAAAATGGTTATTAACGTTTATGTTTAAGTGAGGGGGAGTCTCTAATTAGACAGTTAATGGATTTCAGGATTGTAAATCATAAATCATGTGCTCTATTTTACTGATATTCACTGAAAATAAACTGCGTAGCAAATTATTTCTGGCAGTTTCATTAAAATTGCTGAGTATTTGTAACTAATATGGAGACTTTCACTTGTAATTTGCTAATTTAAATACTGTTCAGGAAGATAGCCGAAGTACAGTAAAAGTACCTGACAGCTAGCTGTCTGGGGGCCTGTCTGGTTCCTAGAAGGTAGATGTTCACATAGCTGAAGTCACTCACCACAGCTTTAATGGGGATGCTTGTAAGTCGAGCTTGACTTATTACTCTAACCAACATGTGCGTACATGCCCAACATGCGCATACATCAGGCACTTCAGCAGGGCTTTTTTGGGCACTTTTATCTAATAGCTGATTGCATCAGCTATTAGATAAAAGTGCCAAAAAGCCCCACTAAAGTGCCCAATGTATACAGATGCCACAGGCCTAACATTTTCAAAAAATAAATAAAGCATTTTACATTTCAGGGAACTAACTGTGCAGAAAGCTCTTTTAGAAGACTCATTATGTAGAAAAGATCACACTTATGTCTTCACAAATTTCATCCCCAGTATGGTACTTAACCACCTCTAATCTGATGATTTGTTTTGGCTGGGGAAGGACTAGGGGGAGGCTGAATACATCAAAGGGAAAGTGTTGTATGTATTAGTTGCTAACAAAGTAATAATGCTATTAAAGGCTTCCTCTTCAAGGAGCTAAATAAAAGCCACCCTGCTTCTCACCTTCCCTCTTGCACCAGACAACAAGCTACTACCCCAAGTGATCAGAACATGGTGTTGAGAGAACAGATTAGAGAAAAAAAATCTTCTGGTGGCACGAAATCCATAGCTTAACCATCTCCTTGAATTTAAAAGAAATTCATTTGCTGTGGAGGCATGATTGCATTTTTATACAAGCTTGCTGAAAATTTAGCCTCGACCTTCACCCTTGACAACTTGGAGCAAGATCATTTTGGTTGTGATTAAACATGCAAAACACAAAGCTAATTACTCCTCCGAAGCCAGCTTGATACGGTTGTTTCCCACATTTTGATCACTAAGCTCATTTTTGTTTTCCTTACACAGTTATTTCCTTTCAAATGGCTGTTTTGAAATGCAAACCTTAAATGGTAGTTGGACTACTTTCTAAACGCAATTTGTTACATAGTGCATTACCATTAGAAAATTATTCTCTGAGCTCCCGGACATCTCTTGGTTTTTTGCTAGTTTTTGGAGGCTGCAAGTCGGTACTCTCCATTTGATTTGGAACTTTATAGTTTCCTTAGTGACAATACTTCTATTTAAAAGGTCACTGCATTTTTTTGTCAAAGAAACCCAGTAGAAATATCCTTTTGGCCTTGCAACGATCATCTTTTTAAAAGGTGTGTGCATACACAAACCCTGAGTGATTGTAACTAAGCTTGAAGAAACTGAATCTGTATCTTCCAAAATGCTTTTCAGAGATGGTGGATTGCTTTAGCCATTTAAATATCTAACTTGAGTTATGTTAAAAAAAATTAGTTATGAACCTGTTGAATTTCAGAGCTGTAGGTAGGCTTTGAGAGACATTGCCCACTAATAACATTATGAGTGTTTGAGTGACTGATTATCCAGACTAGGTGTATAATCTTATTCCATATTGGCTTTTACCTGGCAACTGCCATGACTGACAGAGAGCTTTCCACATGTAATGGGTGAAGAAGGAAAACAAAACAGTGGGAAGTGCCACATTCTGCTGTTCTTAGGCTGGGGAATTCATGTTGCTGTGGGAATGGACTTTCTCTGTCTATAATGCTGATGCCTACATGAATGTGGGTTCATGAGCCTTCAGGTGCTGTTGCAGCACACATAATTAACCTTAAGAGGTATGGTAAGTAACTCTAACGTCTTAAATACCCCTTTCCTGTTTTTGGCTATGAGGTTCAAATACTGAACCTATGGTACTTTTAGGAACGGTAGTTATATGTATGCTATGGGGATATTTTGGAAATAGCAGTACTATGTACAGAATACAGGTGTCCAGTTTGATTGCTGTATTTTTGAAAGTTTAATAGGCTGTTAGAAGTGGTTGCTGTAGTTGCAAGGCCAGTCCAGACAGAGAAGGTTATTCAACAGGTCACCTGCCTTCCTGTAATATTTTATTTTTATTAATGATTTATGCTAGTGAAAGAAATATGGGTTAGCCTGGGACTGGCAAAAATGTAGAAAATAGCACTGTAACAATTTATATCAACTATGCACAATGGCTTGACAATTGGAAGTATGCTGTATAAACAACTGAGCTATCTCTATGAACTGAAAAGTTATTCAGGTTTCCAGGTTTTACAGCTTTTTTTTTTTTAGCCCTTGGAGCTAAAGCTCATATAGAATATCTCACTGTATTTCAGTCTAATGCGTCTAGTTTTAATACCACTGGTAATATACAAGTCAAAACATAGTTGTGCACAAGCTGTGTTTAATATTAAGGTAGATCAAATCTTGCAGATGTTATTAAAAAAAAAAAAAAAAAGGGCAGATAAAATCTCCATATCATGGGTCAGGGTCTTGACACTTACTTACTGTTCGGTACCAACGAGAGAGGAGTATGAACAAAAGCACCCCCGTCTAAACATAATTTCCAGTACACTCACAGAATATTTTTTTAAAACAATTTTTTCTCCACCATTGACCTGGGATATATTTGTTTAGATGGAAATATTATCTAATTGTACAACATAGTGTATGGGCTTTTTTGAGAGGGAACTGTTTTTATCTGATAAGGGTTTTGTGCTATTTTAGCTAGGGAAACCAACTAGCCCCTTGCCCATGTTCTTATCCACAACCGTGGTGCAGTTGGGCCAAGAATAAATAACATAAAGGCTAAAGAGTGGCAGCAACAAGGAAATCTGAAACTCCCGGCTTGGGTCTTGTTGATACTTGGAAAGAAGACTCGTATCATCTGCTGGATATGAGCAATGCATCCTCTCCTAAGTTGTCATATGTTGGTAGCTATGTTCAAGGCTGGGGGCATAAGGTATAATCATGGCAGGTCTGTAATGGGGTAGTTGTGCACTTGCAAACACTGGTGCACTGAAGCCATAGACTTGTGGCCAGCCCTTGTTACATGTGCACAAATGCTGTCATTTTGTATAGGGCAGTGAGTCCTGGGCTGCCTCTAAAATTATAGCTTGTGGGATTTGCGTATCACAGGCACTGGGAACAGGGTCTGCACTCATTAATGAATCAAAACACCTCCTGTTAAGCAAAATAATAAGGGGGAACCCATTGCCAGGTGAGATGTATACTTTTTAATGACCTGCATGTTGCCAACCTGTGAAGAAATGTGGGCATTAACTTTAGAGTGTTTCATTAAAGGCAGACAGTGACGGAGAATTGGTTGTGTCATGACAATCAGTTAACACACCTATTTCAAAGCATCTTTCCATGGTTGAGCTGCTGCTTGCCTGAGTCCCCACCACCAGGATGGTGCTGCTGTTTGGAACGTTACAGTCCTCTAATGGAATGGCAGCGTTGGTTTTTTAATGTGTCCCTGAAGCCTTTGTATTGGCTGACACTTTGCTTTCCATTAATGCACCATTTTCACCAGTGGGATCCTGGAGGGCACATGGGAGCGAAAAGTTGCCAGCCTCAGAGCTGATCTGGTGGGGAAGAGGATGATGGGACAAGGTACCAGATCCTACCTTTGGCCAGGGTGCCCCTTGTATAATATTTTCCATACTTCATTAGTATTGGTACCCTGGCTGGGAAGTAGCAGAAAAAGGGACAGGTCCCTATATTCTGTTTCATTACAGTCTATGTGCAGTTAACATAAAGGTGGGGCTGATGGTATAAAATGCATTTCTCACTGCTGCTGATTTATTTTAGCTGATCTGGAGCTGAGTGCTTCATAAGCTAGTGCGTTTTTGCTGTCTCAAAGGGGAATGCCAGGATGAACACATTGTGATTTCCTTGCTATTCCTTTGGTGTGCACTGCCTTATTACATATAGCGACCTGAGTTTAAATGCAGTTGTAGATTGCAAATAGAGGTTGGATGAAGATCAGAATCAACTATATAATTGTTAAGCTTTACAGAATAACCCTGCAAACTGAGAATGATATTAAATCCATTAGTTAACATTTGTGCATCATCTGTAATATAGACAGTGCCATTATGTAAATACTAAGTATTATTTCTTAATACTATTGCACTGGAGGGTTGTATTTAACTCTGATATTGAGGGCTGTAATATACAGTGCTCTTACTATTTTAATATTTCTGTTGGGACTAAGTAGTGGCACATAACTTCCAATGATTCCCTAAAGTTAGATCATTGTGCTCTTGTCTTCATTTCAGCTTACGAATGTGGAGATGGTTGAACAGGTTTTATGGAGATGGAGATGAGATATATAGCTTCTTGGTGCATGTGGCATCATAAGAGAGTGCCAGAGGTCAATGGTAAGACTACTATCTACTTGGATTTTTATTACAGAGAGAGAATTTTTAGTTAACAATGGACTCAAACCATCTTTTGATTTTTTGTGGCTCCCCCTTATCTCTACAAGCTGAACCAAAATCCTGGGTTTGTGTACTTATCCTTGGGATGAGGCTTGTGTATTTGAAACAAGAGCTAAATTCTGTGGTTGAGGTTCACTGTTTAGTGTAATCAGTTCTTCATCAAAAAACCCCACAAACACCACTTGAAACAGCTGTCTGTGGAAAGAGTAATTTCACCATAGCTCAATGAGAACTATTAGCTGATGAGCAAGTTTAGTATGCATGAACAGGAAGCACACATGATGCTGGCTTGCGCCAGCCATGCTGTTGGCAAGTTTATGCTAGCTTTTCTTGCATAACTGCCGTTCTCCTTACTCCTCTGTCATTACGGTTGCACAGTTGTCTTGATCAAATGTTGCTAATTGCATCAAGGTGTGTGATGATGCATGGCGATGTCCATGTAGATGTAATTCAGGAAGGGATCAGACTCGCCAGGCAAGCTAGAGGCTGCCTGTTATACGCAGGCATATGTTGTGGCGCGTTGACAGGCCTGTGGACAGCAGGGAGCTCGACGCTACGGTTGACGTGTTCTGTAGGATCTGTTGTATTGCATTTATTTTTCCCTGTAATAGGGAAGTCAGGGATACTTTGTTCAATTGGCAAACTGTGTTCCTGATTGTTTAAAGTGCAGCATCGGGGCCAGCCTCTTGGTTGTGTTTGGAATTGTTGCGGGAGCCTGGGTGGTTCTCCATCCTGAGCTGTTTTGCTCTGGATCGGCAACTAGAAACATGAAGTAAAAATAAAATGACTATTTTTAGTGTGGCTACATAATGTCCTATTTATAATGTTTAAGTCTTGGCTTGTACCTCGCCTCTTTCAGTTCACTCAACCATTTCTTCTCCATTGTCCTGGCTGTACCTTTCTTTACCTCTGGCCTGCCTGACTCTTTTGAGTAGTTAGCAGAAGAAGCAGAGGGGAGGGTATCAGCATGGAGTAAAATTCTGCTCTCAAGTCAGCGGCAGGTGAGGGCACGCAGCATCTAGCCAGAGGTACTCAGAACCAGACAGGATCAAGTTTGAGCATTCAGCACTGTACAGTGAAAAATGTAATGAAAAATCTGGATTTGGAACAACATGTTGATGCAGCCAACAGCCAAATAACTGTTTTGCTTTGGTGTCTGATGCCTCCTGTCTGACAATATGCATTGTTTAGCAACATTTTCCCTCATACCTATTTATATGGGTAGCTTTTCTTCCTCTTTTATATGAATTTCAGTATGGCTGACACACACCCAGCTACAGAGCTGCAGAGAGGGGACTATATGATGACAGGGTGGACAAGAAGCCCCTGTAAACTAAAATTGGGTGGCCAGGGCTACCTGGATCTGGGTGGAGGGCTGGATAGCTAGAGAAATGTGTAGAAAGCCTGAGGTTCTAGTAAAAAACCTAAGTTTAGGCAAGTAGACATTAGCAATGGCTTCACTCTGTTTATGTTTGGATACTAGGGAAAGACCATTTATGGCAGAGACGGTTGTTGCTAAGGTTTATGCTTTTAAAGATAAGACATTCATTGTAATTGTATGAGTAGTTCCACAATACAATAGCTGGCTCTGAATACTTGAGCGGCGACAAGGAAATGTGGAAGTGGTACTAGGCATTGTTCTGCTGTCATAATAGAACAGGCTGCAAAAGCAGAGCGGTGTCTGGCTAAGCCAAAGTTCCCAGCAATACAACTGATGTAGTAAAATTCCTGGTGAGGATCTATCTGGTCTCATAAGCTTCCTCTCTAATCCACCGGGGAGCAGGCACCAAAAATAACAGCTGTAAAATCTCTTAACAATGTTTTATTTATTTCCTTCCTGTGATGTATCCCGCTTAAAAGTAACAAAATGAATAGTAAAGCTACTGGCTTTCAGTTGGGCTGAGTCATGCAACGCAACACCAGGGAGGCTGGAGGAGAGAGTGCGTGGTACGAGAGATGTCAGGAGCCTTGACGTGTTGCAGAGTTGGATTTTTTTTTTCTTTAAGAGTCATGATCACGATGCAGAGATTAATTCTTGTGCATAGAGACAGCACATGATGCCAAATGTAGTGTGCTGAGGCTGCAGACGGCTGGAAACTGCAAAGCTTGAGGAGGTAGTTTGCCAGGCCTTGTAGATTGATTCTAGCAAACAGGTAGAAAACCCTGACTCATGCATGGCTGAAAACAGTCATTCTGCAGTGAATCAGATTGCTGCTTTTGAAAAAGGAAAAACCTCCACAGAGGTTAGTGGTAGAGGCTAGGGCAATGTTAAGTAATCCAATTGTGCACATAAATGGCTATTTCGTAATCTGTTGTAACTGAGTTTCAGAAGAAAATATGCTTTATTACCCCAAGTAGGATTTCCCTCACCAATGCCTGATTTCACTGCCTTGTGCTATTTTCATTTAGAGAGAGCTTTTCCATCTAACTTGTCCTTGACACTACTTTTCTTTTTGATCTTATTATTTTGTTTTGTTACTAATATCACCGCTTTATCAAAAACGCAAAATAAAAAAGCAGTGAGGTATAAATAAGGAAAATCTATGTGTTACCATTTGGTAGACAAATCTTAGATGCACCATGCTGGTATTTTAATTAATATAGCCCTATGCCTTTTAAATCACCAGTGAAACGTTAAGTCTTTGGAGAACTGTGTGGGGCTGGAAAAGGACGTAGAAGAAAAAACAAGAAGTTCTGTTGTCACATTTAGTTAAAGAAATCAGTGGGGCAGAGGAGATGAAATGGGATCCAGGCCATATGTCCAGAATAACAGCTGTTAAATCTTTTAAAAATATTTTATTTCCTTCATGTGATGTACCCCACTTAAAAGTAATTAAATGAACTATGAAGCAACTAGGAGAAAGATGGATAGGTTTGAAGGTTATCAGCATATGCTTGTTAAGAATATGGGAGCAGATGAGGTCAAGAAAGAGGCAAGTGTACAGAAAGGGGAAAAGGAAGGCAAGGACAGACCTCTGGGAAAAGCTCATGGAGAGCGAGAAGGAAGAGGCGTAGAATCCACATCATATTACCCTGGAGAAGCAAAGCTGGGTAAAACCCAGTGGGTGTAGGCCCTGACAGCCGACAGAGAATGGGTTTCAAGGACATGTGAACAATTAATGTTGACAAAGGCAACAGAAACTAATGAGAATGAACTTGAAGAAGATATCCTGAGACTGGGCAAGGAAGAGGCAGTGCCACGGTGCTTATTTGTCGTGTGAATTGGAGAAGATTGTTCAGGAGAGTAGACTGAGGATGTAGTAACATCCATCTGTTTCTTGGGCAAGGCCATTTCTCAGTCTTTGTCCCTATGTGCCTTTAGCACAAGATACAGTCGTGAGTCCACCGATAAGAAGCACCGTCCTGTTACTATTGTGTGTAATTGTAGGTCTTGCATTTAGTACTTTTTTAGGATGCAGCCTTCCTTGCAGAGCTTCAAACTCTGTCCTGTGAAGCAGTATACCTGTATTTCATAGAAGTCTGGGGAATTGGGAGATTAATATTAAATCATTTTCCGAATGTGTGCTGTGTTTACCACAATATACTAAATTGCCAGTATGTTTCACTGTCTCACAAAATGAAATCTCATTAAAAAGAAAAACCCTTTTATTTTGTCTGAGCAGAATCCTTTTGAAAGCCAACAACTAGCACTGGCCCACGTACAGATATGTTAAATTATGCCATTGTTCTTTTGTTTTCCTGAAATTGTTTTCTTGTTTAATGCAAATCCATTTGATGGCGTCGTCTTAGTGTTCTGATATACCCTGTATAAATATTAGTATGGCCTTCCAATTATTTTTGCAAGTTTAATTTCACTGTCCTTTTTTTGGCTTATTTTTGTCAAACTCTGGCATGTTTTGAAGTTATTTTCAAGAAATGCCATTTGCAATTCTCCTTCTTAAACTCTTCCAGTTTTCTTCATGTCTCTAGTGACTTACTCTGTTCTGCCTTCCCTTATGATTTCCTTTCTAATATTTCCACTACTGATTTTTCTGGTTGCTCATTGCAATAGTTGAGTTTTCCTCATATACAGATAAATGTCAGTCTGTCAAAACCCAAACGTGGAGCTAAGACCTGATTTGCAGAAGGAGTTCTCTGTATTGCATGTTAAAGCAAACTTCTCTGTTAGAAGATGGCCTTTAAAACCCACCAACACTACTACTATGTTATGTTATATCCTATTTTCATAGTCCTTTAATAACAAATAACCGGGCAGTGTTTACAGTGGCAATTATGGGTCCAGTTTTCAAATCTAGAATGGCCAAATAACATATAACATTGGCCACCTGCTTGAAAGCTGACTCTACAAAAACAGTCATCAGTTTGTCAGCAGTCCAGCAGCGGGGTTCAGTGTCGGTCTTGGGGTTTTTTTTTTAAGGTCTTTTGCCCGAAGCACGTTTGAGCACTTGTTCTATATAACTTAATCAGCAGCCCCATCTAAAGACCTGCATTTGAGGACTAGGTGAAGGCAGGGAAAACAGGTTGGCATTAATGCAAGTTTTGGCTCAGCAACAGTGCAGTCAGCTCCTCAATTTGTGTGCACAGAGGCTGCTTCATGCAGTTTGTTGCAATGAAAGTTTTTTCCCCCTGAATTAAAATGATTTGTTCTAGGTGAAGTGAAACAAATGTTCTCCCATTTTATTGCAACAATGTATGTGCTAGTCTTGCACCTGCCTAGTATCTGCTCTGGATGTGATTCACAGAGGATTAGATGCATTTGGGATCTGTTCTTTACATCAGCAGCTTTCAACCTTTGTGGACCCCTAAACATTTTTGCATAGAGGTGCGGGACCCCTTTGGAAATTTCATACGGAGGTGTGAATCCCTTTGGATTGTAAGACTGGAAATTCACATACTTTTGACTGATTGTAGACTCCATAATTTTTGCAGACTCCATAGACATAGTTTGTGGACCCCTAGGGGTTCACGGACCACAGGTTGAAAAAACACTGTTTTAGACTCTTCAGATATTTATCAACTGGTATTTTTTTTATCCCTTAAACACTGTAGAAAGGAACTTGAGTATACATAACTCCTTGCCTTCAGCTACTTATAACAGTATGATTAGTTTATTTGTGCTCAAATGTGGTTCAGGCAAACGATACTTATAAGATACCATAGGTTGTATCCTTGTTTAAAAAAAAATGTATTGATAATTGTTGGGTTTCATTAGCCAATGGGTCACATTAATCCCAAGAAAGTCCAGCAGGAACGTGTTTGGTCCAGTGTGGCTTGTGTTTATAGTAGAATATGATGTGAGCAAAGATGATTTTTTTTTTTTATGTACTAGTGTCCCCCCCCGCAAAAAAAAAATCAATAAGGCACAAGAAAGATAATAAAGTTAAAAAAAAAAAAAAATCTTTGGAGTCTGAGCCTGTGTGACAAAGTCAGTCAATCATCTTAGTGAGTCAGTTGCACGTGAGAGAGAGTCATAGTCATAGGAATTGGGACCAGAGTCCAGAGAGCAATTTAAAATCAAGTTGCCACAAATAAAAAAGAGATTGCATAGTATTGTGTGCACATGCACACACATGTGCATAAATGCAACCCTGCCACTTAAAATAACATGATGTTCTATATTTTGTACTGAAGCAGAGATGCTGTTGCATTCAGTTAAAACAGAAATTTGAGTTACTTTTATTTTGAGGATAAAATTGAATGGTAGCTTCAAGGTGTAGAGGTCTTTCATTCCCAAATTTTAAAGCAGAAGTCCTGCTATCTGGAGTTAGTATTCAGGATACTTATGCTTCCTTAATTCCTGGAATGGAATAAAAGATCAACTATCAACTGAATTGAAAGAGGGAGTTAAAGATTTTGAAGATTAGAAAAAATCAGACTGATTTGAAAACTTCCAACAGGTTATGGCTGAGACCATGGTCAGAGGAGTTGCCCATTTTCTTCACTGTCTTACTGTAACAAACCTTCTGTAACGAGTCTACCTTCTTTAACCCTGCAGTGAGCTTGGCAAGTATACCAACTACTGTGTTTGGGCCATGGTTCATAGTAGTTTAGCGCCCACTGCTGAACTACACTTGAGGTGTGTGAAAGGTGCTGAGACCTAAAAGCAGGAACTTTATAGTAATGTAAATAACAGTACGTGTGGTGCTAAATACAGGATTTTGCACAAGAGGTGAGGAATAGTCTGGAAGCAGAACTATGTAGCTGCCTCCAGCATATGGATAAGATCCACAAGGCTGTAGAGGTTAGGCAGGCCTTTTCATGGACCTGCAGTCCATTTTCAGAAGAGAAGTTAGGCAAATAAATGGAGTTAAGAGAGGGTTTTTTGCAGGGTGGGGTTTGGTGGGTTTTTAAAGGTAATGCTGATTTCAAAGGCAACGTGAATTTGCTGTCAGCCAAATCAGTACCGCTTTCCTTCAGTCAGAATTTACTGGTACAAAATAATAGAATTTGGCTCAACTACCTGTTTCATTAAATAAAAAACCTTTTAAATAAGGTGTCTAGGTAGTCATAAATTAAGAAAATGTATTGGGTAAAAGCTTCAACAAAGTCTCTAAAAGATTGAAGAGAGCTCAGGGGAGCATAAATATTGTCTGCTTTGTCAACTGATAAACGAGGAGCTAGATCAACAAAAAGGACTTAAGGACTTAACGGCTGCTAGAGGTGTCTCTTCTAAGTCTAGAATTTAGATCGTTATGCCACTGCTGCTCTTCCAAATCCTAGAGGCCCTTAAAATCCCTGGGCACTTATGCAACTTTGCTGCTGGAAATGTTGAGTGCCTAAATGTCTGCTTCCTAGATCTTGACAATACTGAGCTAACAGGCACATACAATATGCATACGCTTGTTGGGATCCGCAGACAAGGCATCCCTATGCCTGTCTTGTCTGATAGGCGGCACAATCTCAGAGTGCAGTTACTGGACTGGGCAAAACACAGCCGTGAGAGGCGGTCGTGGTAATGTGGCCCCAGGGCTTCACTCAATAACTCAGTAGCCACTGCTTGTACTAATATGTAGAGATCTACTTAATTCCCAGTTTTGTCCATGAAATCCACAGAATCAACCATAACAAATTAATAAAAAATAAAATAGCTCCCCAGTGGGACCTAGTGGTCATCACTGCCAGGAGCGGAAGATGTTGGTTGGCAGGGTGTCACGAAGGTAGCTGCTCCCTCATTCCTTCTCCCCCAGTTTGGGTCTCTCTGCCAATCAGTGCCAGGGGGCAGGGCTTGTCAGCCAATCAGAACTGAGGGGTGGAGCTGTCACAAAATGCCTACGAAATTGGCTCTGCATGCTATGAGCAAGCTATGAAAACACCCTCTGTCTCACTGTGATTTAAGTAGTTCCCTACTAATATGTGGGTGACTTAGGTTAGATAGGGCACGTGCTTGGATGTGGGGGTTTCCTGAGTTTTCAGTTCCTGCTCCCAATCAATTTTTTAAGTATCAAGCATTAATCCAAGGCCTGGAAGGACTCAGAAGCTTGATAATGGCAAATGGGTGCCTCTCCATATAGGCTTAGCCTGAAGTATAAATGCTGTGCCTTAATCTATGACAAAAATATGTGTGGTGAGAGTATGACCTCTTTTTCTTGCCCCCTGCCATCCTAAATGGCCAATAAAAGGCTACTAGCTAGGAGCTTACTGGGCAGTGTGGGTGTCTGTTTTGAAGGAAGTGAACACAAATGACTGTCTTAAAATTCATCTGGCCCTGTATAAATGCAGCATAAGGTGAAGGTAGCCAAACTTGAGATTATTGTGGTGTTGTGATGTGCCCCGACCCCAGATTGGCCAGGGGCACCTGAGATGGTCTCACAATTTCAGAGTGACCTTCAGCTCCTAACCCCTCTTCCAGCTCCTGTGTGACCACTGAGAACAGGCCGAGATGCTCCAGTGATCACTTCCTTGATTCCTGGAGCCTCGGCTTCACTTGCCTCACCTGTGTTTTACCAGCTCTCGGTAGAGGGGATTTTGCCAGCTGAAGAATCGCACCCTTGTCCAGTCATGCACTCAGAAAAAGGTGGGTCTTCTCCTTCTGGAGAAGAGTCCTGTCTATATGGTCAAATACTTTCACATCACATTTACTTCGTGAATAAGTAAGGTCAAAAGATGACAAAAAGTCTTGTTATAATTACAAGAACAGGAAATCAGTAACCATATGTTGGGATACAGACACAGATATAAGAGAGAATCAAATGAAATATCAGAATAATAATATGTTCTTAGCCTGCATTTTAAATCCAAGAATGCAGTATCTACTCAACCCACTAACTGAGGGACTCCAATGTTTTCCTATGGCCAGGAAAAAACTCTAGACCCCTTCTGCCCTGAGGGCCAAGCTTAACTTTACTTGTCCTTATCTAGCCAATTCTATCCCTCTCTAGAATTCTTGGAGATCAAATAGTATGCATATATTCCCCTGTCCCCTAATTCATATCCCTTTGACCAGTCACGCATCTTTACTGACCTATCTGTGACTAGAGGAACATTTAGCATATTTACTTGAATCTAAGATGAGGTTTTTTCCCTGAAGCAGCATTGAGGGAAAAGCCCCTTGTCTTAGATTCACAAACGAAATGGAGGGGAGGGCAAGTGACTGCTGTGGCTCTGACTTTGTGGCAGGGGGGAAGAAATGGGTGGCAGAGGGCGAAGGGGCCACCT
>NW_017728915.1:33318088-33340462 GCF_001723895.1 Crocodylus porosus | reverse complement strand
CCCCCCCGCCCCAACCACTCAATTCTCCTAGCCACTGCTTTGCCTGTTGTAGCCTGGGGGGAGGAGGGGATGCAAATTCAAAATAATCCTTCAATACTTAGATTCTGTACGTGGAAATACCAAAATACCAAATACCAAAGTTAAAAATATTATACAGAATCTGATTATTAGGGGTCATCTTAGAGTTTAGTAAATACGGTACACCCTTTCAGTCATAAAGATTATAAATCCCATTTCCAGTAATTATTATTTGGATAGAAGATTATTTCCCTTAAAAAGCCATTTCCCTGCCTGAGTTCTTACTTCTGCACCCAGTATGCATAGCTATGCAAATGTAAATGTTCAGTGTCATCATTTACTTCCCCATACCGTTTGGGCTTTGATCCTTCAAGTGCGAATAGCCTTTGTCCCTCCACAAGTCTCATCTTTCCTCTTGGACTGGTTATCATACAAGGGTGAAGAACTACGTTCATACCAATCTTAACTCATGCAGACAAACAAACGCCACATTTAGACACTGCTTATCTTTAGTTGTTTATAGACACCAAACACTGTATATCAGTAAATCTAATTCGGGGAAACACACATGACATTCCACAAACTCTTCAAATATAGTCGGTTCATGAAGGGTACAAATCTAAGAGACCTCACTGACTTTCGAAAATAATCTTCTTGATTTTACACTGGTGTCACTGAGGCTTTATGGCATCTGTTCATCAGCGAGTGTTGGTGGATATTACACCTATTCTGCTGACTGGTGGTGCGTTTTCCCTTGCAACTGTAAAGACCACTTTTAGCTTTGCAGGTCCTGCCACTGGTCATACTTGTACATGGCATTATGAGCTACTGTACTGACTGTTTCCTTTGGTCAGGTTTCTGTTGTAATTCGAGTGACCATTTCTTGTCGTGAGGTTGGACTCCATGATTAAGAAGTGAGTGCCACTTTGTCCTGTCTCCTGCTAAGGCCTCCCAAAGGTTTGGGTCGATTCCAAAAGCCTTCATATCCTTCTTGCAGACATTTTTGAAGAGCAGTTTTGGGAGCCCTACTCTTCTTTCCCCATCTGCAGTGTGCCCATATGTGATATCCTTTGGGATGTGTCCATCTTCCAACCTGCCGAGATGGCCAAGCCAGCATAGGCACTGTTGTTTGAGTAGTGCAGTGATGGTTGGCAGGTTGGCTTTGCTGATGACCTCTGTATTGGCGATTCTGTCTTGCCACTTGATGTCAAGGATGTGCTGTAAACAGTGTAGGTGGAAGCTATTCAGCTTCTTTTATTGATATACATATGTTGACCATGTCTCACTGCTATACTTAAGGACACTGAGGCTACAGGCTTTGTACACAAGCAGCTTAGTTTTAATTGTGAGTTTTGTATTATTCCAAGGTTGTTTGGAGAGTTTACTGAAAGTAGTAGCTGCTTTTCCAATGTGCACATTTAGCTCTCCATGCAGTGATATGTTGTTACTCACTGTGGATCCAAGGTAGCAGAACTTGTTCACTGCCTCAAGAGGTGTGTTGTCAAGGCTGATAGATGGTGATGGGTGAACACCCTGTATTAGAACCACAGTTTTCTCAGTGCTGATTGTCAGGGCAAACATCTTGCAAGCATGGGGGAGGTGTTTCATGAGTATATGTGGTTGGCCTTCTTCATGGGCGGTGAGTGCAGCATTATCAGCAAAAAAGAGCTCTCTAATAAGTATGTACCTCATTGTAGTTTGCCATCTGCTCTTGTGTGAAGGTATATGCCTTCCTCCAAGCCATCAAGACTGTAGTGCAGCAGCATAGAAAATAAGATCCCAAAGAGGGTGCCAGAACACAGCTCTGCTTCGCTCTTCATCTCAAACCTATCAGAGGTTGATCCATCAAACTGAACTATGGCCTGCATGTTTTCATGGAAAGAGTGTATCATGCTAAGTAAAGCATCCCATCTTTACCAGGACCTTGAGCAACCTGCTCTGCTGACAGTGTCGAAGGTCATTTTTCTTGTAGCTAGGATAAGGAGAATATCATGTCCATTGTTCATCTCCCTGCTCTGAATCCACGTTGTGATTCTGGGTAGATGCGGTCAGCAAGTTATTGCAAGCATTTCAAGATTACTCTGGCAAAAGCCTTGCCTGTGACGGTGAAGAGAGAGATGTCCCCATAGTTGCTGCAGTCCCCTTCGTCTCCCTTGTTCTTATAGAAAGTGATGATGTTAACATTATGTATGTCCTGGGGTACTTGACCTTCCTTCCAGCAGCACACTAGGAGTCGATGAAGAGGCGATAGCAGGCTAGCTTTCCTGCACTTGAGAACCTCAGCTGGGCTGCCATCCCTCCCCAGTGCTTTTCTGCTTGTTAGAAAGTCTATGGCCTTGCTAAATTTTTCAGCTGTAGGTTCTTTGTCTAGCTGCGCCAGTGTACCTGGAGTTGGACGCTGGCCCAGTGCCTCTTCTGAAGTGTCTGTTTTATAGGAATAAAGCTCTAAGTAATGTTTGACCCAGTGTGACATCTGCTTCTTTGTGTTGTCTACACACGCCCCTTGTCAGTGATTTTTACTTTGCCATCTCGAGAGTTGAGGGTGGCGACTTTCATGACAGTTGGGCCAAAAGCTTTCTTCAGGCTGTCATACATAACTCACAGGTTTCCTGTGTCTGAAGCTAGCTGCCTCTCTCTTGACACAGGTCAGTCCAGTACTGGTTTGCTCAGCACATGGCTGTTTTCTGTACCATCGCCCTGGCGTGCTTCACCTTAGTCTTCTGTTGGATTCTGGTTGTGTTTTAGGTAGACTGTGTTCTTGGTTTCAACAAGTAGTAGCATTTCTTCTGAGTTTGCCTCAAACCACAATTTATTTGACAATTTCTTTTTCCCAAATATTTCTGTGGCTGTTTCCTGGATGACTAAGGCAGTTCAGGCTATATACTCTTCAATAATTTTATACAAATGAGGTGGTCTGGAGGCATGAAGCTTACACTGGGATGATAATAATGATATGCTAAGGACTGACACACAATTTACACAAAGTTTAGATAACTGTAAGCAGATCCTAGGAGGATTTCACCTACATGGGCAGTGTCTAAACCACATTAGATCCATGGATGTACCTGATAGCCAAAGCAGTCATAAAAGCCTGGTAGTACCAAAGGCAAACCTGAAACAAAATGCAGATCACTCATTGGATGTACTGAAAAGAGACCGATTGGCAGTGATAGGCACATAATCGAACTAATAGGTGCATGTGTATATATATAATAAACTGGGTGCTGCAAGGATCAAATCAAAATGCCTTGGAGTAAAGGAAATGCAGATTAGGAATATTGAAGAAAGGTTTAAGGGAATGAATAACTTTTAAAGTGTAATTTCCTGATTGTTTAATCCATCCTGTACTAGAACTATAAATCAATGCATACATCTGTGGCAGAAGCCTTAGGCCTTTATATACACTCTGTAGTCCTTGCTCGATGGTAGTAGCCTCTCTCTCTCTCGACTTTCCAACAGATATTTGCTTAAACAGCTATGGGCTAGGCAAGGGTCCTCAACCCCTGGCCCATGGGCCAAGTCTGGTAGTGAGGCAGCAGTTGCCACTTCCCTGCTGCCAAATGCCAGACCCATGAAGAGCCCTGTGGGCTGGACACTGTAGCCTCACATGGTAGATCGGGTGCACTGGGTGGTATGGGGCCTGATCCCAGCCTGCAGAGCCAGGCGAGGATGTCACAGTGTCTGATCCTCGTGCATGGGGCTGATCTGGCCTATGGCCCAGCCCCATGCCACTCATCTGGCCAAAAGGTTGAGTGTCATTGGGCTAGATCCATAAAAGGACTTAAGCTCATATAAGTGCCTAAGATCCTAAATACAAATTTGAGATCTTAAAACTTCGGTTAGCTGCTGCCTCACCCTCATCTACATCCATAGCTGCCTCTCTTGCATTCAAGTTTGCAGGGACCTAAAGTCCCACTTCTGTGCAGATGGAAAGCGCCTTGTTCAGCCCACCACGCTGAACAGCCCATGCCCATCTTACACTCTCTGCCTGTTTCCCTGGAGGGCCTCACTCTAGTAGGCTTTCTCAAAGCATACCTGCCCCCTTGCCAACTGGATTGGACCCCACACAGTGTAGAGGATCTCGCCCTTTGGCATGTAGAGGAAGAAGTATTTAGAAGATCCTTTCTTCATGGCCATAAGGGGATGGGAGGTTTACTGGTGGTTTACTGCTCGTCTGTCGTTCCATGCTTCACATACAGGAGAATGCCTGTTCTACCACTGACTACACTAGGTCAGGGGCGGGCAATTATTTTGGGCAGCGGCCCGCTTACTGAGTTTTGGCAAGTCATCGAGGGCCGCATGACAGGCAGACCAGGGCAGCTTAATATTAATTTTCTAAATTGTTTAGGGGCCCCGTGGACCAGATAGAATGGCTTGGTGGGTTGTATCTGGCCCGTGGGCCGCATTTTGCCCACCCCTGCATTTGGTCCACATTGTCTCTTGGTTTCAGTAGACTGTTTAATAGAAATTAACACTACAATACGGTAAAAAGCCAACGGTGAAAATAATTGGTACTCACACCTACTCTTTAAGTTAGCAATGGAAAACTCCACATGCCCTGTCTCCTGGGGGAATAAGCTGTAATGGTGGACAAGTAAAATATTCTTTGAATTTTTTTTCTATTGTTTTCCTCACCGTTAAAGGGCAGGAACATGGATACTGTGCTGGAAATTTTCACAGCATTGTTGGAGGACAGTTTGTGTCTTATTTTTTAAATTAGCTCATCATCTTCTGAAAGATGCCTACGGTTTTGTGCCAGTTCAGTAAACGATTGAAATGGGTTGGCTGTTATGGAGATAGCTGTTAGTATTTGTGTTTCTCTTGCAGTTTCTATGAGGGGTGCCAGAGGCTTTTAATAAGTGCTGTGTTCACAATTAGAAATAATATGGAAATTCTGGCTTCTTCACATACTCTAAACTTAATTTCATGAGCGTTTGGGGTGAAAAGAGGACTTGATTTTGTTCTCCAAATCTGCTTTTCTCATGTATAATCCAGTTTAACTTCAGCATTTTTAAATGAAAAATTTAATTAACAACCAAATGGAAGAAAACTCCAGCACTTTGCATCTGACATTTTATTTCTTATTTAATGGCTGTATATCAACAAGAAAGGAAATGTAGCATAAGCTATGGATTCAGAAGTACTGACCAGGAGCAACTGTGTAGTACTAAGGGAAAAAAGAGTGAAGTTGTCCTGTAGCCATAAGAATTCTGTAACCCTTCCCTTTCCCTTGGGACGTCTTGATTTTTATATGTTATACAGTGTCACTCTCCTGACTCTCTTGTTTGCTTTCCTGGACTGCTTCAGGTCTCTGCTTCTGGATATTTTCAATTTCTGCTTACCTGTAGTGTCAGCATATCAAATGCTACCTCTTAATTGCAGGATTCCAGACAGCTCATCTAACATGTAGTTTATAGGCAGCCATAGAAACACTTGTGAAGCTTTAAAAATATAAAAAAAGGCAAGAAGTGACTGCTGATGAGGCTGGGATGCGCAGGGAGGGTGGTCTAGAGACCTTGATGCCTCAGTGGATGATTAGCAGTTTCTGTTTCCCTATTGCATCCCTTTATGAAATTGCAAGACGTGAAGGACGGGAGCCTTCATAGCCATCAGCATGCTGCCTGTTTTCCCATGCAGGCAGTTAGCAGCCTTCACTAGGATGGGCTTGTCCCTCAGTCTCATCGATCTTTACGATAAGTGGCGTTTAGAATAGCATTTTGTAATGCTGTTAAAAAAGAAAGAAAAGAAAGAACAGAAAAGGCCTCTTCCTTTGTTAGTTGAAGGAGATGACCTCTAAATACCTGATTTCTAATCTGTACAAACCTGCTTCTCGGCTTAATGATTAAAGATCCTATGGCTCTTTTCTGGGTTTTTGGTCTTCAGGGGCTGGTTTCCCTCGGTGCCGCGCTCTACCCCAGCGTGGCCGCTGTAC
Source organism: Crocodylus porosus (assembly GCF_001723895.1). NCBI lineage: Eukaryota > Metazoa > Chordata > Crocodylia > Crocodylidae > Crocodylus > Crocodylus porosus. The sequence goes on along the minus strand of NW_017728915.1, from coordinate 33,334,512 downwards.
AGAGTGCACTTAGCTGTTGAGGCACGTCGAGTTGAAAGCCACCGTTCCCATGTGCTGTCGGTAGTTGCGGAGGCGCAATGTGCTTTGCTCGCTCTCTCCCCCTCCAGTTGCTTTCAGTCACATGTGAGGGACATGCAGACTCAGCCGGAGGGTCTGAATGACGCCAAATTGTCTCTTTCTCCTCCCCAAGCTGCGGTGGCTTCGGAGGCAAAGAGGCCGACTGCCTGTCAGTTGTCCAGGAAGAATTGTTTTGTTTTCTTTATTAAACTGTGAACCTTGAAGGCAAAGCCTGGTTTTAGTAAATGAGAAGAGCCTAGAGGGCTTTACACTCCAGAGTAGCAATATCCCGCGTACCAATGGCAGCCTGCCTACTACAGCGTAAGTCATTGGGTAGCTCAGCGTACCTTTTATTTAGCTGCATATAAATAAACAGCAGGATACTTGAAAGAAATAACACTCCAGAGAAAACACAATCCTAGTGCAATTAGAGCATTTCTTTTTAGATAATTGCTCAGTGAAATTGTAAGCTTGGATCTAATCCTCAAAGGATCCAGAAAATTGGCTGTTCCAGGGAAGGTCTGTTATCCTTTTCTAACGCCGAATATTGCGGTTACGCAAACCCCAGATGCAGGTATGTCAGGGTTGCTTTGCCTTTTGTTGCAGCAAGTGCTGGGCTGGAAATGAGGAGACAGCAAAGGACGCTGGGGTGCTAATCTCATGTTTTGAGGGAGTTGAGGAGGGGAGTGAGAGCAAACGCGGTAATTTAGTGCCGTTTCGCAGGGGAAAAAAAAAGCATGACCTCATGCAGTCGCAGAAGGGTTTGCCCTAATTATGGGTGCTGACAGGGCGGTCACTAGGGTGTTCAGCGAGACGGAGCAATCTCTGAAAACAAGTATTTACCTCAATTAAAGACTCCTCTCTCACACTCTCTCCAATATGCATGTACTACTTCTGTGTGCACCTGATTTTTTTTTTTCTTTTAATCTAGTAGGGTATGGCCCTGCTCTAAACAGGGGTTGTTGGAAGTGAAATTATTTCCCTATTTCTGCTGCTGACTCAGGCAATGATCATGAGGAAAACGCTCCTCTTTTTGTGCATCTTTTTCCTCATCTCTACAGTTCACATGGAAAATCCTCCAAGAACTTTGGTGTAAAAAGGTGCTGGATGAGTGCAAAGTATTATTATTTTCAGTCCACTAAGTGTCTCTATCTCTCCATCCCTGCCCTCTTTGTAAATGTGCCAGAACAACATATCTTCACAGATCTGACTTAAATTGAAACCCACAAAAAAGGCAGGAAATTCTGAGTTCAAATAGCACGGTCACCATGCTACTCAGCACAAGGCTCTGAAAACTCACAGCACTTCTGGTCAGAAAGAAACTGTTTCTAAACGCTATCCAGTAACAGATCTGCACTATAATCCATGTTACTGCTTTGCTTTATCAGGTTTCCTTGAGCAGAAAAGGAAATAGAGATATGCTTAACACCCCATTGTGCCTGGACATCTCAGCACTTGGGGTATATAAGCTCATACTGCCTTGGGTGCCTGCCAAAGAAGAGATTTAAGGATAGAATAAGAATTGGGAACTTGGAAATTCCTGGGGCTTGTGGAATTAAGTCAGATGTTTTAATCATATTTTAACCCCAATTTGTTAAATTCTTTTAAAAATTATTCAGTTAATCGACAGAATAAACCATAAAGCCCACAAGCTATGTGCAATGCTCTTAGCTGTAATCTAGTGTATTGAAAATTGGGTCTGTTATCCAGGAAGATGGATTCCAGCTGAGAAAACTGAAATGTTACCCTCACCTGACACTGAAATTCTTATGATGGAAGGAATATTTACTTGTAAAGAGGTGACTCTTATTAGCATGTGCACTTTTTGGTTTAAACTTTGGTTTATTGTTGCAGCCACATGTCTAACTACCTAACTTAAATACATGTGCAATTTAAGTGTATACACCTGGACATGTCTAGCAAAAAAATGAATAAAATCAAGGGGCAAAATTCCATGTGCCATTTCAGAAGTCACTTTTGAAACTGTATAATGGCATCATTCTGGTCTTGCAAACTGTTGCTTCGAACCAGTATTCACTGCTTAGCCCTGCCCTTGCACAGTTGTTAAGCATCTAATCTCTTCTCAGCTAGATCTTCATGTAATCCCTTTTACCAAAGGATAACATTTCATAGCCCAAGAAAGGAGTAGCACAGAGCTGCAAACACATGGCCTGGACCCTATGGTCCAGCTGAGCTGTAGTCTGAACAAGTCTGCAAGTGGAAGGGGGAAAAGCATATTTTCAGCTATCTGATTCTGGGGTGGGCAAATATCCATGCCTGTCCCTGATGCATGATCCAGCAGGCAAAGGGCTATTTTTAATTATACCAGCTGCATAAGGCCTCATGGGGCTGCTTTATCAGCTTGGAATTAGAAGGATGAAGTGATTCTGTCCACTTACAGCCACATTCATGGCTGCTCCCCACTTGAGTGCCTTTTTGCCTAACTTTAAGGTCCAGGGCCTGTGGACTAGAGTTGAAAGCCTCAAATAGGCTTGACTTTCTACACAGCTTGTGGGGAGAGTTAGGCCCCTTAGAAGAGTGATCTCAAAAGCCAGGATACAAAATAGGGAGCTGCCCAGTGCTAGTTATCAGGAAACACTGAGCATATTAGCATATCTGGGTTTCTGATCCTCTCCAGAGCTTCAGTGCCTGAGTCAGGGCTGCATGAGGGGGAAGTGTTTCTGTCCAGTTGGTATCCAGAGCCTGGATCCTACTCTTGAATGAAGGTGCCTATAAGGATTGTTTGAAAGAACTGAGTAGGGCTATAGGCTAAGCTGGGGAAGGTTACCTCCCAGTGAACACTGGTCATCATACAGAAGGAAATGCAAGTCATGGGGTTAGAAGGAGCAAATAAGAGGGAGCAAACTCTGTAGGGGTGGGATGGTTGGTAGGGAGGGGAGAGTTGGTCCAGAATCCCAGTCCTCACTCTCAGAAGTATTTCTGTTGTTTTTTTTCAAATCCAAGATCTGCGTAATGTAAAATGCAGAAGCAAGGACCAGAATTCAAGACTCCTTCCTTCCAGAGCAGCCAGTAGACGGGTGTTTAGAGCATCTCCTGGGAGGCAGGAGACATAAAATTAAATCCCTCAGGCACAGGAGGGCCTACCATCAAGTTTCCCCCTTCCTGTGTATGACCACTAGGCCATTGCATAAAAGGCATGACCTTCACCATGACCACCTCCTCCACTGGCTGCCTGTTTGAATAGGAACAGCTGCTGCTGCTGTATTTTTGTGTTCAGCTTGATCCTATCCATTTGTGTGAGGTGTCCTCTGAGCATATCTACCAGATCAGGGTACTCTGAGAACTTAGGCGCCCTCCTACCTGGTTTCCGGGTCCCTTTGGGACCTAGATAAGAGCCAGGCACCAAGGGTGTTTATACATGTGCTCCAGGGGGTGTGTGTGTGGGGTGTTTTAATTAGAGCAGCTCCTGGACAGCTGCTCTAAATAAAACGCTGCAGCGTCGCGTGTATTCAGCACCCTGTGTTTCAAAATGGCTGTGAGCGCGCTTTAATTAAAGCTTGTTCAGTGAGTTTTAGTTCAAGTGCCCCCACTGCCATTTTGCAATGTGGGACGCTGAATACGTGTGATGCTGGAGCAGTTTAGTAAGAACACTTTGGCAGACTCCATTAAGCAAGTCTGCTCCGATGTGGGCCCAGGTAGAGGCACCCCAGATAGGTTTGGACAAAAGACAGAGCCAAAGGAACTCCTGGGTCACGAAGGGAGGTTCGCCTGGTGAATTTAGATGCCTCCAGGGTCAGGCAGGAGTGTTTTGGATATTAAATTTGAATTTAGACACCTGAAGAATGGTCCTTTTTGGTGCTAGCCCTTGGGGTTTTTTTTTTACTGCCGTGCCTTCTGAGGCGGTGCCAGCAGGGAAGACCGTATAAAAGCAACTGTGCCAAATACGTGAGGGTTCCTTTAACCGGAGGGAAAGACTTGCTAGCTGATTTCCCCCAGTAGACTACTGTATTGTGTTGCAAGATCAGTGCAAAGTGGATTTGGTAGGACTGAATTTGGCTTCATTCCTTTTTGGTGAATGCTGTCTTGTATTGTTGCAGAAGACGAGCTTGGGATGTTAGCGTGGAGGCATCAAAAGCATGCCTTTTTAGCTTGTGTTTTTTATTCACCTGGAAGAGCCACTTATTAGGGAATATCTTTTTCCGAAAAGAACATTATCGCTTCTTCTGTATAGCCTGGGACATAAACTACAGAGATAGTGATGGAAGCTAGTGAGTCAAAATGCAGGGCTGATTCCGTTCACTTACAATTGCTTTACGGTAGCGTAACCTGGTTAACTTCCATAGTCGTTTCTGATTTACCCCAACTCAAATACGAAGAAATTTAGGCCCGTGCAGCTGCAATACATTTATGATGCATTTTGCCACCAAACTGTTTGTTTTTATTATGACAGGAATAAAAGTCATAAAATTCACTACTCCTAATGTATGTGAACTTGAGGGCTTTTATAGAGAGGAAACTGAAGATTAATTCTCCAGACTGATTTATGTTTGTTTTCCAGAAAAGGTAAGCTAAACATTTTTAATACAAATAGATTTATGTTATCATAATGGAACACAGTTGGTGGAATATTGCTATTTTTTCTTAATGTTAACATGACACTCTTCATTAGTAACATGGTGATTTCCACCGAGGGAAAGGACAGCGGAATTGACTCAGTCAGAGGGAAATTTGGTCTATTCTTATTAACATATTTTAAATATTACATTTGTGTTTCTGCAGCTTTTCCAGTAATACTTTAAAAATAATTTCATTGTCAGGCTGACTTTAGGTTGTAAGATTTCTGAACGTCTGTTGGGAATATATCACAGATGAAGCCGACTTTCTCAGGGGGGATTATACTTCATTACATGTGAAAGTTAATTGGTAGTGGAAACCCCGTGGAAGCATCTACTTCATCTGCAGAGACAAGATACCTGCATTATCCGCAATGACCTCATTTTCTAGTTTTTAAGAGAAGAAAAGCTACTGTACATTTAAAAATATGAATTCAGCTATGCCATTTGCATGCCTCTGAAGACTGGCTCCTGCATCATGGAGGTCAAATGACATTGCTGGGTCTAAGATTAGGCTCTAGCTGAGTAAATAGATGATCATGTTGTTATGCCTGCTGTCTCCTTCCCCACTCTGTCATCCCTTGTGTCATGTGACATGTAGCTGCAAATTGTTCCACACTGTAAGACCCTGGCAGAAGGACGGCGCGTTCCCACAGCAGGACTGTGGTTTGTTGGCATGGAGCAATTTGCAACGTATTTATACCACGAGACGTAGAGGGCTGCATGAAACCTCTGGTAGGATGCACAATGCATTCCTATCTGCATGGCCTGCTGCTGACTGCAGTCTGAACTTTCCTTTTTGAGACCCCTGTACGATGTATTTTGGTGTTCTCAGTAAGGAGGAATATCAGCCTCTCTCATTCCCTTGTTTCAGTGGGCAACAGGGCTGAAAGTAAAGCTATTGCTGACAGTGTCATGTCATCAGCACTGCATCAGAAGAGAGCTGGCGTTTAGTGCCATTCATGGGTATTTACTATGATGCTGCGACTAAGAGGTCATAAAACTAGCAGTACAGCAGGGCCGGGGAATATTTGGGCTGCAAGTAAAAGAGAGACTGTCTGAAAATAAACTAGAGCATGTGCAAGGTGACCAGAGACTAGTTTCAGCCCTCGCTGCTGCAGCAACCCCTGGTTCTGGCCTGTAGATGGATGATTGCATCTCCCAAGCCTGTACTGTTCTTTTGGTTTCGTTCTTACTCATTCTTCCTGCAACTGTTCTGACACAACTTTTCTCATTATAACTTGTCCAACTTGAAAAATAACCATGCTGATTCATATACTGCAAGGCAGATTTCACTTTGCAGAGGAATTGCTTTTGTGACTAGTCCGTTTCGAGAAATGTTAAACCGTGAGCTTGAGTCATGCAGCCAGGGGCGTTCACTGAAGTTGTTAGTTGCCCTTATCCAAAAGCACAGGGCCCGATCCTCCTGACTCTTAGGAAGTTTGTACTTGTGATAGTGGGCATAAATGCTCCCTGAATCAAAAGGGCTGCATTTCTGACCCCGCTGTGCTGAGGTAGAAGGTGACGATTCTCCTTGTAAACTGGTGTGGCCTGAGAATTGAGCCTGTAAATGCAAGGGGGTGGAAGACTTGGCCTTAGTCTACAGGCATATGTTCTTTCATGCCTATTTCTCTTCTTTGGTACCCTTCTCCTAAATTAGTCTCACTTCACTTCTGTTCGCCACAGCTAGGAACCGAAACTGGTATAAGCAATCAGATACCGATTCAAATCTGTAACACAGCAAAAGTTCAGTGCACATAAAGTGCTTTCAAAATGGCTGAAACTGGTTTAAGATAAACCGGTTGGATGTAGTATCAGACTGGACTGATTTGGGTTAAATTGGTTTATTGAACTTTTGCCCCAGGTCGATAAGATGATCTCCTTAGGTTCCTTCCAACCCTCATGTACTATGATGCTATAAGCAGCTGCTCCCAGGGATGCCCCGCAGAACGTCTGCAGAGATTTCCAGCTTGAACATCTGCAAATACAGCATCAGGTATTAAGAGCTGGTGATCAGTTGAAAGTTTGGAGTGCTGGGACAAAGCTTTAAATTTATATTATGGCTCTGTGTTTGTTATGCTGTTTTCGGGAGCATGGTTTTTAGCCAGAATCCTTAATAAATTGAAAGTGAATGTTGAACGAACGTTGGCTGGGGGGAAGCCAAACTGTGCTTTAGATCGGCATAAATCAAGAGTTACTCCTTTACAACTGAGTGTAGACTCTGTCCCAATGTCTGCAATTATCCTTTGGTGGCAACTAGCCAGAAAGGCAGTTCCCCAAGGGGAGACGGGATAGTTTGTTCTGTAGGACTGCGAACAAGCCAGCAGCATCCCAAGGCATGGAGACCAGCTTATATCGAGCTACTGAACTGACATGTTTTCACAGCCAGACCCAAATTAGATTTTCTTTCTTGTTTCATTTTATTGCTGTTATGTATTGATCACAGACCATGCTTGCTGTTGTACCGACACTGAGGTCTTGTTCCTACCATATTAGGAACTGAACCATGTACAGACAAAGTCATGGACACACCAGTTTTAGCAGATGCCTTTTCCGGACTTGAGGAGGCACAGACAAAGTGACCAAGAAAAGCTGTCCAGAAGCAGCATTGCTGCTCCGGGTAGAAAAAGAGAAGGGGATATTCTACATCTGAGAGGAGGCTTGGAAAAAGCCCAAGGTACTAAAGAAAGTAAGTGAGAGGAGCAAAGAGAGTGAGAGGAGAAACAAGAGGATCATGAGTGGGTGGAGATGTAGCTAAATTCATGAACAGCATCAAGGAGGATGACCTTGATAGTAAAAGGTCTGCAGAAGCTAGAGCAGGGGTGGGCAAAATACAGCCTGCAGGCCGGATCTGGCCCACGGCGGGTCTTTATCCATGGTGAGTCCCTCGGTTCCCTGGCTCAGGCACAGTCCAGCTATATGGATTCTCCAACCTGATTTCAAAGTATAGGGATGGAGTAATATGGGAGAGAAAGCTCTCTCTGGGGTGGCATGGGATAGCCCCCCTGACAACTGGCAACATTGGGACTGGGTGGAGAAGATTGGTTTTCCTAGGCCACAGGCAAGAGCTTGTCTTTTATGATCTCAGCTGAAGGTTGGTCCTGCCACACATTCCCATTTTATGATGCGGTTGGGTTCTGTGTTGGTGTAAACTAGGTGGCTAGGCTGGCACAGTTTGTACCGGCTGAGGACTGGCCCTCATTCATCTCCCTCACTGATGTGGGGCCATCTCCCTGTCTGGACAAGCCTGGGTTAAATATGTCCAACCTGATACTTGCACCATTACAAGGCCCACAATTTAGGGCTTTACAAGAACAGGATTATCAGTACATGCTGGGCTTGTTTTGTGTGGGGGAGTCTTTGCTGGAACGGGTTAAATGCTTCATCATGCGACTTCTCCAGAATCCATTAATGCGTTTATTAATGCTAGGAACAAAGGTTGATTTCCACTCAGCTGCGATTGTTATCCAAGCAGCAGGCAAGAGGAAATTGAAGAGCTCTGAAGGTTTCAGTCCGAGCTTGTTGTCATTGTATTGCACAAGTGCAGTTGCCATAGTTGGGGCTTAATCAGCTTTTTGGATTCCACTACTGTGGGGTTTTGAACTAGCTTCCCCACAATCTGCACAGGCTTTCCTTTCCTTCACTCACAATATATTAAAAAATAAAAAACAAAGCTGGAGCACAGGCAGAGTATTGAGCAGGGGACAAATGCCATGGATATCATAGGCACAGCTCAGGCAATAAGTATAAGTTTGAACCTTGACAGTATTATCTGCTGTACTCGAAAGCTGAGAAACTACATCTTTTATACACTGACAGAAGCCACAGTAAAACTTAAAACCTCATTTCTGGGTTTGGTAAAGCAAACTGATTGATGTGCTGTCTGCAGAAATGCTGAAATATATGTGGCTCCACAATTCATGCTGCTACTGGGGTTTTTTTTTGTATGTCTAAACTTTAGTGATGTGTCTTTCTTCTGGACAGAAACAAAGGAGACAGAGGGCGAGAGATCTTTGTATCGTCCTATAATAAAGATTTCTTTTTTTTTTTTTAAATTCTGCTTTTCAGAAACGTTTCTGATAAAACCCATGCCATTTCTCATCAGGTTAGTAGGATTAGCCTCGTCCCTTCCTCTAACTCTTTTATTGTGTGGTATGAGAAGTGTTATTTTATCTCAAAGAGACATACCCAGCTGAGGTAGCTCAGCCTGCATCACTCACTCCTTGCACAGCTGTATCAGGCACCATCAGTCTCATGTCCATCAAGGATTTACATGAGAAATTTAATAAAAGAGACTCAACATATTAAATGCGTATGTGCCAAGTCTTGGGTACTTGCTGGTAAAAACTGCATGTACAGCTGGAGAAGTTATTTCTGGAGCATTTTCACTTTGGAAACACATGATGATATTAGCTGTTATACATGTTGCACATGGAAAGATCAGTTTGCCTGAAATGCATGAGAGTGCTGGATTTCTAACTTACAGTGAAGGGCATAGGCGAAGTGCTATTTTTGCAAGCAGAGTACAGTGTTTTGGAAACATGGCAAGTTATGTTTCCTCTTCCCCCGTTAGCCGTGTGACCGTTTTTCTTAGGCCCTCCCCTCTACTCTAAGGGAAACTGAAGCTGCCCACGGGGAAGCCAAAAGGGCAGTATCAAAACCCTTGAGTCTGATCCTGAAAAATCTTGAGTGTGGTGAAGTCCCCCCGACTCGTTAAAAGATAACGGCACTTGGGTTCTTTTTTTTCGCCTTCTGCATTTGGAGCCTTAAGTGTTCATTTGCTACGGGGGAGTAAATGCCAGGGAGGGAGAAGAGCTCCTTCAATGCAGAAGACACTGTGGGCTCAAGACAGAATGGGTATCAATTAGCCAGGAATACATTTAGGCTGGGCATCAGAAGGCAGTTTCTAAATCACCTGTGACCTGAAATTCTGGTGCATCCTTCCGGTAGCAGGGGGGAAAGAAACCAAACCAAATTGACCACAGGGCTCAATCAGTTTGAAAGCGTGATAGGGTTGCCTGCGAGCAGGAGGACTGGAGGCAGTGTCCAGGAGAGGTCCCTTCCTGCCCTGCATTACTTGGGCTTGGCTCTGAATTGCTGAGGCTGGGGAAACTTCATCGACAGTGGCAGCCAACCTCATGACTCCAGAAGCTGGAGGCTTCAGAAAAAGCCAGACTGCACAAGGCTTCCCGGGCAGCGTGCAAGGGAATTTCTCACAAGTAGCTGTGGGAGGCACCCCGGAAGCAGCGTAATCATCTCGTTTCTGGGTGCGCTCAGGAGCAAGGCTTTGCCTCAGGAGTGCTGGGACCACGGTGTAGACCTGGATTTCATAGAAAATGATTGGAATGGAAAATTCTTGGCCAGATCTCCGAGTCGGAACAAGCCTGGAACTTGTGTGTGCTGCCAAAACCAAATCTGTGCAGGGTTGGCTTGTCACAGGCGACCCTGCCCCTGTTACTAGGACAGCAAGTAGTAGCTGGCAGGTGGACTGAGCTGAGGACAAAACAGGCCAGGCAGTTAATGATGCAATTAGCTGCACCTGGGCCCTGGGTGCAGGCGATCTGGTCACAGGGCTGGAAGAGGTCTGGTCTTGGTCCCTGGCCATGTGCAGGGCAGTCTGGCCCTGGCTGCAGGAGGACAGAGAGCCCCTAGGAGACAGCTGGCTGTAGCAAGGAGCTAAGCCAGGGTGAGAGAGGTACTTGGGGGCTGGAGGGATGGAAGCAAGCCAGCTTGAGAGGCAGGGCTTCAGCCCCTGAGGGGTTTATGTTTAAGTTAGGACTGTTTAGGTCACTGTTTTGTGTTGGAGATTTTTCTGCTGGAGGACCTGTTTGTGGCTATAGAGCTGAGGTCTAGACAGTGGCTCAAGGCTGAGGGTGTAGCCAGAGAAATAGGAGGCCAAGGCTGGGATGGCTGAAGCCCCAGCAGGTGCTTGGAAGCTGGCAGGGGCACACTTTTAAAGGGGGATCTCTTGTGAGGCAGAGCACAGACCCCCAGTGGGGTGGATCCAGTTGCAAAGGCAGAGTTGGCTATTGAGGAGCAAGGCTCCTCCTGGCCCCAGGGGCTGCCTCCCCAACACCCCAAAACATCAGCTGTGGTGGGTGAAAAACTGGAAGTAAGGTCAGGCTGGGAAAGAGCCAGCAGGCAGATCAGACAACAGTGGTGCAACAGGTGCCCCTGTGGTGGACCCCCGAGGCCCAGTCTAATGCCCTTATTTACTCTCTGTGGCTATGCCATAGCTCTTCTTTGGGTCAGTTTCTGCCACTTAGAATTGGCATGTCCCAAACCCTGAGCCATTTCCTATGGCCAGAAGACACTTAAAACATGCATGCGAGCTGTGCAGGAGGTAACAGCAGCATAACTTCAGAAAGGGACTCCCCAACCTCTTGCCTCTTCTGAAGATCTCTATAGCGGGTGCCTGTAGCTCCTTGTAGCTATACTTCGCCACCACGGTGGTTGGTGAGCTGCATGCGTAGCCTGGTCAGGTCCAGGACACTTCCACACCGAGCAAAGTCCTTCACTCCACTTTCTGAGAGCTGTTCCAGGACTTTCAAGGGCAGTCAATGGAGTGTGTGCTCTCATCTGCCACCAGCTGTAACAATGTAAGAGATACTTCTTAAACTTTGAATTCCTGTTCCTCTAGGGAAACAAACCAGTGGCATAATCTTTTATGAAAGCACCTGCTATTGGTAAAGTGTCATTAGAAGAGTTCAGTACACACAGCACAAAATAGGCACTTCAGGCCATGTAAAGTGCTAATCCAGGCTTTGTAACTGAAGACTAATACAAAACAGGTGAAAGATTCACATGAAAGATTGTATTAGATCATCTCTTTATCTTTCTCTCTCTTTTCCACCCCCCGCCCCTATAAAACACTGTAAAGTGCCAACAGCATGGGGTTTAGAAATTAACACTTTACACTAGATAAATGATTTTCGAGTAGAGCAAAAACCAATGCATCCAAAAATAAAAGGATGATATAGAAAAAATATTGTGTACTAAAATCAATCTTCTTGCATAGGTCACCCCAGTTGGGGTTGTGTTGATTTTTTTGGGGGGAGGGGGTTGGGTTTTGGAGATTTTTCTTGCCAGCCTTTTTTAGGATGAGTTGATGTGTTATGATTGGAGATTAGTGTAGCTATTAAATCTGATAAAAAATATCAGTTACATGTTGTGAAATTAACTACATGATTTCTTTTGGCTTTGCTATTTTGTCAGGGTTCAGTAACTTCTGCAATGTTGCACACACTAGAGCCATCTGTGAAATGAAAACATCTTAGATTAGTAGTTGTATCACACCCTGGATAAAAAAAAAGTCGTTTTAATACTAGTAGATAATTAGCAAGATCCTCAGCGGATGTTAATTGTCAGTCCCATTCAGTAGCTGACTTGATCCAAGCTGAGGATATGGCCCTAAATGTCTCCGCCTTAATAATTATGATGCTAGCAATGATAAATTAGGGAAGTAATATATTTCTTGAATTTTTAATATATTTCTGGCAATACAAAAAATATAATTTGAGCAGCCTGTGAAAGTTATAATAGAAAATTCAGGTGTCACATTTGATCTTTGTGTATTATACTTGCTATGAAAACCACATAGGATCTATCCCAAATCATGTATCCCATTTTAAAATGGAGAGACCCAGTTTGCGTCATTGATGTGTTCTCAGCTTCCTGCTGTGTTCAGTCACGGCTGGAAATGAATATTGACTCTCAACATGCATGGGTAGGTTAGCACTGTTTATGGTGGCTGATACAGACTGGTAAAAATCTAGCAGTTTTCCATAAATCAGCAAGGAACAAGGAAATTGCCTTAGAAGGATTTATTTCATTTATACTTTTGGAAATAAGTTGTGTGTGTGTCTTTTCCCTTCTTATTAAAAGACATTGGCTAGACTGTCTGATATCAAAGGAGTTATTTTCAAGTGAGTGATCTTTTCAAATATCCTAATTTTTTTTTTTAATACTGATGTAAAAAGAAAGTATGGTACAAAACGTGCCTATTGAGTTGAATTACTGCAGCTCAGTATTACATAAATATTGCCAGCTACATCTGGGTCCTTTTCAGTGAGTGCATCTACACAAGAGACTAATTCCTACTGTGCATTAACATGTCACAGCAAAAATGTGCAGTAAAATCAGTCTACTGAGTATTGGTGTCAGTAAAACACTGTGCGGCGCTACTGTGCATTGAGTTAGTTACTAACTGTAATGTGCAGTAACAACGGCACATTAATGCACATATAGATGGACCCTGTTCCCAGAGTCATCCCTAGGAGTGTGCGGGGCTGGGGGTGGCAATCGCCCGCAGAAGCTGGTGGCAGTGTCTACAGCAGGGAGGGGGCACAGGTGGTGAATGGCCGGAGGCGGTGGCAGAGCCAGTGGCACTCGGCAGCGGTGACATGTGGCGCCCACAGCGAGGCCTGTACAGCACTGCCTGCAGGGTCACCCGAAGCACAGGGCCCGGGGTGGTCACCCCAATTCTGCACCCCCTAGGGACGGCTCTGCCTGTTCCAGACACATTAATGCATTTTGGTGCACTTGATGCATTGTGATTAACTATAGCAAGTGGCATTAGGTTAAATTCTGATGCTGTAATAGTGACCTTGGGAACAGAATACAGGAAGTCTTGTGTGTTGGCACAAGAGAAAGAGTGAAACCTTTACTTTGGATGAGCACTGAGGAGGGTAAACAGGCAAACACCAAAAATTCAGCTGGATTTCACTTGCAGTTACAGGCAGTGCTATAGTAAGTTCTGTGCACATGTACATAAGTACAGGCATTCAAAACTTCTGCTTTTATTGTACATATGCATGCATGCACACACATCCTCTTTCCCTTGTACATTGAACTCTTTATTCCTCCCTTCAGCAGAATGGCAAAAAGTGCTGGCATTGCTGGTCCTACTCATGCCGCCAAGCCCTGTGTGCATATTTAGGCATCTCTGGCTTTGAGAGTCAATTGGCTTCTTCCTGAGCTAGTATTGTGGCTTGATAAAGTGGGTGACCTTTAGTGTGAGCTTATTAAAAGACCATTGTTGAGGTTTCAGTGGTGTTTTTTAATGGAACATCAGCTTTTTTCGTCGTTCAGTCCCTTTTCTGGGTCACTTTTCACCCTATATATGGCTGAATGAAATGACAATGAAAGAAGCTATTCTCCTAAAGACTTGGATAAGTGCACATCAAGAGAAGGGGAAAGGGTGCTGCCAAGATATCAAAATGTTCAGCGTCCTCTTTGTAATGTGTGGCAAAGTTTCTTCCCCTTGGCTCCTGCCACACCTTGCATAAAAGCCACGAATAACCACTTAATTATGTCTTAAGTTGTAACCTGGCTGCATGTTCAATCCATTAATGGTGTGATAAGATGAGGAATAAGCCAAAAAGTTATTACACGGAAGATGCATAATAAGTTGGTAGCTGATTCCTATAACACCATTAATTGACTGTGGCCAGGTGAGCCCCCATGGCTGGGAGCCCCATCAGCTGAGGGGGCTTCCAGCCGCCGGAGCTTGCTACTTGCTGGTGCAGGGGGAGCTCCCGACAATAAGGTGTGATGGGATCAGAAGGAGATCTAAAAGAGAAAGAAAGGTAGACAGCAGTACATCAGCGAGGTCCCACTTCTGGCCTTCTGTCACTTGGGCCCTTTTAGAGCAGAAGTCATAATGTATCGGTTGGATACCTCTCTAGAAAGAGTGGGCGAAGGTGAGAGATATGGCTTCAAAATATAATTGCTTTAGGACATTCCCCTGTAAGATGGTGAGCTCTACTAGCTCTCAATAGATCCTGTGTGTTCTCGGCACCTCTCAGAATTTGGCTTTAAAATTGGAAAGGGTTTTCAGTACTAAATAATCAACTATTCTAAATTTGTCCTCATGTGGCAATGGCCTACCTGGCTCTGGATCCGTGTGTTTTCTGTTGTAGAAGGCGTGTGACTGATGCAATATGGAAAAGGGGGTTAACCACAAAAGTTTAATCTTGCCAAACACAGCTGCAAGTTTGACTTAAAGCCTGGGCTGTAGTTTAGTTAAACCTCTAAGAGGATGTCTCTACCTTCCTGGTCCTGCCCTAGGGAAAAACGTTCAACTGTTGCCACAGGAGGACCTCAGTACTTGTAATGCTTATATGCATGGCATGCACAAGTTGGGAATATTTTACACCTGACAGGGAGGCAATCGCTGCAGGTTTTGGATTTCAAAGGCAGCTGAAGTGAACTTGCTAGCCATTCAAGGATCACATTATTTCCAGGAACTTAAATACATGGGGTGGTTTATTTAGAGTTGGTATTGATACCAGTACACTGTTTTTATAGAGATGTTGAGGATAAGAACCTACCTTAGTTTGTATTAAAACAAATTCATATGATGCTGCTAATACATCTCATTTCGTGGACCTTCTAGTATTTGCATTCGATACACAGAGAGGCGACAGTGTATGAACGGATGCTTTCACAGGGTCCTAATCCAAAGGCAACAATGTGTATTTGGGGGAGAGGGTAGCATGGGCCATTGCTTGTTATTTAAAAAGGATCCCAGAGTGCCAAAAAACTGGAGGCACAGGAATGTGAGTCAAGTAAGTGTCTGTTAGATGTGACCTGATCCAACTTGTATCCCCGTGCCCGGTGCTTTTGCTTATGGTGTATTAACCTCAACGCTCAGGCTATTTACAAGCATTAGATTTAGATTGACCTAACCAAGGTTAGGCTGATCTAAATGCCCAGGTGTGCAGGCATTCACAGAAAAAAATGGTGCACGCTATCTAAATTTAGTTTACCTCTCAAGGGGCCCGCCAATGCCTTTTCCCCCGTCCCCATGTTGGTTAACTTGGGTTGCTCATGCCGCTTCTGGCAGCAGCAAACGCCTACATGCACTGCTCTCAATTTAGGTTTAGGTGGCTTAACGCAAGGCCTGTGAGCACTTACTTGTACTGTCATCTTTGTATTGCATTTCTGGGGCAAATGTCCAGCTACGGTCTTCGCCTGTGCCCTTGGAAATGATAGTTTCACAGTTGTTAGGGACTGGAAGTGGCTTTACAGATCATCAGGTCCAGCCCCCTTGCACTTGGGCAAGAAAGACCGCTGGGGTCAGATGACCCCGGCAAGATGTGCGTCAAGGCATTTTTTGAGGATCATAAGGGTGGGGAGTCTGTTCCAGGACCTCGGCACTCAACTTGTAAAGAAATTTTTCCTTATGTCCAGTCTGAAGTGATCTTCAATCAGTCTGTGCTCGTTGTTTCTTATCCTCCCCTGGGGGCCTTGGTGAACAGAGGCTCCCACAGACACTGATGTTACACCCCCAATATATATGTAGGCCACCACCAAGTCCCCTCTGAGTCTTCTCTTCTCCAGGCTGAACAGTCCCAAGTTTTTCAGCCTCTGCTCCTTTGACCTGTGCAATCACAATCAAACTTTTCCTTCCAGGGCCTTTTTGTGCCTACAGGCTAAGAGCTGAACGCTCGCAATAGTTGGTTTGCAGTCACAGTTGTGCGGGTTTGCAAGCACAAGTGCTTTTGCTGGCATCTTTTTACAAGTGTCAGAGTCCAAGGATAACTTCAAGTTGGTGAAAAAAAAATTCTTGTAAATGCAGAAATTTCTGAAGCTTCCCTTTCCCCCTGTAAACTGCATATTGGAGCAAAAGAGCCAGTGTATAGTGGGATGAATGAATACTGGAATAAACTGTTGTCTCTCTTCCCCCTGCTCACCAGCTCATGTAAATTTCATAGATTTCATAGACATCAGGGCTGGAAGGGACCTCGGGAGATCATCGAGTCCAGCCCCCTGCCCAAAGGGCAGGAAGTC
>NW_017728915.1:33312376-33317708 GCF_001723895.1 Crocodylus porosus | reverse complement strand
TGATGTCCCGGGATTTGCTTGAGAAGCATCTATGGATGCACGCCAGCATTTTGGTCGCTTTACTAGCCGCAGCATCGCATTGCAGGCTCAAATCTTAGTTAAGGATTGTTCACAGCGATTTCGGTGAAATGCCAGACAAGCTTTGAACTTCATACTGTTACAGATGCTTGCCCTTGCTAAGCCAGCACGGTGAACTTTCACTCGCTGAATATCCCAATAGCACTCATGGAGGGGTGGGAGGGAGTAACTGTTCTTCTATGTGCAAAGTGCAAATATGGAAGAGAAACAATCATCTTTACCTGAGCATTGTAAGCTGTTTTAGAGTGTAACATTTTCAAGTATCTTCTGCTTAAGTGCTTCTTTGATGGCATGTCAGATGGACGCAAGCTTTTCAGTGCGGCAGTTAAAACAGCACGATGTAGAATAGAGGCAAGCACTTTTGAGTCTCCAAACCATGGTTTAGAACTAAGGAGTCTTTTTTTAAAATTTATTTTAAAGTAACTTTTTCATGGTGTAATTTGCCCTAGAGTTTGCCTGGTAATGAATGCCACAGTTATTATTGCATGAAGACCTGCTTCACATAAACTAAGGAATCTTTTCACACCTGGCTGTTTTGTTGTCTTTTTCAGTTTGGAAGAGTCTATGTGTATAATTTTTGAGCAAAATCTGTTCACCTTTTAGCAGTTATGCAAGGCTTCTTATCTACCTTGAATCCAATTAACTGTTGTCAAATGCTTTTTATACTCAACAGCGACTCATGCCGAAGTATATGTCGCCAATCTCTTCTGCTGCTCCCTCCGCAAACCTCCCCATCTCTTTTGTGATATACCGTACATGCATTTTGTAAGTTAATAGATGTAAGAACAAATACAGATTTGAAGTGCACCCATTAATATTGTTAGCAATTAATATTTTATAAACATGACTTTGTGATTAATTTCTTGTTAACATTTTCCAATTTCCTGGTCTTCTAGAATCCTGCTTACAGGATATTGATTTAGTTTACAAAATAAAAATCAGTTTATTAATATTAAACTGGGATTGAAAATATGCACTTTGGGGTGGGTGGATAGCTCCCTGCCTTATATTAGCATTAAATAAGAGGATTTTTGCCAACATCCCACAAATAGTGTCTGGTCTGATTACTCCCAGGAGACCATGTAGAACATCTTTTAATTTTTAAGTTGATATTTCTTTTTACAGGCATTTGGATCAAATGTGTTGTCTGGAGTCAAGGGTGGATATATCCCTTCCTTTGAATGTGCCATGCATGTGCAGTGAGCTGCGTACTGCTGGTATTCACCCTCCTCCCTTCCCTCACCTCAAATTCAGCAGCAGGGGAAAGAGTTGGATGAGAAGCGGTGGCACTCGCTTGCTGGGTGTAAGAACTGTGAGAAAGCAGTGCCTCCAGCCAGAGCTTGCACCAATCAGCTGGTGAGCTCAATGAGTTTGCCATGTATATACAGCACAGCTCCTGGATCCTCTGCTACCTGCAGTCAAGTGTGAAACGTTACTTTCCTGCTCATTTCAACACTGTGAAATGTTCATTCAACACTGCAAAATGGCACCTTGTATATCTCGCTGTTCACCCGCTTTGCAGCCATTCAGCGACTCGGCCAGGCCCTTGGGTAACTTCAATCGACGAGCTTCATTCAGTTCAGTGGAACTTACCTGATTTGTGTCATCTGAGTATCTGGACCAACAGTTTTCAGCTTGTCAAGGTCTAAAAACGATAGCTTTGTCACTAGTCCCAGTGGTATATATATGTCTGTGGTAGATCAGTGCTCTTATCCCCAACATAGAGATGATGATCTGAAACACAGAGATGCTAAGATCCAGATCCCAATAGGAGTTTTAGGTGTCTGTAGTAAGGTGCCTAATTTGCAATGTTGAGGTGGGACTTAGACAACTACCTTGGAATTAGGCCCAGATCCACAAAAGGCCATTTTATGACTTGTCAGATGTCACATGAGGCATACGTGGTAGAGCAGGGAACTGAACTTGAGTTTCCTACAACTAAGGCTAGTGCACTAATCACTGAATTGTTCTTTCTGTCTGTGCAGTGGCATCCAGATACTGGGGAGCCGGTGTGTTAGAAATGTGTATACGCTAATAAAGAAAATAAAATTAATATCAGCTGCACCTATCTCACTTCAAGAAAAAGCAGGAGAGCAGATGGCCTCTGCTGTGACATGGCTGATTTCAGCTAGATCGTTTGGGGGTGGGAATTGCTTTCCTATATATATATGATTTAAAAAATGAAATGGAGCTTCTGCTGTTGTTCTGCTAAATGACTGGTAACGTGCCAAAAGTTCTCAATCATTTCACCACTGCAAACCGTTCTGGATTCCATCAATCCTTGAGGTTTTTAAATTACCTCTTGTATTTCTACCCAGAGGTCACCTGCCGACCTCTCAGTGGAATGGAACTGAATTTGGATGGACTCTTTGGCTCTCAATTTCTAATCGCGTTTGCCTTGACGTCAGTCACAATGCAGCCGTCTTACATTTTTTCCATACCGAGTGCTGTTTACAGCCTCAGACCTGCTGATCTATATCGTTTTGTTTTGACACCCACCGAATGTTTCTTTTCTTGTTAATCTCATCATTCATTCAGTAGTTCACTTTCTTAGTTTATCTACATCCCAGCTGTTACATTGGTCATTTGCTGTTCTGAATTCAGGAAGTTTTGCAAGAGATTTAGCGTGTTACACAGCTCCTTATGTGAGGGCAAATCCAGCACCCCTTTGAACTTCTGACAATGCTTTACATGGGCTTAACATTTTAGCACCAGGCCTGAATAAATCCCCACTTTCAGGGAATTCCTTTTACTCTGATTTTGAGGCAAACGTTTTATTTCCTACCAGAACATTAGAGAAAAAAGTGCAGTCTTGGGTCATCTGCTTTGCGGATTGCGGAGCCCCTCTAGATTCATTCGCTGGATTCCTCTGTTTCATCTCACAAGATTGATAATTCTGTTGGAGCGGTGACAAGTCGTACCAGCTGAGGATCTATCTACATGCCCTCTTTCCTGTGTGTTACTCTTACCTGTGTCCTTTTAGCCTGTTTACAGCTTCTCTCATAAACACTTCATGCCTTTCTGCTCCTTATTGGGTGCATCTACACATGCATTAATGCACTTTTCCTAATGCACATTAAATTTAGTACCTCCAGTGTGAGGTACTATATTAATGAGCAGTGGGCTGCACCAATGCTCAGCAGTGCAAGCGCTGCTTTTTAGGTGATGCGTAATGTGCAGTAGCCTATTTGACGGCGCATTAGCGTAACAGGACTTTTTCACACGCTGCTTTAATGCACCATAAAACAGGCTACTGCGCATTAAAACGCACATGTAGATGTACCCACTGGTCCTCAAAGAAGACATTCCTGTACTGTGGTCATTATAATAACTTAATAATAATAATGTTAGGCAACTTATGTTGGATTAATAGCGTCAGAGGGGGAAGGCCATTCCTTTATCTGGCTGTGGATTTCATTTTGCTCTCAGTGAAGTCCAGTTGTCTTGTCTCTGTGGCTGTATCCACCTATACTATCAATGTGGCATTTCAGCCAAAAGAGAAGAGGCCAGCATGGCAGCAGTAGCAGCAGCACAGTGTCATGGGTTATAATTTTTTTTCCTCCTCTCACCTGCTAAGCCAGGCCAGATAGATTACCAGGTGATTAGTTATTAAGTGAGCCCTGTCCATAAAATTAACAAGTTTACTTAGTCACACCACTTCCTACTGACCATAGTCTCAAGTGACATGGAGGTCTTATAGTACTGACTGAATTAATTATTCAGGGCTCAGTTTTTGCAGTCATTAGAGGCAGGAATAGACCCAGGGTTTTTAAAGTACTTTGAAAACCTTAGATGAAGGTTGCTGTTGGGGCAATTTGGTATTATTTGTTGTTGTTGTTGTTTATGAAAATTTTCGGTGTGCATTGAAGGGGGGAATAGATTCAGTTGTGTATTCACAGTGATTCACCTCTTTTTATTGCATGGCAAAATGCCACGTAACCTTTCCGCCCCTTGATGCCTCTGATTACATTTGTTGTTGCACAACACAGCTTCTGGCAAACAAGCTGCTTTGCATACTGTATGATGTAGGGAAATGCGGAAAGGAATATGGTGACAGAGAAACTAGAGTGGGTAAAAGCAAGGTGCAGAATCTGATCACTTCTGCTTTCATCTTTTGGCTCCTACTGCTGTTCAGCAGTCTCTTGGGTATGATGCATGGTGAAACGGGTGCTCTGAATCCCTGGGAAGAAAGAAGGCAGGAGGCTTCTGTTGCAAGGGGAGGATTCTTGTTCACACCATCAAAAAGGAGAACGTGAAACCTGTTGGTTACCTGGTGGTAGTTATGTGGCGTCCTCCTTAAAGCTCAGGGTCCAGGTCCAAGGGCCTGCCTTGCTGAAAACATCTAGGGAAGCCGTTCTGCTGCTAGTCTGCAAAATGCCATTTTTTTCTAATGATTAAAGAGTAGAAACTGCCTTGTTTTAGAGTACTAGGTGAACTGGTAGTAGGAAAACCCCAACCTACATAAATGGGTGCACCACGTGTGTTGCTTCTGAGACCAGCTGAGGATCTGACCCATTTTTCAGAGATGACTGCATATCTGAAAAGTATAAAAAGAATGTATTTGTTTTTTTTCCCTCCACTTTGAGGGTCAACCCCTTTCTCATATATAAGGAATAGATATTTTGTAAAATGTTCTGAGTACCAGGTGGACAGCCATGATGCCCAACACCTCGCTGTCGGCAAAATGAATGGGCCATTATTCTACACGCACACTTCACAGAAGCGGGTAAAAAATGGGTGCGGTAGGTCTGAGGAAGCTGTAGAGCAGGAAGTGAATGTAGCAGCCTTTCAGCCATGCTATGCAGGATAAAAACAAAATGAAATGTAGTTGTTTCATTCTGTTGTTAGATGCTTTTGTAAAATGGTCCTCATTAAGTTATTTGGATGCATGTTGTGTAGTCCTGATTTAAGAACGAACAGCATTTTCTTGGAAACCAGGAGCATTCACTCCATGGGTTAGCAGAGTACCAAATAATTAACCCTGCAAGTCACACAACCACCTTGCTAAGTCTCATGATTTTATCATTTATCCTGCAATATTTGCTGTTTTTCTTAAAGCCTTTGTTCCTGAAGTCACTTGCTGAGACACTTGTGTATATGTATGTGTGTGTGTGTGATATATATATATATATATATATATATATATTTGTTATCTCATAATTTTATCATTTATCCTGCAATATTTGCTGTTTTTCTTAAAGCCTTTGTTCCTGAAGTCACTTGCTGAGACACTTGTGTATATGTATGTGTGTGT
>NW_017728915.1:33300369-33312276 GCF_001723895.1 Crocodylus porosus | reverse complement strand
TTCTTAAAGCCTTTGTTCCTGAAGTCACTTGCTGAGACACTTGTGTATATGTATGTGTGTGTGTGTGATATATATATATATATATATATATATATTTGTTATCTCATAATTTAGAACTTAGTCTTATGATTTTGAACTTAGTCTCATGATTTATTACTTTAAAAATAGTATAGTAGGACAGTGCTTGTGATGCTGGTTACAGGCTGGAATTATCCATCCTCCTTGAGCAGAACTGGGGTGCCTTCCATGTCAGGAAAGACTTTGTCTAGCATTAGAGGTGTACCTTTGCACCTGTGCAATTCATCCCTAAAATTGCTTTTAAAGTGTGTGTCTGTTTGGGCCTGTTGTTCCTACCAAGCCCTTTTTCCCTACAGATTTGCAGCTTCCTGGGGAATGCTAAGATTTGGTCTTCCTGAGTCTTTAGGGCTTTTTATGGTGAGGAAGCTGCTCTATTGCCCCTTGCATTACATTGACACCACAAATAAAATACAACTGTTACCAACAGAGGGAGCTTTTACACCAAAACTTATTCCACTGTACTTGAATTTACAGGCTGGTGTCCCATACAATTCACACTCTAGATTTCTTCTTCTTCTGTGAGGTTTATTTTGCATGATTCTGGGATTTTGGTAGGGTTTTATTTCTGCTTCATTTTGGTGATTTCTTGCTCTCTTTAATTTTAATTTGTTTATGTTCTTACAGTAGAAATCCATCCAGATGATATGCAGTTCCTTTTGCTGACTATACGTGTGTGTGTGTGCATACCCATATGTTTTGGCTATAGTGGATGTAGCACTTTATGTGCATGTATTCGTATACAATCCTTTCCTTACTCTGTTTTAACTTTTCTATCATGATGTGTGTTTTTTTTTCCCCCCAGCTCTGGTGTGTAGGGTCTGACCCATTGCTAAAACATGTTTTTCTGCTTTGGAGTTGGCTGATAAGAACTTGGCATTAAGTTCTGCTCTTACTTGACCTTTTCAGTAAAGCTAGCATCCTCTTCTCACGTGGTATTCTGTACATAAATACTTTGTGAATCAAGATGGGGAATGAGATTATTTGGTTTTTGGTTAGGGAGTTTTGCTCTTTACTGTGTAATAGTTGGAGGCCTTTGTTACAAGTCCCAGTATTATGGTAGCATAACTGTAGATATTGTTGCACTCTCTTCCACACTTTCTTTTGGTGGTTGTTATCATTTCTTGATGCTCCACTGAAAGTGCTTTTCACCCATCGCAACTCCATGTGTTCAACTGTGTGTTAAGAGGATTAGACAAAATAGGTGTTTTCAGTGAGCTTCAAGTTTGAAGCATTTGTGGGAAAACTCTCTTATGAGCATAGAAGAGCTTTTTCAGTGGTTTGGGTCTTAAATATTGTCTTCCACTGTTGTCGTCTTCTATAGTTCCCAGTAGAGACAATTTAGAGACAATTTTCCAAAGGACAACTTTCCTTTCCTATATGAAAGAAAGCAAAGTATCTGTCTTGAATCTTGCCTCGATGTCCACATGCTCAATGGATATTAGAGTCCATTCTGTTCCCAGTTACATCAGTGCAAATCAGTTTGATGTCACCACTATGGGTGTATGTATAAAATCAAAGGTAGAGTTTAGCTTACTTTATTACTCAGATTGTTTAAAATTCATTCAGTTTTGCAGCACTGGCTAAATGTGTCCTCATGATGGGATATGTTTTGCTAGTTCTTTACCATCAAAATAACAACCATTTACTAACGCTGACCTGAGATTTGCTTCCAGTACAACAGCCGTTCGAATGAAATGCAGGAATATATGGGTACTATTCATGTTTCTAGGTTAGGACACTTATTTAGCAAAGAGTATTTGAAACATCTAAAATACTTGCTCTTGATGCTTCCTGTATAAAAATATCTAAACCTATTTAAATCAATTCTTAGGCAATAATGAATGTTCCCATCTTGGCTGAGAACCTTTTATGCCAAACTTTAGCCCAACCAGAATTAAAACAGCCAGAGGATAAAGCTGTCAAACGGGGCTCGCTGCTAAATCATCACGAGTGTCAGCCACAAATCTCTAGCATTTTTATTTGATCTCTGCCTCTTCTGATTTGTTCAATATGTTGAGAGTCTTCTATATTGCTGTAACCTCTGTGGATGCTGGTGATCCCGTCCTCAATACATCTGTTTGATCCCAGTGAGCATTTCATAAGGGAAACGTGCTGCGGTGAAGCAGGCTTTTTTATAAGTTGTGCTAATAGATTTATAGGTGGTTGGGCACTTTGTCCTGTCCTCTCCCAGCTTTGAGAGAATCCCTGTGTGAATATTATCCGTTATATTATTTATAGTAGCACCTTGAGGCTTTCAGCAAAACTTGAGGCCCCATTGCAATGGGTGCTGCATTTGTATATAGTGAGAGATGGTGCCCACCCTTCCAGGAGCTTAGGCTGCTTGCAGACATTAAAAAATCCCCAAAACCATGCTTTACTGAAAGAAGTAGCATGTTACTTCAGCCTGGCTCTGCAGCATCTGTAAAGATTGGGTGCTTCAGTGGGGCTTTTTGGCACTTTTAGCTGAAGCCAATTCAATTGGCTATTAGATAAAAGCACCAAAAAGCCCCACTAAAGTGCAGGTGAGCTGGGTTGAAGTAACGTGCTGCCTCTTCTGGGCATGCTCAGGGTTTGGTCCAGGAACATGCTGAGTTTAAAGTAAAGCACCAGTTATTTTTTTTTTTTTGGGGGGTGGGGGTTGTTACCTCTGCAACCACGTTTAGAGTCTAAATAGACAAAATGTGTAAAGGGTTGGAGAAGGCAAATAGGCAGAGAGAGGTCAAGTGGTCTGCCCAAGTCAGACAGTCAGTGGTGGAGAACTCCAGTTACCCACCTGCCAGGCCAGTGGCCTATCTGAGCAAAGCCACAGGCTTCCCCGACAAGCCGTCTGTCTGTGTTGTACTACAGCTCTTGTCTTCCTTGGCATATTTGAGCACCTACATTTTTATCACAGCACTGAGCAATATAAATGTCTTCTATGGCACAGCTGTTCCCTGAAAACTGACCCTGTTTAAAAAAAAAAAAAAAAAAAAAAGGCAGTGGTAGTGAGGTTTCCAAGCGTGTTGCCCCTTAACAGTTTTCACCTCTGATAACTCAGTTTGCAAATGCAAACTTCTCTTTTCTACCTGACAGCCCTGGAAACTCATGCTAAGATTACAGAATTCCTTCTAATTCTTCAACACCAGCAAAAACAAAAGAAGTTCAGCAGGGGAAAACTTTGGCCTTCAGTTACTCCAGTGCATCCCTGTTGTCTTCAAACTCTGCACGCTGTAACACCTGCACAACCCGCTGTTGACTCTGCGGGGAGCTCACATGGTTCTAATTGTTCCTGATCAGACAGTGTGACACAAATGCTCATGATGGCTTTTACTGTACAACACAAGTAACCTTGTGCATATCTGCTTATAATGTAAGTCTCAGTAGCTGACACTTCTTGGGTTTTCTCTGGGCAGATAGCATAAGGCAAACCCATTCTGCATCAGTGTAAATGTGGAGTAACTGTAGACTTCATTAGCATTGTTCTGACTTTGCATTGGTGTATCTGAGATCAGAAGCTGACCTCCATCATCAGTGGGGAGTTGGTCTGAATAAAGACAAAGCAGGAAGCCCAGGCTGTGGCGTGGTTTGTGCCCTGTAAACCTTTAATCAGAGAGGTTAGTGGAAGTTATCTGCTGAAATTTTACAGGGATGAATAGATTAACTTGAGAGGGAATGATGTTCTGGTAAACTGCCTTGCTTAGTGTAAGGCAGAAAGATGACTCTTTCTGATTCTCCTTCATTATGACTTGACCTTCCCAATGAAGGCTGTAGATGTGGTGCTGTGAGGACTGATGTAGTTAGGTTGGTAGGTACCAGGATGCAGATGATTAGGACTCTGGCACGTTAAGAGTGTCAACGCAGGGCTGATGATGTCAGGAAGGAAAGTTAGACCACAAGAAGAAGAAAGCAGCAGACTTCCAGCAGTAAATTGAAAACCAATTTTTACAAAGAAAGCCAGAACTCGCAGAGACTGGATTCTGCTCCCACACTGGTGTGAATCGGGAGTAAGTCCACTAAAGCCATTGGACTCACCAGTGTAAACAAGAAGCGAATTGGGGCCAGTGAATGACATCAGCTCTCTTAGAGGAGCACAATCTCCAAATACACTACTCAGACACTAAACAACTTCTCTCTTTACTATTTATGCAAGGCCAATCAGAAGTGTTCCCTGGTCTTGTTAACATAATTTTGGCATCCAGTGCATTACCTTAGGGTAAGCACTGCATTCCTTGTAGACTTGACTGTGTTCCAGTCCCTGGTCAGATAACTGCTTAATACCAAATACTTGAGCATTCAGCAGAGCAGGGGCTGGGCCCCAAATCTCTCCCCTCCCAGCTGGCAAGTGGGAGATGTAGGTTCAAACTCCCTCCGGCAGAAGTGGGAATTGGATGAGGTTTCCCACATCTTGAGAGAACTCATCGAACCACTGAGCCATTGGATAGAAGTGAGGGACTATTTCTCTATGCTTTGTGTAAGGCTCCTGTGCTGCAGCCTGGGTCAGCTCTGCAAGGCTTTGGGCAACACTGACCCAGTTACTACTAATCAAGGCCAGCTGACCCCATCCCCTTTCCTCTGATTGTTTCTGGAGCTGCTTTTAAGGAACTCCTCCAACACCTGAGCCTTGCTGCACATCACACTGCTCTCCAGTCTCTGAGCAGCTCTTGCCCCAGCAGGATTTCCCTCCTTCCTGACCCTGCACCTGGATTCTCCCTGCGGGTCTGCTTCCTGCCTCCCAATCCCGGTTGGGCTTGCTCTTGGATTTTGCCTTATGGATTTTTTCTTTGCATTTGGTAAGTAGGTCTCTCATTCCTGGCTCCTGACCTCTGGCTTGGTGTTTTGGTTTCTGACTTGTGGCTTCTGAGCCTTACCCCTACAGACCCCAGCTTTATGCCTGGCTCTAGCCAGTTGGCCGGGCATCCTGGTGGACCCCGACACTGAGTGGGGGGCCCTGCCTAGTAGACAGGCTCTGAGAACAGGTTAGACATGCAGGCCTGAGAGAGTCTTCCATCTAGTTTGTGGTTCCTGACAGGGTCTAGGGATGAGGCAGGTGCCTAGCTACTCCTCATTGTCAAGACTTGAGGAGTTCTGGGCATACTGATGGAAATTTAACATACCTCCTGCTTTAGGAGCACTTCAGTAGTGGCTTTGACAATCTAAATTTTGCAGCTAGGTTCCTAGGGGGTGGTTATGTGGGAACTAAATCTTCTTGAGAATCTAGCCCAGGAGGACCAGTTAAAAGCCCAGCATAGGCAGTGGAAGGCAGCACGGTGGGGTAGGGCCACAGGGCAGCCCGGCCATGGGCTCTGGGTGGCTGCAGCAGAGGTGGGGAGGGGTGCTCACACAGCCAGGATCACACCCACTGCAGCGTGTCAATCCCTGGCTGCCTAGCACGGTAGGGAAGTAACTGTCAATTCTAGGAAGGGGCTGTGGTGGTGGGGCAGACCAAGGCCCCCCATGGTGAGGGAGCGAGTTTGGTAGGGGCTGTGGTGAATGGGGCCCCAGCTGGTCCAGGTCATGGGACAATCGGAGCCCAGGCTTCTTGTCCAGGAGTGTGGGGGTCTCCTGCCATTGTGCACACCCTGGGATCTGTGCATGGGGTGGAGGTGGCTGTTGCTGCGCGCTGGGTTTTGTGTCCCACTGCAGATGGCCTGGGAGCAGTGCGATGCCACATGCCTGCTGCCACTAGGCTGTGCCACACCTGCCTGCCTGCCTGGCGGTGGGATGAACATGCTGTCTCACAGCTCCCGGGGCAGCTGCAGCAGGGTGTAAAGCCCAGTGCGCATTGGTAGCTGCCTCCGCTCTGCATGCAGATTGGGAAGTTGGGGGGGTGGGGCATGTGCTTCCCAGGCCTCGTTGGGATGTGCACAGAGGCAGGAACACCCTGATGCCCCTGGACAATCCTTCCAGGCTCTGATTTATCCTATCACCTGGCCCTGCTGGGGCTCCATTCACCACAGCCTCTGCCCCACTCCCTCCCTCACTGTGGGGGGCCTCAATCTGCACCCCCCCCATGGCCCTTTCCCTTTCCCCACAGATTTACCGCTGGGCAGGGTGTCTGTGTGTGCACATGGACATGCTCAGCTGCCCGCCCCCCCCACGTTTTCTCTATCACTGGTCCTATGGAGGCAGCTCCATGCTTCCTGTGTATTGCCTTAGGTTCCTGATAGGCCTGGCCCCATTTGACAGAGGCATAACCCTAAATGGACCAATATTTTTGGGAGTGTTAACCGCACCTGTGCACTGTGCTGCACTGAAGGGTGACCCAGGCTACAAAGTTCAATGGAGGAGCTGGCATGAAATAAAATTACTTGGGTGTAGGAATTTGCTTTATCAAGCACCAAATTAGAGCTCACTGTTCTCGTTCTTTTGTCAGAAGGCCATCTCTGCTCATTAGTACAGTCACCTCAAGTTCACAACCTTACTATAATTATCTTAAAATAACAGCAGGACTGCAAGTCACATTTGGGGCCCTAATTTTTTCCACTCCCTTGTTCACACCTGAGAAGAATGAGTAAAACTGGGCTGCTGTTCCGGCGATTTGCATCTATCTTGCTTAAGTGTGGTTGAGTGACTGCAAGGGGTAAGGCAGTGGAGAATAATGCCCTTCTGCCTCTTCTCGCACAACAGGAAATCTAGAGGAAACAACTGCACCGAAATCACGGTGCAGAGAAGCATGGCTTAAAAAAGGGATTCATAAATCTTGATTCTCTTGCGACTCCTTCCAGTCTGCACAACTGGACTCTCCCCAAACAGGTGTACCCTTCTCTGTGAGCACCTGCAGCCCCTTCACTGCTCGTGCTCCCTGCTGGGAGCCCACTCTGCACTCAACCTTGTGGCGATGTCGGGGGAGTCTGGCCAGGGGAAGGAATGCAGGAGTGGACTTCCTGTACACAGGGCTGGGCATATTTCTGTCCTCCTGCTTGTGTGCAGGGTCTTCTTTTCCTTAGTGTTTATCCTTGCTAAGGAAAAGATCCTTGCTAAATATATAATATTTTTTAAGAACATCTGCACTTGGAGGGGGGAGGAAGCAGGGACACCCTCCCCCTCCCAATTTTGTTCCTTTTTGTTCTGGGTTGTTTTTATTCTGTGCACAAGAAAACTGTTCTCCAGAGTGAGGGTTAAATGATTTCCTGACACTCGAGTCCACCCCCACAGTGCTGACTCATCACTTTGTTGGCCCCGTGCCACCCTACAGTTGTGGAGTGTATTTACCAAATACTTCACTTGGCGAACCAAGTGGTGGTGTGTTTATTTCTACTTTAAAATGGTTGAAAAAGGCTTCTTCCTCCTTTTTGTTTGTTTGTGTTTAAAAGCTTTTAAATCACTTACAGACCGGCCTAGTCCTATGGAGTCCTTCTCGTTTTCGTTTTGATAGGGCTTTTGGTTGGGGAGGGAAGCATTGCACGAGGAGCAGTGCTTGGAGAGGGTGCGTCTTTCTGAGTTTTCCCTGTATCGTAACCACTTGCTGCGTAAGGTAGACACTGCTGAGCGTGATCTCGTATTCGGTTGTATTGTGAAATAATAGCAAAGGCCAGCTGGAGCCTGGGGGCCTGACTTAAGCCTTAGTCAGAGGGAGCCTTTCTAATAAGTATGGGATGACACTGGAGAAGTACCTAATCCTTTTGGATTTCTTGTTTATTTTGGATGTTAAAAGACGAATCTAAAATGAAGGGCTTTTATCTGTTGGTCAGAGGGCACACAGGGTGAAAATTGTCACTTCCATCTGGCCACGGAAAGCGGTCTACAGCTGTGACCAAACACAAGTGCACAGCTGCAGACAGCTTCCAAAACAGGTAAAAATCTGAGCCCCTCATTGCGTGAGGGGTCAGATGACGACGCTTCAAAATGGAGCATCTTCTGCAATTCATGTCTGCTCTGCCTGCCAGCGTCAAGCTGTATTCAGAATGGGAGGGGAAGGGAGTGGAGGGAGTTTGGTTTGGGGGTGGTTTTTTTTTTTCAGCTCCTGCTGAAGGGTAAGGTAGGTGATTTGGAGACCCTCTTCTTCCCCACCCCCCACTCCCCAGGTGGGAAGGGCTCTAATTCACCCACCCACGCTGGCTGGGGAACCCCTAGAACAAACTCCCTCTGCTCCATTTTCCTCTCCCTTCCTGGAAACTTTGCAGCCTGGCAGGGTGCAAGAGGCCATTGCTAGGGGAAACTGGCTACAGCTGGCAGCTCAATTTTTTTTTTTCCCCCCTCCTGAACCAACAGTGAACTTGTGTTTGTGGCAGGGGAGCGTTGCAGCTCAGACTGCTTCCTCCGTTACAGCAGCGAGCCACACTTCTGTTTGCACCTGCGTCCTGACACAGTTGGGTATAGGAAACATCCAGGGAGGTGGCTTCAAGTACCTTTGTACTTTCCAGTCTAGAGCCTGGCTGGGCACAAGCTACAGGAGCCTGAGGACTGCTCCCATTTCCACCTGATCGTTTGTATGCTCATTCCAGGGAATGGCCCCATGATGGGGACTATAACTGGTGAGGGGCCGTTAGATGAGGTGACTCCTCGAGGGGCTGCACCACTAGTGTTGCAGCAGCTTTGGTGAAAAAGGCAAGATGAGAAGGGGCTGCTGACTTCAGGTCCTGCATGCTAGGCAGCCTGCTGATCAGTAAACGGGTAACCCGACCCATCTCCTTCAAGCCGTGGGGAAACGCTTGGTGGTTCGGCTGGTGAGGTGTTTGAGCTGAAGCACATTATTAGCCTACTGGGCAAATAGTGGATGGGGACTGTTTTGTCAAAGTCCCTGACAAACAGTTTGCTGCTGCTGCATACAATAAAAACAAATGAGGGGCTGAGGTAATACAGATCTTGAATAATTAGGCATGGGAAGAGCTTTATGCGAATGCCTCTATCTATTTAATGAACCTGTTGTAGAAAGTGAATACCCTAGAGCTTGGTAGGCAGTGTGTGTAATCACTAACCAGAAGGCTGGAAAGACACATTGGTATCGGATTGCTGATCTTCTTGAGGTAGCGGAGACTATATCCCTTATTTAGAGATGCATCAGAACCACCGTTCTGGAAGACCGTGAATAACTTCTTTTTAGATGATAATAATCAACTTAATCCTAACAAGCCAAGATTGCAGGTGTTTAGTGCTCAAAACATATTTTTTTTAATTATAGAAGTGCATATGCTAGATACTGCTGCTTATCTAACATCTTGGAAGGTAGCTGAAGTTCAGTACACCTATTCTAGCTGTTTCCTAGCTGTAACAAACATCTTTCCTTTTTATGTTTGATCTCCAGATACATTTCCACTAGCATTCCTTGGGGGGGCAGGGGGGGACCAGCTAACTTGCTCAAGGCTTTAATTGGGGAAAAGTAAAGATGAGAGATGTGACTGTAGATCTGAGAGTAGGTGAAGTGGAACATGCCCTTCTTTGCTAACTGTGGGGAACAGAATAACTACAGGTGGTAAAATTCAATTCCAGCTTTTGTGACACCTGGTGTTAGTGCCTGAAGGTGCAGACAGATATTACACTTGCTGTGCTCGGCCTCTTGAAAGTGGCCTACAGCTGTGCCCTAACAGAAGAGCATGGATGCAGACCGCTCTGACCGCACAACAAATTAACCCTTGTTATATGAAGACTCCAAAGTGGAGTGCCTTCATTAATTTATGTCTGCTCCAGCAGCTGGGCTGCTGCAGGCCAGCCCTGCCACTGGTGCCGTCCTCAGGATGGGAGGTGGAGAGAAGGGAGGGAGCTCAGGCTGGTGTTTGCCTGTGCTGGTGTGGGGATGGGTGGATTAGACCCCCGCCCCAATCCACATGCCTCCACACCAGTGCAAGCTGGGCAAACACTAGCTTGAGCTTCCTCCACTCCCTTCTTCCTCCTCTTTCCCTGCCCCGCTGCATCCTTGGACAGCACCAGAACTAGGAGAGGTGGGGCAGAGCTAGGTAGAGCAGCTGCAGACATGCAGACCCTCTTCCTGGATTGGCTTCAAACTTGGAGCTTAATTCTCCCGCCCTCCTGACCCTACAGCTAATATCTGTTGGATCGGGAGGTTTGGTCTAACTTGGGGGTTGTCAACCTGAGTTTGTATACACGTAGGGACGCTTAGAAAGGTTGTAGGAGGTATGTGCAGGTAGGTGGGTGGAGATGGAGTGCACCCTGAGGCACGGCAGCAGCATCTCCCCTGGCATGTTGGTGCACTTAGCCTCTTACCTGGGGGAGGGGGAGGTGTGTGCTGGGAGCCACTGGCCCCACGCAGCAGATTGTAGTGCCTCCCCACCCCAGCTTGCTTGCCTAATTGGCCGCTGCCCACGGAGCTGCACCTGTGACTGGCCACGGGAAAGCGGTGCAGGGCCTGGTGTACAGCAAGGGGCATGGTGGCAGTGGCACCCACCACGTGTGAGCTCCCCCTCCCAGCACTGCCACTATGTGCACCCCCGGGAGGGCATGAGAGGTGTGTAACCCTTGGATCAGTGTGCAAGGCAGGGTGGGCTACTGCTGCAGACTGGGGCCAGGGCTGCACTGGGCTGTTCCCAGTGGGAGGGTTGGGCTGCGTCGCACTCCAAGCCTGTGGCAGTGGTGCTGAGAGGCGGGGTTGGGAGAACTACAGCAAGTTCTGGAGTGGCTGCTCCAGTAGGCCCCTGCGAGCGGCTCATCTGTGGGGCACAGGCAGCTCCCACTGCTGCACACACCCCGGAAGGGCATGGGGGTGAGGGAATGCCCCCAGATCTGTGCGCAAGGTGAAGGTGGGATGTGGCCAGGGAAGTGCTGGTCTCTTCCCAGCAGGGGTGTTGGGCTAGGGCTACGGTGAATTCTGGGGTGGCCCTGCTCCTGGCGCCACTGCCCAGCCCCTTGCCAGGAACGGCCCAGTGCTGCCCCGACCCCAGCCTGCCCGCGTCCCGCATGCAGATCTGGTGGCACATGTCCCCCAGTGCCCTTCTGGAGTGTATGCAGTGGCAGGAGCAGGAGCCACCCCCTCCTCACCCCGGATGAGCCACTTGTAGCTCCTTCTCGTGCCCTTTCCCAGCTGTGTAGCACCTGCCCCAGCCCCACTCCCTCCCACACTGCAAGGGCCTATGGGACAGGGGCTACAGGAGGGGCTGCAGCCACTCCAGAATTCATAGCCTCCCAACCTCCCCTCCCAGAGCTGCCACCGCCTGCCCTGAGTGCTGCCCTGGCCCCAGCCTGCAGCAGCAGCCCGCCCTCACCCTGCATGCAATCTGGGGGCACACGCCTCCTGTGCAGCTACAGGATCTGTGCCCCCCACCTTCCTGCGCCCCATGGACAAGGTGCTTGCGGCTCTGTCCCACACCCTGCCCCAGCTACGCAGCTCCGTCCCCAAGCGCAGTCCCACTCGCTCCCTCACTGTGGGGGCCTCAATCTGCTCTCCCCTTGAAAACAAGAAACAGATATATAAAGGGGTATGTGAGTTGAAACTTTGAGATAGACCAGGGATTTTTCAACCTTTTTTAAACAAGTGTACCCCTTCTAACTTATGGCACTTTGTGTGATGCGCCATAAGCTAGACCAGGGAGCTGCACTTCTGTGTGCTCTTTGAGGTTTTGGCTGCTAAATTCAAGCTCCTAAAGGTGAATACAAGCCATTTTTTCTTCACAAGCTTAATATTAGTCAGCACTATGTTCTCTTTCTAGCAATTAGATGGCTTGCTATTCGGCATGTTGCCATGATGAAAGAGGATACCATGGCAGGAGTACATACATCATGGGCTTGACCTAAAAACTGCTGAAGTCAATGGGAAGAGACCAGCACTTCCCTGGCCCCATCCCACCCTCACCTTGCACACAGATCTGGGGGCATTCCCTCACCCCCATGCCCTCCCGGGGTGTGTGCAGCAGTGGGAGCTGCCTGTGCCCCACAGATGAGCCGCTCGCAGGGGCCTAC
>NW_017728915.1:33245124-33300033 GCF_001723895.1 Crocodylus porosus | reverse complement strand
ACACCAGGCCCTGCACCGCTTTCCCGTGGCCAGTCACAGGTGCAGCTCCGTGGGCAGCGGCCAATTAGGCAAGCAAGCTGGGGTGGGGAGGCACTGCAATCTGCTGCGTGGGGCCAGTGGCTCCCAGCACACGCTTCCCCCTCCCCCACATTTGAGATAGACCAGGGATTTTTCAACCTTTTTTAAACAAGTGTACCCCTTCTAACTTATGGCACTTTGTGCTACACATTAATTTTATTGTTTGTTGATTCAGCCTTTATGAGTAAAGATGATGATGGTGTCACCAGTCTTGTTATTTCCATTTTGCTCAGAGTTGGAATTCTCTGGAGCAGTGTAAAATGGGCTTTGTAGTCATCTAAAACTTGCTTTATGATTACAAAAAATCTTATTTCCTTTGAAGAGGACACCTAGGCTTTCTGGTGGGGAGGAGGGTGAAAGAGTGAACAAACTGCATGTAACAGATTTGACTCTGTGGGGAGGAGCTTGGACACTGGAGCAATGGGAGTGGGATGCCCACTGAGTAGCATAGCTTTTGTTTATGCAGTTTTAATGTTTTGGGCAAAGTCAACAGAAAAATAAAGAGGTTCATATTTGTGCGGGGAAAACTGTGCGTGCTATTTGGGCATAGTAAAGTATGTGTGAATGTAAACAGTAGTTAGACACCTAAAGGTCATATCCATATGTAATAACTTATTTTGCATGTACAAATATAGATGCCTTGCAGCACCAGGTTGTTTTGCCCAAACAGCTGAGAATCTGTCATTTGGGGCTTTGTAGGCACAAGCAATTATTTGCAAAATGTGGCAGGTGCAAGTATAGAGCCAGATGGTGACCCTGGCAGTGTGCCTGTTCCTGGGAATAAAGGGGCATTTTGGGAATTGTAGCCTGCTGAAGGGAACAGCTTCCTTGGGTCTGGCTTTTTTTTTTTTCTTTCCCATTAAAATAGGTGGGGGGTTAACATTGCAGGGGAGTGATGCTGCAGTAGGACCACATAGAGGGGTGGTGCAGATGGCTTCCCTTGGGGAGCTAGAGGAAAATCAGAGACTAAGCTGTAGCTTTCAAAGATTTGGTGTCTCATCTGGTATTGGGGAAGTGCAACTACATGTTGTCTCTTACTTGAGGCTTGCAGAAAATGACCCTGAAGATTACTTTTGCAAGGACAGCTTTGCGAAGTCTGGAAAGTGTTATACTTGTTTCACCTACAATACACAACACAAGTCAAAGCCATGAAATAATCATGTAGTAAGTGGCGAGAGGTTGACTTAAACTGACAAGCACTGGGGGACCAAATCCTGCAGTCCATAATCAAGCAAAATACTATTTGAAAGCAATGAGGCTTTTGTCCAAATAGCAACCTAGTAAAAACTGAATGTGGTAGGAAAGACCATATTGTTTGGCCAAGAGATTTTGAGTCCCCTTCTGTACCTGGCCAAAGATGCTATACTTACTGCATGGTAGCCGTGCAGAAAGCGCTCTACAGCTGTAACCGAACAGACAGTCAGGGCACATTGATTGCTGTAAAAATGGTGGATCCTGCTCTAAGATAACCCTGGATGGATGTGGTATCACACTTCACCACTGTAGGTTAGAGTGCTATAACAAACATTTGTACCAGACCCCATTGCGACTCAAGGTAGGTCACATTCTGCCAGCATCCCATGGAGCATTGTGGCACCCCACTCGCCCACCCTCATGGAGCAGTGCTCTAGCCTAGGCCAGAGCTTGTCTCCTCTGCCTGAGCCCCAGGCTGGTCCCTCCCCTGGGTTGTCACTGAAACCTCTGTCACCAGGCCTATCTGCTTCCTTCCTCTGGGTAGCATAGCTCCATCCACACACAGAAAACTGCTTATTGCTGAATTTCTCTTACTGCATATTGTCATGGGTGCAGATCAGCAAAGTAGAATGTGAACCTACTTCTATGTTGCTTCTGCTCACAGTTAACCTATCTCAAGAACTGATTCTTGTGGACTGATTTCTGGCCATGGGCAAGTTTCCTGATGGAAGTAAAAAATGTACTTGAACATGCCCAAAATCTACATCAGCATATCTATGCATACTAATATGTTGCATCACTGCTCGGGAACTGGGCTTATTTAGTCTGAAGAGGAGATGACTTGGGGTGTCAATAGCCACCTTCAACTACATGAAGGGAGGTTCCAAAGAGGATGAAGCTGAACTGATTTCCATGGTGGCAAATGAACAAGGGGCAACCGTCAAATTGTAGCAAGGGAATGTTTACTTTGGATAGTAGGAAGAACTTTCTTATGAGGAGCATAGTAAAACACTGGAACAAGCTACCCAGAGAGGTGGTGGGATCTCCATCCTTGGAGGTTTTTAAGACTTGGTTACACAAAGCCTTGGCTGGGATGATGTAGTTGGGAATGCTTCTACTTTGAGCAGGGGGTTGGACTAGATGTGACCTCCTTCAACCCTCATTTTCTATGATTCGATGCTTTCTGGCTTGTCTGGGGAAACCAAATGCATGTGTCAGATGTAGATTGTGAGAAGCACTTATAATGCCTGTGCTCAATACAGGATGAAGGGCCAGAAACCCCTGAGTCTAGCTCACAGACACAAAGACCTAGAAACCTTGGATGCATTCAGTGGTCCATAAAGAAGCAATGTTTTTCTCTGTTCTCATGTCTTAAAGACAGTTTCTAATAATCCTGGTCACTCAAGTAATAGTTTGGACCCAGGTGCATGTGAGAGAAAGCTGGTTCATCCAGTCTGTTACAGTTTGAGGTCTGCTGCTGGGAGTCCCAAAGAGATGTATATGTAGGGCAGCTAGCTCTTTTTTTGTCAAGCTCTCATGTTGTTTGTTTTTAGTTACTGTTGTCCAGTTGTCACTTTTCCTGGCTATATGAATAGTAATATCCAGTGGTCTTGCTAGCCTTAATGTAGTGTTCCCGTCTTAGATCAACTCCCCAATTAACAAAGCAAAACAAAGAAAACTACCTCTGGGAGACAGTGTCCAGGATGTTCCCTTTAGGAACAATCTGACATTCTTCAATGGGAGGAGAGGAAACTCCCCCCCACCCCCCGATCTTCCTAATCTGCTGTCTGCAAAATAAGCAGTGATTTTGATTTCACTGCCCCCCTCCCCCTGCACCAAGTAGATTTCCCAAAATCTGCACAGAACTTTGCAAGCCTTCAGCAAAAAGCATCACTCTCCTGACACCCTGGTGAGTGGAGGCAGTCAGGTTGTCCCATCTGCTGGCTCATGCCCTGGAAAGGATGACTTAGGATCACCAGGGACTAGGTACTGTCAGTATTCCATCAGTTCTTTTTTTAATTGCCTGGAGCCCTAACATTACCAGCCAGTTGGAGGCATTGTGTATTTGCAGGACACGCAGTGTTGACATGATCCCATAGCCCAGAACAGTACACTGTTTACCAAGAAATTGTTCCAAGGCTTTCAAAAGCATTGAATGTTTGCACTCAAGGCAATTATACTTCCAAGTGGGTGTTTTCTGAAGTGGTCTAATGGATAATGCAGTGAACTTTGGGAGGGGGAGGGGGGGGAGTTGAGTTTATCACACAGCCATTCAGTCACAGGCAAGTTTTAGAAATGTTGTCTCTCTTAAATCTGAAATCGGGGTAACTGTCCTTCGATTTTCAAATGGAGCAGGGTTAGGTCTTTGTTTACTCTATAAGCTACATCTCTAGCCTGCCTGCATTTTGTTGTCTTGCAATAAGTTAGACAAATTGCCTGAGTTGGGTAGTTATTAAGAGCAGCTACAACTATGCAAAAATTGTACAGTTTGGGGAAGGGGGAGAGAAGATTGTGTATTCAGGAGTGAAATGAAGACCACTAAGGCTTATTAGATAAAGCTGCTGACCTTTTTTACAAGTATCTAAAAAAAGCTAGTTATGCATTTGGGTATAAACCAAGAAGCACAATCCTCCCTGTAATATTTTAATAGCACTCCATTCTGTTACTCCATCTGGAAGCTTTTGTGGGGGACAGAGGTGGGAAATAACCAAAAGGTAAGCTGCATTTTGTGTTTTCAGTCCCTACAGTCCATAATATCTGTTCTCGCCATGCTGTATTCTCCGAAGTGATTTCAGAGGCATTTGATGCAATAAGTGACTGCTTATACTTGGAAGCATTTTGTGATGTCGGGATGCAAACTGTGTCTTGTTCAAACCAAATTTGTATTTGCCTGAGACTCTGAACCAAAAACTCTCTGGCCTTGTTTAATTCATTCAAAAATCACTAACTTACAGAAGGGATAAAGCTGAAATATAAATATGAAATTTCAATTCGGGTGCCTGGGAGAGTGATTGCATTAGTCTTGGATCTGAACCTGGTATATGGTTTGGGTTCCAGCACTAAAATAGTTCTGCTTATGTCTCCTCTTAAAGGGTTACAGCTCTGGATAGTGGAAAGTAATGAGAAATGCTTTCCTCTTATCTCCGTCTCAGACCTCCTCTACAATCTTCTTCCTTTTAAAATTGCATGCCTTTCCAAACTGCATCTGCTCCCACAAGTCTTCCCAACTTTCTTCCTTGCTCAGGTTTTTATAAACTACCTATCTAGATGTATTTTCTTTTTAAAATATTGAAATAAGTTCAGAACAGCACAAAACAACCACTTGACAATGTGGCGCTTTGTGTCTCCTCACTTGTGACATCTATATTTACCTTGAAATCTCCTCAAAATGGGGACTTTATACACTGCTAGTTATGGAAGGGGGGAGAATTTAATAAAATTTGGCAAGTACCATTTGGGGTTGAGATTCATAACATCCATTACACCAGAGTCCTCCATGTTATAAGGGTGTAAAGTAAGGGTGGCGGAGTTGGGTCCTAAATCTTTGCCATCCTTCTTTCTTTTGGAGGAAAGGCTGCCACTATCTCTTTCTCATTCGGTGCAGGTGGGTTTCCCTTCTTGCTCACTGATGAGACAGCTAGTAGATCAACTAGCTTGTTGCATGTGTGGGAGGAAGTGTTGTGGGGGCGGTGCACTGAACCTCTAAGCCAGGGTAAACCGAGAGACCTAAGGTGCCACATGGGCCTCAGCATCTTGCAGCCTACACGGGGTGTGTGGTGTTGCCAGAATTATGGGGTGTCAGCTGGAAGCCTGTGGACAATTCAAGCTTGGGGAGGTGACACGAGCAGTAGAGGCCAGGTGAGTCAGGAGCAGGTGCCCCACTGAGAGTGAGAACTGCACCCTTGTGCTTCCAGCTTTCCACCTATCTCCTTGCAGCCAGACCATTGCCCAGCCGTGGAGACTGAGCCCCAATGAGAACCCATCGGGTCTGCCCCAACAGCCAAACGTGGGGCAAGAAGTGGCATTTCAGGAAATAAAGGAACTTATTGTGCAAATCCAGCACCAGCTCCAGCGAGGGCATTGAATCAGAGGTGTCTTTAAGTGCATCGCTGAGCAGATGTAGGTGAGGGGTTTCAGCAGAGACTGGGAGCAGCGCCTCACCAAGACCATGCTGATGAGGAGGTATTATGCCATGTGCTTAACACTAGAAAGCAGTTTGGGAGCTGGGGGCAGACCGTGGTGTTCTGTGAGGACCTATGCCATATTCTTTGCAAGAACAGGGCAGAGGCCACCCCCCACGCGGGAAAGACCAAGGGTGTTGTTGAGGAGGGAGGCCTCATGACCCTGTTCCCCACACAGCTGCTGTGGCTCCTCTGGGCTGAGCCCTTGCACATCTCTGTACCCTTCCTGGAGGCACTGAATGCATCCCAGTACAAACAGAGTGGCTGCTGCACTGGTATGACCCGTAGGGCCCATGCCCTCTCTTCCTGCCACTCCTGATGAGTCGGGCCATGTGCACAGGGGCCGTGCAGCTCGCGATTGTAAGGTTCTCCCCGGTTGCATGCAACTGTGATGGGGATTCAGGCCCTGGGGAAATGTGGAGCCCCTGGGAGGGGGAAGGAAGGGGCTGTAGGGGGAGCCCAGGCCACCACAGGCCCCACTCTGTAGTCATAACCTGCTTGGGTTATTAAGACTGAGATGCCTACCAAGGGCTGGGGTTGGGGGGGCAGAATGGGAATGGTGGGGTCTAGGGGGAGGGTGAATTGCCTACTTTCCCCCTCCCTGCCTGGAGTCCAGCCAAGGTGCTACCCGCACCCCTACTCACTCTTAAGTGCTTGAGAGCATGTCCCCTTTGGTGGGATCATAAGTCGGCACACTTGATGAGTCCTTGTCATTTCAGTTAGGGCCATGCTGCCTTCCACGGGAGACTCAAGCCTAAGTACAGATACCCTGAGCATTTATGTATACAGCTTCCCTCTCCCACAAAGGCACTTGCAGAAAGTCATCAATAGCGTTTATTGAGCTCGGCAGCCAAAAGGGTACACAACAGTGTTTTTTCAGAGAGTACCCCAGTGCAGGGAGGGGAGATGCCAGCCAGCTGTGTCTCTCAGAGACTGCAGGAACACGAAAAAATTCCTCCCTTGTCAAAAAAACCCCTTGGACTGACCATGACCTTTCCATTCAATAATAGGTGAATGTATGGATGCTCGATGATAACAGAAAAGAAACAGTACAAATAATCAAGCAGTTCTGTATATCTGCCAAATGCTAGGGCTGTCATCAGTCAAAGTACATCTGGCCAGGACTCGGTCTTTACTCTGAGGCTCTAT
Source organism: Crocodylus porosus (assembly GCF_001723895.1). Taxonomy (NCBI): domain Eukaryota; kingdom Metazoa; phylum Chordata; order Crocodylia; family Crocodylidae; genus Crocodylus; species Crocodylus porosus. Next base: position 33,293,431 of record NW_017728915.1, on the reverse strand, counting down.
CTTAGGTGTCAGATGGCAGCAGTCTGGAGGTAGGATGCTGAGGCCACCCTATCCCCCGCCCAGTGGGGTGGATGAGATGGGCTGGTGGTGTGCTTTTTGTCCATGGTGGCTTTGGGGACTCCTCCTGGGGGATGGGGACTCTCTCAGGGGGGAGGAGGAGGAGGACCCAGAAAGAGGACCCTTTGTTACTTTCAAGTCTCTGCTTTTGTATTCTCCTTCCCTCCTGATGACCCTTCATCCCTGGCTATTGGTGATTGGTCTCTCTGTGTGGTTGTCATGCATCCATGTAGCTCATCACATGCACATATACTAATTTGGTCTTTCTGGGCTGCCTTCTAATTTGGTCTGGAACTCGGGTCCCTCCTCTCCGGGCCCTCGTTAGCTGGTGCCACCCTTATCTCACATTATGGAACAGTATGGTACGTGCCCCCCGTTTCTCAGACTGCGTGTATATCTGTTAGACGGGCTGTCTAATGCCGCAAGGTCACTTTGAAGGCAGTGTGAAACTGTATGTGAAACCCAAGCTTCCAGAAATCAGTTAACCCTTGCTGCCCGTTCTAATGCATATACATATACCTATAAGCCAATTCCCAAAAAGCAAACCTTTAAATGCCATTCTTAAGCCAACACCTCAGGGCCACCTCCAGCTCTCCTGCAACTGTGGGCCCAGCTGCACCACACTTTTTTTCCCCCTTTTCTGCAAGCTAAGGAACCCCTCCTCCTTGTCTGGAGGCTGTACAGCTGTGCACAGAAGGCCAGCTCACAGCAGACAGCACAGTGAATGCAGGACAAGTGGCTGAATATGTGCTGAGCAAACAAAACTTGTGCATATAAGTCATGGGCAAAATGAAGAGATGTTACGAGCTCTAGTTGTAGCCTCTGAGCTCAGACCATGCACCACGGACTCGTGTCGCTAGGGGCTGTGAGACGGGATGGGGCTACGAATCTGACCGTGTATGGTGGAAATGGACAGGCTGGTGGGCACTTCCACCCAGGCTGCTGAGTCTGTGACCCAGGGGCTCCAGATGACCACCCACTATTTGGAGGATGTCAGATTATTACTTAAATAATTATATCAAAACCCATCCTAGCAAAACCCAAATCTGTGCTTTCTAGCTGAGGTATTGGGACGCAGAACATCACCTGAATGTCACCTGGGGTGACCAGAGTCTCAAACATTAGAAACATGCGGTCTGCTTAAGGGTAACACTAGCCCGTACACTTTGTTAAAAAAAGCACATATTAAACACCAAAGCTAAGGTCAACGCACAAAACACCATTCTGTGTAAGCTCACAAATTCCAAATCGGGAGCACACCCATCCCTACACACTGCTCCCATAGCATTTTGTTTCTCTGTGGCTGACTATGCTGCTGCACCACCTGGGGATGCTCAAGTCACATTAAACATATTGACCCTGCCCTAAATGATGCATGCAGAATTATAACAGGCTGCCTAAAACTGACCCCTGTTCCCTGCCTATGCACACAATCCAGTATAGCACCCTCTTGCATCAGGAGGAGAGTACCAGACAACATTGACTGGCAGGTACAAGAGTCAGACGATTACCACCTACTGTATGGATATCAACCAGTGCATAGTCGTCTCTCATCAAGAAATAGCTTTTTGTCCTCTACCACACCATGGCCACATCACCAGAATCAGCCAGAACTACCCTCTGGCAAAAAGAATGGGAGAAATTAGGCATCAAAGCGGTTGAATGGAGCTGGCAAGGAATTATCCCCAGCGAGGAGCTAGCATCCAGCCCCAACGACAAATGCCATACATGGCAGAGCCTGAACAGATTGAGAGCGAGTCTCGGAAGATGCAACTTCTTCATGAAATCATGGGGCCTCTATGCAACTAATCAACATGTTTGGCAGCAGAAGCAAACTGTGGATCATTTCCTGAGGTGCCCTGTAGCACCACAAGGCACCCCACAAGCTCTGGATACACCAACACCAGAAGCAGTGGCCTATGCAGAATACTGGGAACAGACCATATAGAAAGGCTGGGTTGGAGACATGACAAAGATGAAGAAGATCTGGAGGAGATATCCCATGGCGCAGCAGATCTCAGAGTTGCAGCACAAGGATAGGGAGGTAATGCACACCGTCCTGGACCACTGCTGGTGGCCCCATAGATGCAAGCCTCCCAGGCAGGTCCAGGTCAGCCCTGAAGGGGCACAGGAGCACTCTGAATGGGCAGGAGAGTGCAGCCTACCATGCTGCTGGGACAGCTTACGGCAGCCCTGGCTCATCCACGCCCCCTATCAGGAGGCCCAGAGGGAAGCTCATTCACTCCCCAGGGCCCCCCTCCTGACCCCGGTCCTGCTGCAGGGGAGCAGGGCAGCCATGGTGGGAAAATGCAGCCCCCAGTTTGATATGGCTTCCTGACGTAAGCCCCAGGTGTTGATGAGGGCTGTGGGTCCATGGCTCTTGAAGGGGAAGACGTGGCCTCGGGGCCAGGGGTCCTGTGTGGGAGAGCCAGCAGTCTTCGGTGCCCACTGCAGTGATGCCTCCCAGTCCACAGCTCTCTGGAAGACATTGGGTCCAGGATAATGCAGCTGTCCAGCTCCTACATGGCTAAGTCCCTGGTCTTGACTCTGGACCCCTGAAAGTAGGGATCAAAAGCCCCTACCTTGTGCTTCCCATCCAAGGTTTCATGTTTGGTGAGTTCAGGTGTTCCCCCTGCCTCCAAACCCCCTCCCAGGTCCTGTCAGTCCATTCTCAAAACCCTGCCGCTGCCAAGGTTTGCTGTTCGGGACTGGCCTGGACCTGGTGGCGGGGCCCACACCTATGGGGCAGCCAGCGGTGGTCCAGGACTGTGTGCATTACCTCGCTATCCTGGTGCCGCTTTGTGTTAATTAGGAGGAGGGACTAGGCTGAGACACAGGCAATGTTCAACGGGTTTTCTTTATTAGACGCAGGAAGAGTTTGGCAACTACAGCATTTTAAACTGAGGCATGTCTCTTCCTTGTGCCACGCTCCCCTGCACCCTGGTATGTGCCCCTGGGAGGGGCTAAGGAGGGAGAGGGAATGGGGGATGGTGCCCGGGCAGCCTGAGTTTTGGGCAGTGGTGCCTGAGATGCAGGACCAGAGGAGCCTGTGTCAGGGGAGCCATGGCCCACTGCAGGGCACGGGCAGTTAAAGCCCTTGGGCCCTACTCATCTGGGGAGGGCTCCCAGTCCACACAGGTGAGGAGACAGTAAGCCAGGGCTCTGCAGATCTGGGCAGCCTGCCACTGTATGGGGCCAGGGCCATACACATCAGCAGGGGGCTTGGCCTCTCCTCCATCCCCTCATGTGCCTGGGAGCATGGCATCCGCTCGCCATCACCCTGGGGCACAGGGAGTTGCACAAGGAGCAGGCATGCTTGTCATTAGCCACGTGAAAGTCGGTGGCACAGGGCATGCTGAGTGGGCATGCAGGTGGCTCCTGGCCATGAGGGCATGTCATGAAAAGCCACTGCTGCGTCAGGTCCAGGTGTGCAGCTGTGATGTCCCTGCCAGCCAGTCGGGCTGGCTCAGCCATTTGGCTTCACTTGGGAGACTTTGGCAGCCTGGGGGGCCTGTGGGGCACCCTGGGAGGCATGCACGGGGTCCCCCTGACGGCTGTGCCGGCAGGCTCTAAGTGCTGTTCCCCCTCCAACAATGGCTAATGGTTATTCTGCTTCATCCGAGCCGAGATGGGGTACTTAGGGTAAAGCTCAGAAGTTAGAGCATTTCTGCTGAGGGCTTTTTGAACACTTATAGGTAGCGTTTTTGCTGGCCGCTGCTGTATCTTGCTGGTTTTTTGCACTATAAGGCTGTGCAGTAGAGTGTCAAGTTCTGACTGGCTGTTGATCCGCTTGGCATACGGGGAGACATCGGAGTTACCCTATCAGCTGTGTAAAATCCTGACGCATTCCCCGGCCTTCCCACTGCTGAGCGTTTGCTTCGCCAGAACTTCGTGTCGTTCCAGGGAAATGTCTTGCAGGGCAGGTGGAAGGGCAGGCAACAGGATAGTTCTTGTCTGGGCACAGAAACAAGGCAATGGCATTGCGCAAATGCTTTCCCACACAAAATGTGCGTGGAGTCTAAAATAATTCAAACTCTGGGTCCAGCTCAAGAATGTTTATAGGGGAAATGAGGCTCTTGCATGCATTGAAATATCTTAACGCACTCATCACTGTAGTGTATGCTCAGTGCTTATCCTTGTCAGTGCGGATTTTCTTTTACAAATATTCATGCTTCTGTGTCCCTGCGTCATTGCCCTGTGATCCTTGCTGGGTAATTCATTTATTCCCTGCTAAATGACAAACTGTTTCTTTCTCATTATTCAAATGAGAAATCACATTTTTATTTGCAAAGTATACTTTGACAGCTCAAGGTGAAAATTACCGTGTCGGACCAGCCGGACATAACGAGTGGAACCCAACAAAGCTTGGAAGCGTTCTGTTATTATGGTACAACTGTAAGAAGCACATTTGTAAAACCAAAAGAAAGAAGAGTTGAATGTTTTAAAGCCAGATGTTCCCGCTATAGCAGTCTAAATGGTGTGAATTCTAGAACTGATTATCTCTGGCTTTTTTGAGAACTTGAAATCCTTCCAGACTATGATTGCTGGGCTCTTTGACTTATCCGCAGAATAAGTAAGGTGTCTGTGTCTTATGCAGAGGTGGGTCACACTCTGCTGAACTTAGCAACCTTCCCAGAGGCTACTCAACAGTACCAAGACCCTAGGCTGAAATCCTGGTCCAGCAAAGTCAGTGGGAGTTTGCCATTGATTTCCATGGGGGTCAGAATTTCACCTTCATGCATTTTTTTTTTTTGTTATGATGACTTCCTCTTCTTCCATGTTATAAAGCCTCACTTGAATTTGATGGACACCCAGTCTGCATGAGAAACTTTTCCTTGAGGTCCTTGTGTTACTTCAAGTCTTCTCATTAAGTCCTCCCCTTGTTTGCTCAAGACTTCTTTTTTTTCAGTTCCTATTTTTCCCATCTAACGCTCAAAACAAGAAAGGACTTGTCATAAGTATATGGCATCTTGGGGTGCTTGCTTTCTATTTTCTAAAATACATAAATTAACATGCAAATATTTTGTTCTTTGTGTCTACATTGGTGTGTGTGCTTTTTTATCTCTTTTTCTCTAGAGACATTCATCACTGGCATTGGCTTGATGTTCCTAGTACCTTGTTAGGGCTTTAACCTACACCACCAGGTTTGAAATATATGTGAGTGTGTGTGTACATACATATGTATTTTAAATTAAAATTGGATTTAAATTTAATCTTTCTTTAAAAAAATAAATCTGAGCTGACTGTAATCTAATGAAATCTATTTAAAGATATGCGAGCCATGTGTGTTGTTTGAAACTGGTGAAAGTCAATAGTTAAACCCCTGGAACCAGAGGTCATTGAAGTGATTAAACTGGTTTTGAAGAGCAGTAGCCTGTTTCAGCTTAACTAGTTCAGTTGAATGGGCAGCTAATTTAGGGATGAGAAGCCAACTGGCAGTGGACAAGTAGGAAAGTGTCTTTAGTCTTTGCACAGAAACAAAATATGAGAGGAAAAGATCTATTGGTTCTAAAATCTCAAAGGACATGGTGACCAGAAACAAACAATTCAGTTCATTACCTACAGATAATACTTCCTTTGTTTAATAACTCTGCAAATTATAAATAGAAACCATATTTAGATAAACTCTTTTTTTTCCTTATGGATCCATCACGCTGTTTAACTCAAAACCCACAAAAAACAGCATTTAAAAATGTTTTTTATTGATTGAATCCCAATTTCCATCCAAATGCAGCATGATATACATTAGGGGTAAAAATTAATCATGATATGGAAATCATACACTATATGTATCATTCACTATATTCTGACATAATGTAAAAATCAAGAGCCAATGTATTAAGCTGCATAATAGCTTATTAAATGTATACTGATACAGCATATGCTCCTTTTTGTCTGAAAAAAATTCTAGCTTGAATGTAAAAGCTATATTTAGTTTGCAGGTTTTATCAGTTAACAACCAATTAGAATCAACTTTTCTTTAGGAAAATAGCTACATATTGCATAAGCTTGTAGGTTTAAATAATGATTTCACTAGGTGATTTAAATATTCACTTTGCATGCTACCACCTTAGCCTCCCAAAGTGATTTTTTTTTTCCTGTTATATATTTGGACATTGGAGATAATCAGGACTGGAGGCACTCATCTCCAACATTGATTCCTGTTGCTCAAGATGAGAAAGGCAGAATGGAAACAAGGAGCGTCCATGGTGCTAAATAGATTAGAAGTAATCAAGACAAAAATTTAACAGTCTAAATGGTTGTTGTAGTATTGGTGAAGGAATGTCTTTACAAGTTTTAAGTTGCCCAACGTCGGTGTGTACACATGTACTAACTTTCTAATAGTTTAGCTGACTCAACTTTTTAAAGTTGACTTAACAGTTGTTATGAATTACGCTCTTAAAGCCATGTGCAGTTCACTCTAGGCTGGGGCAATGATCACGCAGAGCAAGTATCCAGAGTCAAATACAGAATCTTTATTCGCTTAAGCAAGGTGCCTCTACAGAGAGGGACCCCGCGTACTAGTTATAATACTTTTTTATACTTTCTAAGTGCATAAGTGTTAGTTCGTGATTAGCTTGTGCTCCTAAAAATACCCAATCATCTATTAACTAAATCACAATTCTGTTCAATCAAGTGGCAGTGTGGGCATGAACACCAAAGTTTAACTCTCGTGAATTACATGCCCCCTATATTTTGTCTCAAGATGTTTCTTTATCTAACAAAAACAAATCATGCCCGACTTTCAAGGTTCTTCTGTTGATGAGACTCCCCTGTTGACTGGATTCAGCTAGTTTCATATCTTATCAGCAACCCTCACACAGTACCCCTTTTCCTTTCACGCCGTCTCATAAGTGCTGTGTCCGCTTTTATGAAACGGAGGTGAAAGGACAAAGAAATGGTCTCACTTTTAGCATTACAAAGGCTTGCTTTAACTCTACAAGATTCATATACAACACAGTCAGAGTATACACATGTACATGAAGCAGAGATGACTTTAAATGTGATGTAAGTTAATGCGTCTCTCTGAGGTGTATTATCTTGAGTCACATTAGTGAAGTTGACCTAGCTCACAAGATGGCTGCTGTCACATCAAGGAGCTGTATGTGTGTTTGCTTCGATGTGGCTTAAGTTAAATTGACTTAGTTAAGTTGCCTTATTTTAAAATGACTTAGTATGCATGTATGCACCTTGTCTTCTTAACTTTAATATTCATCAACACCACATTAGCTGCAAACCATGTGGAGGTAATTGCCTTTCCATGTAAAGTAGAACAAGCTAACCTCTGACAAAAAGACAGCATTTTCTGACTTAAAGTAACTAATTTTATAACTTGGTGATGATTAAATGAGATGACAAGTGTGTGCGAATCCAGGAAGGACTAATATAATATGATATTTGGTTTCAGAGGAAAAATACTATGCATATGCACAACCAATCAATTTGTTTCAAATTAAGAGGAACAGTTGATTCTCAGTAACTCCATCTGCTCACTCTTAACCTGATGTAAAAATGAGTGGAAGTGGGGCAGTTTAGCTTTCTTTTACAGAGGGCCACATGCAGTAGTTACTGCTGGGTAAGAGTGGGTAGATAGGTGCCATACGTTGGCTGCTGTGTGCTAACTTTCCCTCCTCCTCCATTTTAACTTGCTGCAACCTTGCAAACACATCAGTTAGGCCTCCGAGTGTAACATGTTGATTAAGTCTTATTACACTTTTTTAACATATGGGTAGGGTGGGGTATAAAGATGTAAGTGACTAGTGGAAGGGCATGTGGCAAGTCTAATGCAGAGCCAGGAACAGATTGCAAGAGTTGTGGCTCCAAATCCCCAGCTCTTAACTAGCTGACCACATTACCAGCTAACAATACGTGTAACCTCAAAGCTAAGCACTTTCTGTTGCACTAGAACAAAAGTGTTGTACAGTTCTTTCACTTAACTTAAATTTCTGTATTAGGATGGTGCGTTTATATATGCACCTTTGGGCTCGTACAAGAGAATATGAACGCACCATTTATCTGACTCAGCTTTCTAGTAAAGGAAATTTTGGCATTTCCAATCTTTTCTTTAAGGATTTGCTGCAGTCTAGTTATAGATAATATGTGGCAGCATTATATGAATGTAAAAAAACCATACTGCCTCCAAAAATCATGTAGTTGGCTTAAATGTCATGGGATAGGTTGGTTCCCATAGTTTATTTCTATCTGCCCTCTCATTTTTAGGCCTTTGGGCAACTCTTAGGACACACTTGTCAGATCTTTTCCATAACCATAGAAACTTAATTGAAAAAAAAAAAGAAAACTCTGATTCTTCTAAATTAACATGTTCCTAGTGTCAGGGCTGTGGGGAGCCAGGTGGTAATGGGTCCTTATGAAAACTCCCTCCTTTATGTGCCTCATACAGAGGGCATTTCCATTTGCTTTGCTGATCACGAAGAAAAAAAGGACTGTTCCTTTTTTAAAAGACAGCTACCTCAGGGCTGTACAGGTAGGTTGGAGAGCTGGCCCCAGGTGGTGGATAGGTTGAGGCATCCTGTCTGTTCACATGAGAACCCATGGAGGATTGTCGTCCTCTCTGAAGTTCCACTCTGGTGGATGCCAGTTGCCCGGCAGACTCCTCCATGAGGATTTATCATCCAAAATCAGGCATCTACTAGCAAACCAAGCCAGTTTTAATATCTGTGCCGAGAACTGAATTGTTGCTAGTGATCCTTGGCGACACAAGGCAAACAGTATCACGCTTTCTATGATCCCATCTTTAAGTCATCCTAGAAGCTTCCTTTTGAAAACAGTGCTGCCTTGTTGTGTTTTTTTTAAGATTTGAACTGAAATCAGGATCAATGACATGAAGTTCTGTTGCATACCTGACAGTACTACTGATAATCAGTACTTTTCAGTCTTGTGTACTGAAGTTCAGTTTTACGGTCTGATGGTTTGGGGTTTTTTTTTAATAGAAACTTGTATTTCTGGCTTCTTTTTAAAATACTCTTATGAAATATTTGACTATATCACTTTATAGTGCAGAAAGGCAGCTGTTTACAAGTTTATAATGATCCCTGTAAAATTGAAAATCACTAAATTGAAATGAAGTTTCAATGTTTTTATTCAAAGCAGCTTCTCACAATGTATAAATACTGCATATTAACACACATGAAAAATACAACTTCTAAGGCACCCAGAAATGTGTCCATACACTAGTTACAGGACCATCAACAAATATATTGTGTACAATTTGATCTAGACAGTCAATATTTGATATATCAGAAGATACAAGTCCCTCGTACTGTACCAGTTTCAGAAAATATTTACAACACTGTGATAAAGGGGTGCCTTGTACCCTTATAATAGTATATTATGTATTCATCATTACAAATATTAGAAAGTGTTTTAGACGGTTCCATGATGTTTGGACAAAATAACTTAAGGGCCTAATTTGCAGAGTTCTAAGTTCAATTTCTTGTGCAAGTCTGAAGTCAAATAAATTTACATAGACAAATTTTGGGATTTTTTGGTTCTTTGCTTCATCTCAGAGTTTTGGTAATAAGCCTTACCAATAGACATGCCATCATAGCTGACCATCACTCATTTTCCAGTAGGTTAGTGGATACATTTTTTCCCCTTACACTTAAAAAGGAAAGAGAATGAAGTATTTGTAGCAGGAAAAGACCATTTGATCTTCACTATGAATGTCAAACTAGTTCATTTGCTAAATAACTAACGCTCTGTTAGAATAATGTAGTTCTTTGGTCCTTTTGTTTTTATGGAAGGCATAATATTTTTATTCACTAGAAATTGAAATCCTGTCAACATGTAGGTACGTTAGTGAATGACTTTCAGTGTAGTATTTAAAGTAGCAGGAAAGAGATTTAATATGGCTTAAAACATATGGTTAATTGGGTAGACATAGATAACACATCCAGGATACTGAGTACTTAAATGTACTATGATTAAGATTGTCTATAAGTCTCTTATGTAAACTTCTTTAGTGTCTCCTAAAGAGTGTTGGCTTTAGCCAGATTTGACTTTTATAGACCCAGCCATGAAAAGCCTGAGATTAACCACTGTGGTTGGGAGCACAAAATGCACAGTTTCTATAGAACAAAGCCCAAAGTGACAAGTCTAACTATGTTGTTCAAAAGAAACAACCCGTATTCTCCTTTTCACAAGAAAAACTTAAGGCCCTGTACTCTGATTTTGCTAACTGTCTTCCAGCAATTACTTGGGGAAGTCCTTTACTACATATACAGGTATGTAGCTTACAAGATCTCTTGCACCTAATGGTAAGGCTTATTCACAAATGCAATACATTTACAAATTATATTTTAAGCTGTAAAGGCTGGCAAAAATGAAAAAGTAAAAAGACAAAACAAAAAAATCCAACCAAACCTGCCTGTATATCCCTAGCATTAAAACAGCATTTTAGTCTAATGAAAAACTATTGGCACAAAACCAGTATGTCATAGATTAAAAGAACAATTAATAGTAGTGAAAAAGATTGCCTAAAACGCATACCCTAACCTACCACAGAAATATAAAAGTTTATATTCTGAAAATATATACTGTATTAAAGTTCGTAAGCGTATTCATTTAAACAGAAATGTACTGAAGTAGTAAACTAAGCAACACTTATCTACAGCAAAAAATATACATGCAAGACGACACAAAATAAATTGCTTACCTTTAATATCTACAAATGCAAAACTCTAGATTTTTTTAAAGATTGTACAAAACAATTTACACAAGAATAAAATAACATACTTAACAACAAATTGCATTTATAGTCTTAAATACTGTGGATATTAGTAAAGGTACCCAGACAAATATGTACAGTACATCTATGTATCTGAATACCAAATAAAGACAGAAACACAAGAGAGAATCAATTCTGAGCCTTAAATCCTCAAAAAGGAAGCCTTTAAAGTTTGTTGTTAATCTTTTTTTTCTGACAGGGAGAAACTGAAGATGCCAAGGAAAGTAGATTGTGACTGTATAGATATGAATAATTAAAATACTAAATACTGTTAGCACTTGCTTTAATGGAAAAAATAATAATAGAAAACACATTTCAGCCATTGTTTTGTCAAAGAAAATGCTTAGATGCAGATATTTGAAAATGTAGTTGATATGATGCATTTTAAAGGTCAAGAGACTTGAAATTCTTCTTTGTTCTAAAACCTTATATGGTACAACATACCTTCATGTTGCCGAGAACAATTTTTCTAGAGTTATCAGTCCAAAAAAACATAGTATTGAAATTGACTTCCTAATATTTTATGAATACAGGACTTGGTGCATCTCTCTGGATGGAAGAAAGTGGGGGCGGGGTTGAAGGAAGTTGGGGTATCCTCGTATTTTTCCACTAGGTTTTCCTGACTTCTAAAATCACTGCAAGCCTGACTGTGCAAATACTTCTGCATGTAAGTAACTGGCTCTCATGCGTAGCCCCACTGAAATCAGTGGGGTTACTCAAGTAAGGGATTCATATGCATACTAAAGTAGTAGAGTTCCAGCACAGGCCATATGTCTAAATTTAATTTTAAACCTGTTTAGGGGCTTTGCTGGAGGCCTGGAGGAGTAAGTAACTTTTAACCTCATAACAAGTGCTATATCAACCATTTGATATTTTACTGAAAAAGTTACTCTTAAGAGTAAATTTTGGAAGGCAAAATTCACCCTTTATTCATGTTGACTATTGCTTTTGAAAGTATTTAAAAGAAATATGGATTAGGGATTAGATTCTGTCCATTTTTTAAGTGGACCTTCAGTGGTGGGTTCTGACTTCAGTGTGGACCCGTGCTTAAAATCAATGGTACAACTGGGCCCTTGGAACAGAAACAGAAACAGAACTCAAGGGTGAAAAGTACTTTCCATTTGACTACGCAAAGGGAAAACGTGGATGAAGTTTGCTGAAGCCTGCAATTTCCTGTACTCAACATCTTGCCAATTTGACAAAGGCTTTGTTGAGACTCTGCGTTGTTGAAGATTACGGGGAGAGCAGGGACTTCTAACAACTTCCTTGTCACGGAGTTGCAAGCCATAATCCATACAGCGCATTTGGGAACGGAGAGCAAGTGCACAAATCACAAAAGGAACAAACGTGCAAAGTTTCTGCTTCAAGAGGTTTAGATTTGGGCATACGAATATGGCAGTTCACTTGAGAGAACATGCTTATGTTAATTCCTCACTCACTGCCTACTAGCAACAAGGAAATTAGATAGATCCAGTGTTCGGAAGTCAGTCAATGTCACTGAAACAAAATCAGAATCACAAACGTAAGATATCTTGTTTTTGTTGGGTTTTTTGTCACTTCTTGTGGACTGCTTCTCTCGACAGCCATAGGTTCTTGTAACCAGGTGGGAAGGTGGCCAGATGTGGGCCGCTGGAAAAGCAAAACAAAACCTCTCTTCTATTCCGTTCAAGGCCGAGCACCTTTTTAAGAACTCCTGGCCCCCACCCAGAGGCATCCGGAGCAGTGATAATCTCCCACACCTGAGGAATCGGACAACTAGTCTAAGGCTCATAAGGGTTTGTTTCTACACTTCAGACCAAGAGAGGATGTTTAAACCTGAAGAACAATATGATGCCATGCTACCGGCACCACACACCCTGTTACTAAAGTCCAGCTAACAGGAAAATAGTAAACGTAAATAAAGCATTCTGCTGGCAAGCCCTTCAATGCTCCTCGAGAAGGCAGGAAGTGAAGAGAGATGTGTATGGGACTTGCAATTTCAGCTTCCACTGACTTTTCTGTTTTTTTAACTCTAACAACCTATGATTCTACTTCATACATCTTTGTACAGTTTCACACGAACAGGAACGGACATGGCTGTCATGTCTAGTGCCCACAACATCTTGTGTGTTTGCTTTCTGTTCTTTATTGTCTACACAGCTCGCTGCTAAAAATATACTGGACAGCTTGCACTTTCACGTGATACCATTAATCCAGTCAAGGGAAGTATGGAAATAATATCAATGTGCTCAACAAACAGTTGAATACGAACCCAAAATAAATAAGTTAAATAAGTCCAATGAAGGAAAAAAAAAGAACAAACTCCTAGTAGTTTTTGCAAAACTAACTTTACATATTATACATATAAATTATCAGGTTTTCCTCATTACATTGTTAGAACTTTAAAAAAATAATTAAAATATTTCTAAAGTATCATGTTTGGGTCTCTAACATGTTATTTTGACCCAATGTTTAGACTGAGCCCTCAGTGTCAGTACAGATATGTGTTGCAATAGCAAGAATAAGTTAAAAAGGACAGAAAAAATTAATCACTACAGATGGTATGCCTTACTGGGCCAGAATCGTGCTTTTCCGCACATGGAATGTACCCTCCTAACTGGATGAGCATGTGAAGGATGCAGCGCTCAGTAGAGTTTATGTGCGCTGAGCAAGTCTGCCTCCATCTTTGTCACACCAAACCAAACCAGCCAGAAGCAGCTGTGTAACTTCTCAATTAAACTCACAAGGAAATCGACACAACCAGAAGTATTAAGATACACTTGTCACAAATTCTTCTCAAGGATGCCTTGCTTTTGCTTTTCATACACAGGTAATTTTTCAACTCTGTTTTACGCTTGAAGCATTTTCTCTCTGAAGTTATACCAGGCCCTCAGACTTCATAGATTTTGTCTTGCAGGTAGCTGAATAACGAATCCAGTCCTTTGGAAGAACTCCACAGCTGTTTTAACATCTGACACTCTTTCTCATTCACATCTTCGAGTCCAGATTTCAGGAAGCTCCGCACAAGGCATTTAGACTCTTCTAATACCTAGAGTGAAAATATTAGTCAGCGCTTTATTTTAGTTGGCTAAAAGTACTGTGAACAACAGTATTAGCAGCATGTTCACAGTACTGAATCCTCTCTGCATTATTTAGAGAAATTGGGCCCAGTACTGAACATCCATAACTCCAGTTAAAATTGGTATGGGAAGGTGGACTGTTTGTACCCAGAATCTTTGAGACCTCTGGCATTCGTATTTTTATACCAGGGCCAAGATTTTGAAACAGTAACAATTGTCTTTAGGTAGCTCCACGACTGAAGGTTGAGATGCCATCAAGAGGCCTCGTTTGCACAAGCACCCTCTGAAAATCCATCCTCCTTGTGGCACCTCGAAGTGGGCACCTATTCTCTGGACACTGGACTTCTCCCAAACTGGAGCATCTTAAATTTATTGTTTGTTTTTAAAAATGATGGCCCTCTGTTAATGTGTGCTTTTTCATAAGTTAGATATGAAATTGGAACAGAAATGAAGAGGTGAAGGTCACCCCCCAGACACCTTTATATATTTATTTATCTCCATGTTTCAATCCACAAACCATTGTCTTTTGTAACATGTGGGTACAGCAGGGAAATGTCTGAGAACTGCTGACATAAGGATTTTCTTTCTTATTGGAGGATCTCAATCCAATTTCTTAATTACGCGAGTAAGGTGGCAGGGTATATTTTTCCAGGATGACTTCAAAGCCCTTGATTAAAACCTGGTTTAAGCCAAATGAAACATTTCCACATTACGTATTTTATGTACAAAACTTATTTAACTAAAATTGGGATGGGAACAAGTGTTCTTTGCTTCACTGTGCCTTGGAGGAATGGGCTTTAATAGAAGCATTTGTAGAACAATGTTCTCTATGCAGCTCTTCAGTACACCCGAGTCTTTTCTTTCTTTTCAAGAGACACTTTAAAATGTGACTATTATAAACTGCAGGTTACTTTTGTGAACGAGGAAGGGTCCATGTTATTCAATTTGTTTGTGACCTCAGCATATTTTGCATCTAGGCACCCAGACGATTAACTTGAATCCCTTTGATATTTGTAACCTTTCCCATAGAGAGCCTCCCACAGGTAGTCTACACCTTAACACCCTCCTTCAGTCTAACAGACATCTGCAGAAGATGCCACTGGTACTATGCTCAGTCAGTAAAGTAATGAAGAATGCAGGAGGGGCCTTGGGTGTTTTCCAGCTCATATAATACACCCAGTATCACTCTGCTTGGTGGGTTTCATTCTGAATGTCTTTTATGAGATGCCATCTACGCTTCACTTAATTAAAAACCTTCTGCGCCTCTATTGTGTTTTTTACAACAGGTCTTTTAAGTGAAATCAGGGGAGGCTAAGATTGTGCCAAAGACAGGCAGTGCAACTAAGCCATTATGTACAAGCAGTTCCAAATGATTTTATTTTGTTAGTGTTGTTTTACTGTGGCCATAATATTAATTACTGCTTTGTATGCTGCATTTTTAAGAACAAAGATACCTGGTACAAGGAAGGGGGCTGTGAAGTGGTATTTATTCACTCAGTCATTAGAGTATAATGACAAAACAGGGAGGTAGTAATATCCTGTGGCCAGACTGTGCTCCTGAGATCCACTTAGGAATCTGCTTTTCCTCCATGGAATGAGAGGCCATTCTCATCCTGACGCCAGCGCACCCTTTGTAGCACTGCAGGGAGGGGGGTTTGCAGGGTCAGGAGCTACAGGAGTGTCATGGCATGGGGTCTAGGAGCGGCTGTGATCCCTCTAGCGACCCCTACCATGTCAATTAGGCAATCCAGCACCCTCTATCCTCGCCCGCCACGTCTTTGCTGTTATATGGTTCAATTAGGCAGGCTGCCTTTTATCTCCTAATACACGGTATATGCTGAACTATCCCCGGTTCTGTATGGGATGACTCGGTGCACCCCTGCCTTAAGGGCTGTGCATGCCTCCTACCTTCCCTTTAGCACGCCCCAAGCCTCGCAGCTCTTCCGGACGTTGTCAGCTCCTTCTCTTTTCTGCACCCTGCCCGGCGTCCTTGGGCTTGCCACGCAACCGGCGCCCCTCTCTGGCGCCCTTGGGCTTGCCACGCAACCGGCGCCCCTTACTACTAATTACCCCTATCGGGCTCACGAATGGTATTCTTCCCCACTGGCCTCACCTAGCCCCTCTGGGTTCCTATCAGTAACAATTATCCAATTAGGCTCAGGCGACCTAAGCCTTACCTGGCCCCTCTGGTTCCTCGGGGTTCCTATTACTGTGGAAACCCTCCAGAACACCTTCTAGGTCGCACCTCTCTTGGGCGTGTATGACTGAGTCACCCCCTCTTGGGGTTGCTTCTTACTACATGTGCCCCGCCTGGGGCCTCTCTTCAACATGAGCCCACTCCTACGGCTTCTTGGCACTTTCTCCGGGCTCTATATAGCCACTGACTTGCCCTCACCAGGCTAGTCACCTTTACAGCACCCACCCTAGGCTTTCACTCATGTGGCTCCCACACCTGGAGCCCACCACGAGTCCCTACAGGCTTCACTCTGGTGCTAGGACCCTTCGGCGGGGTCCTGTGCCCTGCACGGGCCTCTCACTATCGCCCATACAGGGCTACCCACTGTGCTGCCTCGGCACTGAACAGCTGTGCCTTCCCAGGCACAACTCGTTTGCCCACACAGGGCACCGAGAACCCCCAAGCAACTGGGGAGTTCCCGTGAGGCCTCCTCGCACCCCTACAGCCTCACCCGGTCCTCCGGTCATTAACTCAAAGCAATAACATAAGCCAATCGGCTAAAACTCAACAACAAGAAGCCTCCTGGCGTATAACAGACGGTCTACGCCCACTTGGCTCTCTAGCCATGACCTCCCAGCCTGGGTTCTCTCGACCCTTACCATGCCGTAGCCGCTTGGGTGGCCAGGCTGCAACCATCAGCTCTGCTTTGCTCAACTCTCCCGCAGAGCTCCTGCTCCTGCAGCTGCCAGAAGGGAACTGCTCTCTAGGCTCCGGCCTGGGCTGTTTATAAAGGCCCGGCCCTTCCCCCTTCTGGTCATATGACCAGCCTGGTCGCCCCAGCAACTGGCACCTGAGCTGCCCTGGAGATTGGCAGCTACCCTTCTCCACTTCTAGGAACAGGGCACCTAAGTGCCCCTGTGACAAGGAGGTAAAAGAAAGCAGGGACTGGGCAACTCAGTGGTGGATCAGGTGAGCAGGAGGAGGCCATTCACTGTCCCCTCGGTGGTTCTGCAGAGACCCCCCCCCAAGCAGTTAAGACCATTTCAGACTCATGCACCCTTTCCTATGTTCCCCTGCACACTTTCAAAGGCTGTGGTACTGGCAACATGGAAGTACAGGCCTCTTGTGTACCCCCTGGATTGCATGTGGATCCTCCAGGCTCAGTGATGAGGCTGACAACCCATTCTGTTGTGGGAAAATGAGAAGTGAAAGGACTGTCCCGTCCCCTGGAACAAGGAGGACCCCAGGAGGTGTCTGGCACCTGGTGCTCAGATTTCCTCGTTAGCCTATCTGGGAGGTATGGCTCCCGCTCCCTGTTCATGACTAGCTGTCTTCGCCTGTTCCCACTGATGTTAGTGATAAACACTGATTGCCTATTACAGAACAGGATTTCCTTTGATTCTTTCATGGGAGTTGTAATCCAGTCTCAAAGCTGTCAGAGCACTTACCACAGCACTGCAAGATGCCATTTCCTTTACTCGCAGCATCACTTCTTGACTGAAGGTTGTTGGCCAAAATACTTGCGACACGAGTCCTCTGCTGCAGGCTTCCTGTGCTGTTAGCTTTCTCCCACAGAACAACATTTCATTTGCCTGAAAAACCCAAGAGCCACTTGAGATATCTTAGGTGACGGTTTCCTTATATCTGTCTTCCTATATGCCTGCTGCCTACTGTTTTTTCTTCCTGCATGTCTCCCTATTGAGAAGTATTTACAAGAGGCCTGTGGCAGTGATAATCTGAATGTTATTCATCCCGAGAACTCTAGATGGGAACATTTATAATAGAAATATGCTGATCTGCACTGTCAATGTACCATGGTGATTTTGTAAGAGTAGGGTGAAAGAGAACACTAATTAACTGTGTGTGCAGGTATGTAGTGTGCTGGGGTCATATTCTGCTCTTTATTATATGGGTATAAACTGAGTGACTTTAATGGAAATCTTCTGGATTCGTACCAGCTGGGGAGATGCATGTGGCCTATTTAACATCTACCCATTGTGTGATCCTGGCTGACACAGAAAGATGTTTCATATCCTTCTTCCTGAGCTCTGTCAAGATGCTTTGTCCCTGCTGTGTCATACTTTGGAAACTATCACTCTTGCAACCTCTCCTAGGCCCTTCTTGAACGCAGACTTTTGACTACATTGTGGTTTTTAGCAGTGGGAGGCCAACCTTTTTTGGACAGTGTGCCACAAATTAGCCCTACAGCCTCCCTGAGTGCCACCCTGATCCCTTTCCTCTGCCCAATCTGCTCCTGTGCTTCTTGTTGTGTGCTCCCTGCTTGCTCTGCTTTCTGCTTCTTGCCCCATCTGCTGCTATGCTGCCTGTTCCATCCCTGATCTGCTGCATGCCACACACATACTGGTATTTAGTATCGCTAAGGGCAGTTTAGAGGAAGATTCATAAAAACACAACAGAACAGCGTGAGATTAAACAGTATTGAACAAAGCTAAAGAGTCTTACCAGTGCAACACCCAGTATTTGTGGGAATGTGTATGAGGAGCAGCCAGCAGGCGTGAGTCGGATTGTTGCATATGGTGTCTGAAACCAAGCCTTCTCACTTGCCCAAACGATATCACATAGTGGTAAAATAGAAGCTCCCAATCCAAGAGCAGGGCCGTTGATAGCAACCACGATTGGCTTCTTAAACTGTATAAAAGCTTTTACAAAATCCCTAAAATAAAAAGGGAAGACCTTAAATAGAGTACCATTATTTAGACACATTCATACATTTAAACTCCTGAACATGAAAACAAGGATATACTTCAAATGAACAGAAGAAATGCACTAGCCAGTGTTTATGAGGCTAGAATTTGAGAATCGCATCTAATTCCCACCTGTGCATTTTTTCAGCTAGACAATGTGTTGGTAATGGATTTATCAGAATGCCATGGAATACCAAATAATTTCACCTAATTTAGATTTGCTTTGTGTTGAATAATTGTGATTAATCACAGGTGCTTTTTGCAGTATGGTTTGGTTGGAGTTGCTGTTACTTTGGGGCCAACGATGGCTCACCAATGGGTGGTGAGTGTTAGGCTTGCTGGCTTTCAAACTGTTCAAAGGTGTCAACATGGATTGAGGTAACTTTGCTTAACTACCTTGACGGGATTCTCTGAACACACGGCAGCATGAAACAGAAGGGAAAATCAGTGGTTGTATTGCTGTGTGCTTATGTTAAAGAAATGACTTAAGGTTGTATATCAAACATTAATAGTAAGGTACTTATACAGAACCATGGAGTAGAAGGAAAAACAGGGTGATTTGTAGGGCAAAGCTGAAGACCAAGAAGCAAAGAGGAACAAAAAATGGGAAAATCCTACAGTGGAAATATAGTAGGTGAGTCATAGCCTAGAGGTCACTTTTTGTAACTTTGATCTAAATACTACAGATTAAGGTAAATCAAAGTAGATCTCCTTGTTGGCCTTTAAAGCAATGGAAAAACGATGATGAAGCAGTGTGATCACATGCAAAATGCCTGACTCGTTTGGGTGAACAGATTAGAGCACTGTAAATCCATCAGAAAACAAAGGTATTTTTAATAAGTCACCTGCCAGCTACGAACTGTGATAAGGAATCCGTGCTGAACAGAACAGGCAGTCTGTACGCAGATCAGGAAAAATGTGTGGGTGTAATTGTGGGCAAATTATGGGCTCCGTAAACCCAGTGCACAGCAGGAGTAGAGAAGGCAGACAAGATACTGAGTTATACTGGTAGAAAGAAAAATACATATCAAATGCAAAACAAAAAGAGGTGGCACTGTTACTGCACAAGCTATTTGGTAGATCCTATTTGGACTAGGGTATGGAGCATTTCCACCCTGCCACAGGAAGAACATGATTGCGTTCTGCAAGCTTTTGGATGTGATTGAAGATAACCCATTGAGAGGTTTCTGTCCAGAGGAGGAGGAAATAAAGGAGAACAGAGTTTGATGTTTGGGCAGGGTAGGGGTACCTGAGGGTAGGGACGGGGTGGATGGGGACTGAAGAGAGACCTGCTAAAGAATGTGGAAGTAGAAGTGGTTGGGAACGAGGGAAGCCATTTCTCTTGAGGGTGCATGAGGCTGAAAGCAGGAATGTGGAGTTGTGGGAGATGGAAAAGAGAAGGGAAATGTGAGGCTTTTTTAGTGGGGAGGAAACTGGGAATTAGAGGGGGGATGGAACCATGGAGAGGGGAAGGGGCATTACAAAGAGACCCCGGGGTCAGGAAGATGGGGGCACTACACAAAGCCCCTTGCAGGATTGGGGAATGGGGAACAAAGCACAGCAGAGAGCATGAGGGGAGGTGCAGGGCCACTTCAGGGAGCCCCTGAAAGAGTGGCATGGGAGGATGGCACCCAGGGACCTTGTGGGTGGTATGAAGCAGTGCGAGGAGCCCCAGGGGTGTGCAGTGTATTGGCCTGCACAAGCTACATAGTCTGCACTCCTGTTGTCCTCCTACCTTACTGTTTGGCCATTGCTACAGCAGCTATTGTTGGTTCAGATGGCTTCTCTAGACCTGCAAAGTATTGCGTGCCCATGGCTCTGATCTGCAAGGCTGCCTGTGCAGTTATTGGGTTAAAAGACCCTGGTTCCTATTCAAGATAGTCTTACAACTGCACTGGATATTCTAGGGAGGAAAGAAGAGAAGAGGGGAAATGGCATGTCTGGAGGGCTTTGTTTTAACTACGAGAGACGTGAAAATATGGCCACTGTAGGCACCTTTGGGTCCTTTGTGTGGGTGCTGTGCTCTCTCTGATGCATCAGGTCCTACATTATGGAGGAAGCAAGCCCGAATGCTATCAGTTGGGGCTGCAATCGGTGCATGAGGTTGTCTGGGACCCAAACAAAGAAACCGCAATGTGGCAAGAATTGTTTTTCATTTTACAATGACATGAACTGCTTTGACCTGACACAGGAGTAAGAGCAGGGGGGAATTACTGCGTATTGGGGATGTCCTAATCAATAAGAGAAAGCAACATTTTTTTTTCACTCTCAGTTCTGTGGTTGTTATACATGTTCAGGGAACAAGTCGTCCATAGATAAAAACTGAGAGAATTAGGAAGAGAAAGTTATAATCTTTCTCTGTTCATGATAAAATCTAATCCCAGTGGACTTGATTTTGACTTTTCTGATGAGTAGGAGTACATTTCTGTGTGAATACTACTGATTTTACTGATGTGAGTAAAGATGGCAAGACTCAAGCCAATGCTATTTGAAATCAGTGGTAAGGTTCCTACTGGTGTTGGTATGCATTAGGTCAAGCCCTATATTGTACATGTATAAATATATATCTGGCCACACTCATCCTTACAAATTTTAGATGAATAAACATTTAATGCACGTTCACACTTGGAGTATGCAAGTATGCCCAGGCCTTTTTTGCATGTTTCCAATAATTTGGGGCTTGTTGGTTTTTGGGTGCCCAACTTGGAGAAACCTCAGAGTCACTTAGAGAGAGTGCTCAGCACAGCACCCGCCTTCTGAAAATCAGGCTCCTTTATGGTGTCCCAAACATTGCCAGATTAGAACCTAGGCCATAACATGATATAATTAAGCAGCTTTTTTTCTACTTTCAGAGTTTCACAAGGGTCAGAGTATCTAAAATGTACTGTAATAATCATGTTTGGTAACTGAGATACTGATACCTACCACACTGAAATCACTATTTAGATTGGCTTGACTTCTGATCCATAAAGGAAATATTTAGCATGAGACCTAAACTAGCTGTACTAACATGGCTAAAAGTCCGATCTGAAGCAAGTCATCCCCTTCAGTTTGCTTCATAAGCATCAGCACGTCCTTCACACACAGGCAACTGGTAGGGGAGGTATTTGGGGTGTGGGGGGGAAGGCGGGCATGTGCCCCCTCCGAGATTGGCCTCTGACTTGGCACTGCTCAGGATGGGGCAGTTTTTTGCCATGCGGGCCAATGGCATGTTGGGGGGGGCACTAAGTTGTGGCACAGAAGTATAGAAGTGGATATGGAGCTTTTGCCCTGGGCCTGCCCACAAATTGTGCCCCCCACCCCAGACTCAGGAGGCACCAGTTGCCTCTGCCTGCACACAATCTGAAAACTCTCAAAAGAAGATGTATTTGTGGGAAATCTAAATTTGTAGTCCAAATGCTCAGTGGTGCAGAAAAGAGTAGTTCCATTGACCTTAATGACACAATGCTGAGGATCTGGCTACATGTTTTTACCTCTGTGATACATGTGGGCATTGGTGATTTATAATGTAGATTGATTAATAGTCAACATGTCATAAATCCTGGTTTTCTGTTAAAATAATCTGATACAAGTTAACTAAAGTCACAGTTTAGTCATGAAAATAACAGCATATTTACATATAAATTAATATAAATTTAAATTTTAGAAAAATAGCAGGAAATGTGCTAGTAAGACTGAAATACAGGAGAAGCCGGCTGTATTGAGTGAGTCTGGGCTCCATGAACAACATGAAGCCACAGCTAATTTTTTAAAGAAAAACAAACTCGCATCTTAATTTGAATTTCAATCGAGGCAGAATTTTGAAATGGTATAGATACAAAGAGATAATGCAACAAAATAAATCTTTCCTGAAATAAGAAAGAAAAGCTACAGAAAAAACTCATTCATGTTTTCCACTAAATATACACTCCTTTGAATGTTTTTCACACTTGAAATATGAAACATTTTTGAACTTGATAAATATCTTTGTAATCACACACTGCATTTCATCATTTAGAGATCACATATATGCTTGGATCACCTTATAGCTTCTGCAATCCTAGTGCTTTCCTTTCTTCTGTCATTGGATAACCTGCCAATTAAATATGAGTAATCTAGGCCACTACAGAATACACTTCCCACTGCGCTGAGAAGTAAGAGTTTACTGTCATCAGCTGATGCATTGCACAAGGCTCTCCGAACTTCCTTCATGATCTGTGGATAAAGAAAAGTAGACAATTTGGCACGCATGCCTTTGCAAGATCATTTTCCTAGCTAAACTGCATTGACTCCTGGAAACTTGCATGTTGGCCACTATGAGTCGTATACTTACATGAATTATAAATATATATATAATTGTAATATGCTTGGAGTTCTAACACTTAGTGTTTAAAAAAACCTTTATATGTACTTCATTTTTAATAACTCAGCTTTTGTTTTCTTTTTCTGTGGGAAATTCTAGTTATCTAGTTTCACAGTATATATGAAAATGTTTTACTTGGTAATACACGGCTGTATTCTTGGTAATACGGTTACTCCAGCAATAGCGTAGTAACCTCAGTATCGATGAGTGAAACATAAACTCTGCTCTTTGTTTCTTCACACGGTTCAGTTAGCATGGTTTAACTGAGAGGTGCTATCTTTGAATACAGACTTATGGTGAATTTAGGAAGCAGCAATAATAGCCACTAGAAAGACAAACTAATTCACAAAACAATTTGCTACTGAATCAAATTGTTCATAAATAGTATTCAAAATTTGTAAGACTTCGAGCTGCTGGTACCATAGGAATAATAACGTACTATCCCAGGGGAACATTTTTCCTAATCCTTTTTTTAAAAACAACAGAAAATTCTGCAGGGTAATTCTCATTATGACCCAATTCAGAAATGCATGCATACTTTTAGGCACATCTGTAGCCTACTGATGACTCTTACTGACTTCAGTGGCACAGGGCTTCACCCACTGGAGTCCATGGGAATTTTGGGCTCAGTTTCAGCAGGCAGACTTTGCACTCACAAATGCTACCTACGCTTTATGAGAATAAAGATGCATTTGCACATGCAAATCACACTGTATGGTGCTGGACTAGTTAAATTCCACAGGCAAATAGTTTGTGCTGAAAGCTTTGAATTCTGGTCAGCTTAAGAGCTGCCCATAAGACATGGCACAGTCAGTTTTGAGAAGGTCAAGCTTCCCTTTTGTAGGTGCACATCTGAGTGCTTGCAAGCCTAAGCCTAACCCTAAACAAATCAGGTAATTGGAGGCAGAAGCATTGGAAATGACACTAGTGTGTTCTGTTCCCTTCCCCCTAATTACACTTGCATTTGTAAATGTTCTGCCTTCTTTGGTGTTACCTTCCTGTAAATAATTAGGTGTTGCTTGGCCAAGACATAAAAATGTGGCTCTTTTTTTCCTTCATCTTCTATATAAGAAAAGTTTTTATTGATTTAGATTTAAATGGATGAAACCCAATAAAACCACATAAAACCAAATTTTTGAGAAAGGGTTTTATTGGTTACATATAAAAACACTTGTCAACCACCTCAAATTTCTCATCTTCTCAGCGTGAAAACTGTTTGTAGAGGAAACCACCGGGATTTTAAGGTCAGTATCTGGGAACTGATACCCAGGATTGAGTTGAATAAGGATAGGCCACATTTGGATGCTATTCAGGGAAAACATTTATAAATGGCAACAAAAACTTATTTGCATTCCAACAAAATTAAGAAACATGCCCAAAATCAGACAAAAACCTCAGAATGTTTGCTCTAAGTCAGCCCTTCCATTCTCCGAACAGGTTTTTGGTGTTCCTTCTTGACGTTGTCAATGTCTTTCTTGCAAAAAGCGCTCAGAAGCTGAACAGAGTATTTTAACCTCGCCACTGCCAAATACAATTACCCCGACCTGTACAGCCCAGAATTCTTTTGGTTGCCAATTCATATTTCAAGTATCTTTTGGCATTACAACTGCCCTCACTTCTGTTTTTCATTGATTCTCTATGGTTTTGATTATTTTCTTAAACATGCATATATAGACAACAAAAAATTGATAATATCTTTTATTGGAGCAACTGTGTAGTTGGGAAACAAGTACAGTTGGTCCAATAAAAGATATTAGCAAACAGACCTTGCTTCTTGCATGTTTCCTGGATCAGTATGGCTGTAACAACACTCCAAATAGATGAAGCAAAGTTATTATTGAGCACAGAGTTTGCTTCTAAGGATGCACAATAATGTATTTACTTGCAGTATTCCAAGAGGAATATCATTTGGGTTCAGATCATGCCATCACCAAAGTACAACTCCCCAGTAAAATGGTGGGTGAAATGCATTCCTTTGTTGTTTTCTACCTGTTTCTAGTATCCCTCTAGGTTTTGGAAATATTTCTCTCTGGCATTTACAGTTCAGTTTCTTTTGTAGCCCTGCAACCAGTTTTCAGTTGACAGGGACTGTATTTTTATCCAAGTCTCTTTGATTTAGTTTTGTGAGGAAATGTCCATAAGACATTGTGGGCCAGATCCCTACTTGGCTTAAATCAATCAAATCATCGATCATTTGCATCAGCTCTGTCCGTACATCTATTGCTGAAACCACATATATATAAAGACTGCTATTTTTTTATCCCGCTGCTTATTTTGTAGTCAAAAAAGATCAAGCAGGTTTATCGGTCAGGATCCCCTCTTAATAACCCTGTATAAGAAGTATATAAATGTTTAACTAGACCACTAACTTTCTAAGAGCCTTTTTGGGTAGGCTGTCTTTCACTATGAGTTTTCAAAAGCATTTTGGTGCCCTTCGCTCTAAATTTTACTTATATTCAGAAAGAATCTATAACATGGGAATTTAAATTAAGGTATCTTAACTCCCTTTTTTTTTAAATAGAAAGAAATACCAGTTGTAAGAGGCCAAACTTAATCATATTACTTTTATGTTAAGTGTACAATTGTTGATTTTTTTTTAAAAAGACAAATATTTTCTAAACAGACTGAAGTGGGAATAATATTTAGAGATATTTGCAATTATTTTTATACCTCTTTTGCAGGTGTTGATTTTGTGGTGGTCTTGCATTAATTATACATTTACTTTTTGTTGTTTATTGATGCTTCTCTCCATCCTTACACAAGGCTATCTGAGAAACTCTAAGAGGATAAAAACCCTACTGGGAAGACATAGCAGGCTTCAATCATAAGTATTACCCTAAGAAGCAATCTGTCTTGCTCTAAGGACAATAATACAGATAGCTGTCAACTTGTACCTGCCATGTTTTATGAGAAGAAAAGTGAAGGTAAACCAATGATGTGACATACATCCAATAAAACTACAAGCATTGCATTTTACATGGCAAGAAGTATGAATGTTGACATTTTATATGTGCACCTCTACTTTCAATCTTCAACTCATAATATGTACGGAGTAGTTAGATCAATCTTTATCAAAGCCATTAGCTGTTCAGACTATATTTTCTTGTCTGTTCTTCTGCTATTTAATTCAATGGAGTGTTAATTCCCAGCTGTATTGTTGCCCTACCTTGGGAAAGCAAGAACAATGCTCTTAGGTTTTTGATTGAAAGCTGTTCAGTGAAAAAAAGAAAAGAAAAAAGTATATTTAGGGGCTATATTTTCACAAAAAGCTGAACTCAAAACTTCAGAATGAGCATGTGACCTACAAAGTTAAATATATGCTGCTGGTGAAATTTATTCTGATTAAAAATATTACGGCTCTTTTAAAAAAAAATAAACACAAAAGCAAGCAAGCAAAGCAAAAACCCCCAAATTCCTCAAAACAAAAGAAACCCGTGCTGTTGCTTGATGCTAGTTTTTAAAAATTACAGGGTCTAGTTAAAGATACAGAGAAACAATCCTTTAGTGACATGATGATTTCCCTCCCCCCAACCCAGTTACAATAGTGGCACTGAGCCAGTTTCAGGCAATGGAAATCCTAAGGGAAGGAACATAGGTGCAGTTCATGCTAAAAATCACCTGCATGAACTACAGCTGTGATATAGTTATTCACCATGTATTATTAAGTTTCATTTAGGCGTAGCCCACCTCCCTTCACTCTGATCAGAACAAGCCTAGTGAAAAGGATGTGAATAGCAGACTGGTGACGAGGCCCATCTCTTTTCCAGCATAAGTTTGCTGCCTCTTTGCTTGACACATGCAGAGAACGTTATAACATGACCTCCGGATTTTTACAGGTCTTTAATTAAATGGGGAGAAGCAGCATAAGCTACTGGTTAAACAAAACTGTTAAGCCTCCAAGGAGGTATTGCCAGATGGCAAGAGCAGGAGAAATGACAATGGAAAGCAGAGCAGTTCAGGGCATCGGGGCTTTCACAGAGTTTGTAGCTTTATCTATTTATTCTTCCACAGGTGACCATGTTTCCAAGCTCCTAGGACTGCAGCTATGATTACATGCTCTGAGCAGATATGTCCTTCTGCATTAGACAAACATTGTTTCCTGTGTTTGTAATCATGTAATTTCTAACACAACAGACACTGTAAGCATTTTGTGGGTGCACAGTTCGTGCTGGTAGGCAGCAAAACTAAAGCTCATCATTCATCCACCATATATTGCAAGCTTCCCCAAGCTGCTCCACCAATTTGCCTCATCCGCGCCCACAAAACAGTACATTTCAACACCAGGGATTTGTGCTGTTCAAGGCCTTGCTGTAATTGGTAACAAGGGTGTCATTTTATGTCAGTCATGGTGTTAGATTTTGTGATGATCCTTGGCTGAGCCACTGATAGGGAGAGAAGGGGTTGCGAGCTTCCTGTTGCAGTGGGTTTGAACAGGTTTTAAACAGGCAATCTCAGTCTTGGTATGTTATAGTAAAACCCTGTTTTTAGTGACGCTTTAAAAAAAAATGTCAGTGTGTGCACCTCAACTCAGACCAGTCTGAGTCCAGCGCTGGGCATAGTGGATGCTGTAGTTCTGAGAAAAGGAATCCAAAAATGTTCATGGATATGCGTGTGTTGCTGGTTTCAGCGCTATTGAAAGAAAGCCAAGTAAATGGAGAGGTGCGAGCTCTACTGACATTTCTCATTGAACGTGAGCGCTTCCTGGTGTTATGGGTACGAGGTCTTGAGGACAGCAGCCCAAAACTGTGCCTGCTCGAAGTGGCCATGGCAAATCTTTGGTTTGCTTTAGTCCATTCTAATAAAACCATTTCATATTGCTATATTAATGGAGCAATGGATTCTATTGGAATGATGGATTTAAACTAGTACGTATTTAGAACGGCAGTATCATTAAAAATGGATGTTTGGTTTACCTTCACCATGTTATTTCTTTATAAATATTGCAAGTCTATTAATTATTTTAATAATGTAGGTGGTAAATACCTATTTTTGTGGCACCTATTACCTGTGTGAGTAGATGAAAAACGGAGAATGCGCTCCCTGCTGGATCTTAACTACTTAAGAAAATAAAATATAAGGTTTATCATGCTTGGCCATGGCTTTAACTATTGGGCATCAATTTTAAACTGACACATTTCTTACTTAATAAAAGCAACAAAATCCTCTGTAGGACAAGGTTCAGTATAGTGATTTCCTATATTCTAATATTAAGAGCTTTGTAGTGACTTTATAAGCTAGAGCATGCTGGAGTGTCTGAGGAGGCAGCGAGGGTCAGACTGCTGAGGTCCCGCTATCATTTCTTGGGACTAGTCAGCCTATAGACCACCCAGGCAGACATGGTACTTCTGGTGGCTGTGGCAGAAGGTAGCTTCTACAGTGTCTTTCCAGAAATGCGGCATATGCTCCTCTTGTCAGGCTAGCTTCGCTATCACCAACCAAGGTGGAAAGGGTCTCATCCCTTATCCTATACCCTCTAGAGCAGGCTAGGAACAGACATTCGAAAAGCCTGAGTCTGAATTGATTCAATCTTTGCAGGTTAGTCTAACCTGGCTAGGCTGAACCGATGTGTAACTGTATAGACATTACCTCTGGACTGAGGAAATGCAGGCACATGCCTGCAGTGCCTCAGTGCCAGAGTAGCCCTCCCTTCCCTTCCACAGAGCTTAGCTATGAGGGGCATGGCCAGGCCCTGGCAGGATGCTCTGATTAGGGTGGGATTCTCCCCCCTCTTGCTGCTCCTGACTAGCAAGGGAGCCAGCAGAGCATTGATAACACAGCATTTAGCACCCTGTCAAGAAAACAAAAGTCTCTTTCATTAGTTCAGGCTCTTCTTATACAACTTTTTCCAAGGAAAGAACAGAGAGACATTACCACCTACCTGTTGATTAGCTCTAAAAAGTCCTAAGCAGACACTGTCCTGTCTGCCTTTGTCCTGTCTGTCTTACACAGACACCTCTCAGTATTAGCTACCATACCACATGCTGGCTACGTTCATGCTGTGGGGGAGGGAGTTGAGGAGGGGGGGTGCTGGGAGCACAGGGAAGCTAGGCAGATGCTGCTGTGCCTATGGTCTCTGCCAGAGCTCCAGCCAGGGAGCAGAAGGGTAGGGCCAGCCCTGCTCTGGAGGAGAGAGCCCCGCCCAGGGCTGCAAAGCATCTGGGATGCTGGGGGACTCAGGTTTAACTTAAACCAGGAAGGGGTTTGGGACAGACATTGCATAAACTATTTTGATCCAAATCAGTTAAGTCTGATACTACATTTAACCAGGTTTATTTCAAACTGGTTTCAGCCATTTTCAAACTGGTTTATATGCATTGAACATCTGTTCTGTTACAGATTTAAACCAGTTTCTGATCACTTAAACTGGTTTACGTGTAATGTGTGTCACTAGCCCCAAGTTCTGCCTATGGAGGGATGCTTAGTGTGTAGGACAGCTGCACATCAAAATGAATCTGTACTGCATTACCTTCATGCAACAGGTATAACATAATTTGGTGTCCAGAGTGCTACCATTAAAAGGTCTGTTTGTGGGCCACATACAAATGCTTTGTGGGTTGCAAGTGGCCTATGGGCTGTCTTTTAGGAACCCCTACCTGAATTGGTCTTTTGTTGCTCTTACAGTCAGGCAATGCATCATGTGATCAAAACTACCCACAAGAGGGCAAGTATTGAGGAAGGCTTTTTTGTCTTTTTCGCCCCTTGACCTTGTGCACTGGCCTACAGCAAGCCAAAGTCTGGCCCTGAGTACAGGATGACTGGAGCACATGGGGAGCCACTGCATTCTGTGCATGCCTCCTGCCCCTTTGCAGTTCAGAGTAGGGTCAGTGCCCTACTTTGTAAAGAATTCAGTAAATGAGTGTCAAACAGGTGTTTAAAAATAATCAAGCCAAGAATCAAGTTGTACTTTTGCCACTTTGCATTCTTATCCTTAGATGCACAGCCTGAGATGTGTGTGTATGTATGTAAATCCCTTGAAATATTATCCAGTTCACATTACTTAGAGGTCATATTCTCACCAAAGGGGATAAAGGGCCATTAAACTATTGGGTCTTAAAATGCCAAACAGGGATTACTGATCATGTCTTTCCTTTCCTTTCTCCTTATCTTCAGTTTAGAGAAAAAATTGAAAAATTAATTTCCATCACATTTAATCATCAACTCCTGTTGGATTAAAACCCAAGCATGGAAAGTAAGGGTATATTTGACCTCAATACATTTTTAAAGATAACAAGGAAAAAAACCAGAGTAAGAGCTGCCTTAATTTTGGGGTTAACCAGATGCCCACCTATTTGGGTGGCTTCTTTTGTTTTTCTGGCTGCATGCTTACCTCTGGGGTCAGTGCATTGTTATCTGATGTCTGGCTGGACAGCAGAATGTGCGTGAAACCATCTTCCTTCCGGACCACAATGTCCCTGAATCGACAGTTACTTTCATTTTGACGCACGCTGTACCTTAGCCTCTTATCAAATACGTAATCCTTCTCCCCATCCAGTTTCCTTTTCACAGTGCTGTGCAGGTTCAGGCCTCCATTGGTCAGAGAGGTACCTTTTAAATGCAAACAACCAAAATGTACACATGTAATTAGGTCTGTACAGGCAAAGAAAACAGCACAGCATCTTTTACCAGCTTAAATTTCACAACACATATGAGTCAGCCTTTTTCAGGGGTGGTCAAAAATGTGCCCAGCAAGCCAGCTGTGGCTAATAGAAATTCTGTGGCCTCTGGCTACTCTCGTTTCTACTACAGGTGCAGCTTTTACAGGTATATCCTGGCATACAGTGCTCTATCATGCTTCAAGCAGAAAGCCACTCAGTGCAGATGAATCATGGCATATGGGAGTGGTAGTGACAACATGCTGCACCTTTGTAATGAAGATGTGAGCAGTTGGAATTTAGTCTTTTATGTGGATTTGGGGTGATGGTTAGGTTCATGGGAAAATTCCAATTCAGTTTTCTTCGACAAAGCTTAGCATGATTGATTTAGTCCATTTTCTCTCTTCCAGAAGTACAGGTTGTTCTGTTTATAATGAGCAAAAGCCACTGTCAGTTCCAGCTGGCAAATTCAATGCAGGATCCTCAGTTGTACATCTTTATAGTGACGTAGCGGGGCAGGGCGGTTCTTATCAAAATATGCAAATAATTTACTGCTAAGCTGCTATTCCTACCAAGCATCTCTCCCTTATAGGCCCAGAAGTCACTATTAATATAACAAGCTAGCCACTGCAATCTGGATGTTGTGGTATTTGAGATTCTGAAATGTTTTCTTAGGCTTATGAAGGGATATAACTGTGACATGTCCTATACTAGTCTGTAATAACAATAGACATTGCTTTTCACAGTCACCCATACTCAACATTGCATTCCATTCATTAAAGGCATTAACGCTGCTGCCATTTTTCAGGATACATAGTGATAGGGAAAAGTCAAATCATTGGCAAGAAAAAAAAGGATTCCTCTTTAAAAACAAAACCAACACAACAAAACAGCAGTTTACTGGGAAACATTCAGTTTATCGTGAGTTCTACTTGTGGCAAGCTGTAATTTTTACTTTAGCCCATTTTTATTATTCCCATGGGATAGTCAGGCGGTATGTTAGCACTGGTTACAATGCTCAAGTAGGCCAAAGGCTGACTTATGGGGTCATGAAAATATCCTTGGGACATTCTTTTTCCAAGTTTTCTTTTGCAGTTACAGATATTTTAAATTTCTTTGCCATTAAAATGAATAGATGGCATACAAAAATAGAGGCAAAGCCACTATATTCACTTGAAACAGTGGTAAGCTTATTTTTTGTTTATACAGTGATAGACTCAAAACTGCCAGCCTGAGGGAGAAAATGAAGAACAGTTGGGTTTGTGTCCAGATCTTCATATCATTGTTGGGTTTTTATCTCTAGAAGGGATGGGGCCTACCAAAAGATTTCAGAATTTTTGAGTGCTGACAGTCATGCAAGCCTGTTCTGACTTATGGCGCTTTACATAAAATGCTATGAGTTACAGCACCCCACCAATCCAACAGCCGCTCACCTGCTGGGTTGAGGGGTGGGTGTGGAGAATTAAGCTCCACTTTGGAGCCAATCAAGCCTGTGTAGCCTGCCTCCAGCCTCTCTCCCCTAGTCCCCCCTGGCCCTCCCAGCTCCAATGCTGTCTGCAGGAAGGGAGGGTGAAGAAGGGAGGGGAGCAAGCTGCAGGCTGGGGTTTGCCCAGCCTGAGCTGGAGGAGTGGTTGGAGGGAGGGGGGAGGGGGGCTCTAATCCACCCACGCTTCCTCCAGCTCAGGCTGGGCAAACCTCACTCTGCAGCTTGCCTCCCCTCCCTGCTCCCTTTCTGTAAACAGCACTGGGGGCAGAGCTGGACTGATACAGCCCAGCCCTGATCATACAACAGATTGACCATAGCCACCAGAAGTTCCCTAAGGCATTCCAGAGTGGAGCACCTTCATCTGATCCCTCATTTGTTAAGGGTTAATTTGTCATGTAGTCAGCCACTTTTAAAGCACTCTGCAGCTATGCTTGTATGTTATGGCATGGCTGTAGAGTGCTTTCAGGGGCCAATCACGCAACAAATATAACTTCTGTCTGTGCCCTTTGAGGGAGAAGTGTAATGCAAACTGGAAAATGGATTTTTATTTTGGACCACATATAGATTATAAAGAATGTGAGCCCTGGTTTGAAACAACTACCTTCTGTCCATAGTCTAGATATTTAATTACAGTTGATGTTTGAGTAGCTGATTGAGCTATCTGATTAGGCCTCGGTAAACAGTAGATCGGGCAAATGTTCCTATTATGTAAATTGCCTGATTCTACTCTGCAGTTATCTGTATTAAAAAGTAGATTCAATGTTTAAGTGTAGTTAACTGACAGTGTTTAGCCTTATTTTGAAATATATATATGTACGTAAATAATTTTGAATAATTCCCTATTTTCAGTGATTCAATAGATTTTGATAAAGTTAAATTATAAACAACTATTAGTTATACTTTGCAATGGTTTTGAAAGGTGGTTATTTAATTGAATTTTGAACTGAATAATTGAATTCAATTGAATTTTGAAAAAATTGACAAATTTCAATCAGTTCATTAATTTAGAAAGAATGTTTGAAGTCAAAGGGAATTAGTTCTTTGTTCTTTTGACAAGAATTGTTTGCAAATGCAATAAAACCAAAACAGATGTAATTTAATGCTTGAAATTTACAAATTACAACTTATATTTTATGCTGCTTCTGTGTTTATAATGACTCACCAGTAGAGTATAATGATTTATTTGTCTGCGGTTTATTCCTTTTTTCTGCTCTTTAATTAACTGCAAACTAAGGCCTTGTATCTTGCAAACACACATGTGTTTAAGAAGAGTTGTCTGGGAGTCACTGGGGCTAGTTGTGAAGTTAAACAGCGTGCGTCGGCAGGACTGCAGCCTGATGTGAATGTTTACTGATTTGCATTGCATTTGGAATTATCCCAAAAACACTTTACATGAAAGCATGTCAACCCATGATTGTCTGCAACCAGCTCTCCTCTACATCTTCAACTACTTCCATTCACTAGCAGAACGTGTTGTCAAGAACACTTGTGCCTAACTGGAGAACAAACTGGAGTGTACAAACAGTTGAAGGAAAACCAATGAGCTTTCAAAATGGCTTCATGAACACTTGGCCTGCGTTCTGAAGTTGGTTAGAGAGGTTTTCCCTTCTGGCCTTGAAATCAAGGAATCTGAAAAACACCTGAAGTGAGCCCTCAAGCAAACGCTTACTCAAACAAATATTTATCAGTTCAACTTTTCACATGTATTCTTGAGAACAAACAAGAGTACTGGATGTAAAGATATTAATTAAAAAATAAATGGGGATGAGAATAATAATGAAGTCAATTCATCATTTTTATTTGAAAAATAAATCAAATATATATATTTTTTCCGTTCGATATTCAATATGTTGTTTGGTCCATCAACAACCATCTAAAGATCTGACGAGCTAGTAAAGTTGAAAGAACTCATGAAATATGGTGGAAGTTGCCTTAGGCTAACAGCAGGGTAATCTGCATATGACTGAGGAATAAACCACAGGTATTTTAAGTACAGATACTAAGGGAAGGGTCGGGAACTAATCCCTCAGGAAAATCCAGCACCGTAGAAACCCTCTTGTCAATCAGTGTATTATCACTGTTGGCTCCTTATTTGTTCAAATAGCAGGCCAAGGGTGGGGAAGTTGAATGTGTTAAAAGAAGTTAGCTTTACAACTGTATGAGATGCAAAGTGCATGTCTGTTGACAGGAATTTAACCACCAGGATGTCTGTACCCCACCTACACTGCACTTGAAAAACATAAATGAGACTAAATAATTTTCAAGAAGAGCCGATTAACGGGAGACAATCCAGTAAGTGGATTGTTATTTTATACACTAAACCTAATCCACAGTGCAGCCAAGATCCACAAATGAATTGCCATCGTAATAAATGACAGAACGTAATCGTTGTAATAAACCAGAAGATGTAATCAACAAAAGCCAAAGACAAGGCCCAAATTAAGCCCAGCCTAACTTTGTCTGATAACATGCACAGATGTAGCAGTACCAGGTTTACAGTAGCACAGCTACCGGCAGCTGTTTTAGCAGGGCCGATGCACATAAAGTATGGATTATACACAAAAGTATTTCTCAGAGTCTTCTCATAGTGAAATCCTACACCAAAATATTGGCCATCTCAAGTTGTTGGTAAATAACATGCCTGAGGTATCCACTCTGGATTGCCTCAGCCTTTCCAAATGTAATTAAATAAAGTGTCTTCCTCGCTGGCAATTTAGCCTGGGACAGGAATGCTGTGTAACCACTAGCGCCTGCTTTTATACTTGGTAGGGTAACAGTTAACACCTTAATATGTCAAGATGAAAAATGAGTATGGTTCAGAGCAAATCTATGCATCCCCAAAACAATGTATAATGAATGCATGTGAAATACATTATGGGATGTTGCAAATATACCCAGGAAGCTTCAGGTATCTGTGAATATGCTTTTGCCAGCCTAAACATTTAACTTACTTTTTTGGTGCTCAGTCTATAAGACTGGATATAAAAAGTGGGCAGGAGAGAACATTTTTTTATTATAGCTAGAGCTCTAATCTATTTATAAACCACCATTCAATCTACAGTTAAGCTCAAAGAAAGCACAAAGAAAAGGCATAGAGATCAGAAGGAAAGTTTAATAAAGGTCATTGTGGGATCACACCACCATGTTGCTGCTGTTCAGGAATGCCTACAAGCCTAGTTGAGTTCCAGGACCAGTTGCAACTAGCACTCTAAAACTGCACAGAAACAGATTTACAGGCTAAAAAGACCTGGCAGTCACAGCAGGAAAAGGAGGAACAGACAGAGGATGCAATTAGATTAAAGACCACCAGCGTTTCAGGGGGAAAGCAAGGAAGACTCAAGCCTCCCGACTGTCCAGTGCTGGCACAGCCTGCTTCTCAACCTTACCATACTGTTAGCTCAGCCCTGATGGTTTAACTTGAACAGGTTTGTCGCCTACCTGTTGCAAGGGTATTCTAGAAGAGGAACTGAAAATAATACATAAGGACATATCACTAGGAACGAACCCCCTGGGTCAGCTGAATCTTGTTCCCTTTTATGACAGACCTTTGATAAGTTTATCAAGCATCTTCAGACTAGTCAGGTTTTGCCTCAACTACTCTGATGGGAAGGCTGTACGTCATTTGTCTCGTAGAAGCCTTCTAATGCACAGCCTAAGTATATAGATGGTTAATGTATAACTACTTGTTCTTTATTCTTCAACAGTTTCCTTCCTCCGAGTTTACCCCCTTGACCACAGAGTCCCAACGCATCCCCTCTTTGCCTTGAGTCTCTTTTCAAAAGGCAGGCTCTCCTTTCCCCAGTCATCTTAGTAGCCCTTCTTTGCATGCCTTCTTTCTTGAACACGGTCACCAGAGCGGTACAGTCTCATCAGTGCTGTCTCCATGTTAGTTCCGGTTTGTTTTTTCAAGTAGCAGTTTTAGACTGAGGTAAAAAAAATAGAGCACTTGCCAGGTTACCCCAAAGCAACTTACTTCTATCCTTCCCTCTTGTTTCTACCCCAGTTGTGGCCTGAAAAAAAAGCATATTTTTTGGTTGTGTTGCACTGTCTGGACTTGTCTAGAACAAATGAAACGGAACAATCTAAAAAGAGAGAGGAACAGTCGACTAGGTTGGTAGAGAATATTTCAATTAAGAGCATCACGAAACTACAAAGGTTTTCCTAATGAAGAAACACAGAGGTTAGTGATACATGACAGGCAGGAATTTTTCAGCAGATGGTAGGCAGAGCTAGAGCAGCACAGGAGAGAAAGAGAAAATGTAAAGGGAAATTTTTTGAGGCTGTCAAGAAACTTGACAAAACAATCACTCTGAATTAACGTATCATGAAAGAAGCAGACAGAAGTGTGATAATAAAAGTCAACAAATATCATCAGAAAGAAAACTTGCAAGGTGGAGGGGACCTCAACAGATGTCCTGGAGTGTACCTGGCATTTGGTAACAGTAAGCATAGCAAGCTTTGGAAAAACCGTTCACTTTTGCAAAAGACAGATCTGGAAAGCGAACAGTAATGGCAATGGGTATCCTTTAGTTTTTTGGCCAGATGCACAGAAAACAAGAGAGCAACATAAATTCATATATGCCCTGCCCTACATAACTGATGGCCAAGTCCTTTCAGCTGTTTCCATTCCATAGGCAGTAGTGTTGTGCATTGTAAGAGTCGAGCTAATATGGACGTGCAGTGCAGCCTCCTCGTGGACTGAATTCAAACTGCTCAAATCATTTTATGTTGCCTCCTCCTGTCCTCTGGACTAGAAGCCTGGCTCTTGGGTGGAGGCAGATATGAGTACACCTCCTCAGTTGTTACCCCATCTGTAACATCATATAGTTCAATGTAGGTAACAAATTTAATAAAATAGATTAAAGAAGACTGCGTTTAAAAGGGGGAATCCAGAATGGATTTTTTTGTAAAGTTACTATTTTACTAAGAGATGTAGATGACATCTTGGAATTATAAAGGTGTAGATATTATTACTGTACATCAAAGGGACTTTAGTCTTTTAACAGTTGCTGATTCCCCAACAAGCATTTTTTTGGTGGAAGCTGACAAATACTGCATAATCTGGAGTTTCCAGAGGAGGAACTTAATATTCCCCTCCCACACAGAGACTTGTGGAAGAGAGCAATGAGGGTTTCAGAAATTCCGAGAGCATCTACACATGTGCTTTAAGGTGGACTTGACTAATTAGCTCTGCAGTAAAGCAACACCATCTAAACATGCGGCACTATTAGGCTGAAGTAAACTAATTAACTCCACCATACGATAGTACTGCTGCCTGACAAACGTACTAGCCTATGGCGGAGATTAGTGCACCGCAGCACACGCGTAGACAGTGACTAGGGATGGCTGGGGCATGAGTGTGCTCCAGTGCAGTGCTGCCTGCCACTAGCCCTGCAACTGGAGCATCCTTGTGCCCCAACCAGCCCCTCTGCAGCACATTGAGCTGGGGCAGAGCAGCTCCGGGCTTGCAGGCTGATCCCCAGACACCCTGCCAGCCGGGGTTTTGCTATCTTGGCTCAATATGCTGCAGTTTCAGCACACATGTAAACTCTGTGCCTGGGAGCAATAAACTCTGGTGTAAACTGCGCTGGAGTTTATTCAGCCGTTCTAATTGCATATGTAGATGTGCCCTCCATGAGGAAATGTTTTTTGGCAGTCATCTGCTCAGGAGGGAGGGTGCAGATTGTAGGAAAGGGGGTAGTTTCACAACCCTGCAGATCCTAGTGAACTTTCATGGAATGGAAACCCATGGCCTGAAGACGATGGAGCCAAGTAAAACTTCCACCAGCGCCTGAGTCTCCAACCACTCATTGATACCTGAGTGCCTGGATCCTGTCACCTGACCCTCCACTTCCCCTCTATAAGACCAGGGAGAGGAATGGGAAGTATTTGAGCAACAGGGCTCTTCTTGAACCTAGGCCACTCTGGTGACCTCTACTTGCTTTCTGACCTCTTGGTTTCCTGACTTGGCTCGCTCATAGACTGTACTCTCCTTTTGCTTCCCATTTCTAAATTCAACTATTGCCACGATCCAGCAAGTTTGATCTTACATTTCCCCAAGACCCAGCTGCCTATGTCCCAGCACTGATACACAGATGCTTTGATCATTCTGTTTGAGAATTAAAGGGTTTGCTGGTGAAACCAGCTGTAGCATGTGCAGGAAAGGTCTACCTAAGTGTGTTTGTGTGTATATAAAATTGGAACCACTGGGAGGTAATTTAATAAGCCACTGAAACAAGTCCCCAAATGTGAATTATTTATTTCTATGGGTATGTCTAGTGTCTTTATAGATAGACAAAATATATGATTTTGAAAATTAATTACAGATTTTGTTTTTTGAGGTAATAACTATGACTTTCTAGTTAATTATATCTTTAGTTCTTTATGCATTGTTCTAATTAGGGAGAATCTCTTGGTTCACGGTGATGGGATATCGAATCATTCACCTCTTTCCAGTCAGCTTGCAGGGATCATGACTTAAAACTTGATATCTCTCCTGAATTAAAAGGAGGTGGTCATGTTAGTCCAATACTAAGTGAACATGTGCCTGTGTTACAACCATTGTCACCTGTATTGCCTTCTTCTAACAGTGCAGATGAGAGGCAGAACATATTTGAATATGCTTGGAATACTGAACAATAATACATATATTTTTTTATTTATCTGTAGTCCCTTTCAAACTTCCCAAAATCCTTACAGCAGGGAACATGACTCCTCACAAAGCTCTAGTGTAAGCTGTAACAAATAGCATTTTAAACCTGTTGCCTGCTTCTCACTATCCCTACTTTCTGTCTGCTTCCTTTTGTGTTGGAAGCTTGGTCCATCTTCCTTTTTAATGCTGCGTATTAGGGCTGTGCAAAATTTTGCCCAGCGTTGCATTTCAAAGCTGTTTTGATATGCTCGAAACAGTGAAATCGAAACGAAACAAAAGCCCTCGAACCAGCTTTACAAGGAAACAGGAACTTGAAACATCTGAAAGTTTTGAAACGTTTTGAAGCCAGGCTTACTGGCTTCAGCACAGGTCCCAGCCGACAGCATCTGGCTCCTCTCATCTAACAGGCAGACTGGGTGCATGCACCCTCAGGAGGACTCTGGTACAGCCCTCCCGGCGGTGCTGGTGGGCTCCCGATCTGCCCCCGCCTGCACCCAATATGATTTCACGTGCCCTGGATGCGGCTTCCTCACTACCTCCCTCCCCCTGGCTGCTGCCAATGGTGGCAGTGGCTTCTTTGCATCCAAGGTGCACAGGATCAGGGCAGGGGCAGATCCCTGCATGAACTGATTTGCCCTGGGCCCTGCACCCTCGACCTGTGGAGACAGAAGTCGGATCAGAATGGTGCTGTTTTGCTACTGCATATGCATTGACTACTGCACTGTGACACCAATGGGGGCTGTCACTGGGAATGCTGCTAGACAGAGAAGATTCAGAAGAAACTTATCGAAGCTCAAGACTTAATGATCAGAATTCAGCTTCACTTTGGTGCTGCCTGCAGGGGGGACAGGATGGAGCAAGAGACGAGGGCAAAACACAAGAGTAGATGTGAGACAGTAGGAAAGACAATATAAAATCTTTATAAAGAAATGTTCTAAGGAGCTTGATTCATCAGATGCCAGCTGGGGCCATTCATAAGGGTAAGAACACCCAGGAGCACAGGCAAAAAATCCTGTCTTGAAACAGAGCTCTATTATAGGTATTATTTAGACAAGGGCTGGTTTGTCTTCCCGGCCTTTTTTTTTTCCTTTGGGAACAAATTCTAGGACCCTCATAGTTCTCATCTTTTATTTTCCCCTTTTCACTTAAAGTATAACCCCCCGTGCTTTCTGAACAGGTATATTTTACACTGGGAAGTAAAAGAGATCAATAAATACAGAAAAATATATTTCTCAAAAACAATTTGTTCACCTTTGCTAGTAAGTAAAGTC
The DNA here is from genome assembly GCF_001723895.1 of Crocodylus porosus. NCBI lineage: Eukaryota > Metazoa > Chordata > Crocodylia > Crocodylidae > Crocodylus > Crocodylus porosus. Next base: position 33,253,344 of record NW_017728915.1, on the reverse strand, counting down.
TAGAAAAATACAATATACACTGCTTTTGGAACTTGGTTTTTGAATACACCTAGGCCCCATTTCAGCAAGGTATAGAAACCTATGCAGTGAGTGTTAAGTATGTTGGGACTGAGCTTTAAGCTTGTGAGTAGCCCCACTGGGGTTATTTGGGCCAGCACAAGGTTGAGCTTGTGCTTCCATGTGCTTTGTTGGATTGAGGGCCTTTAACTGGACAGTGGAGTGTAGGTGCCTTATGTTCCATCTCTTGCCTCCACTAATACACACAAACTGTGCCCTAAAGATTGCATGCAAACATGAAAGGTTTGAAGGTAAAGGGCACCTTGGTAATTCTCAGGCTTTAAATTTCAGGTATAAGCTTCCATATATCTCAGAAGTAACAGCAGAGGTGGCAATCTGTGACAGGTCTGGGGGCAACTATAAGATGTAACATTGCTGGATTAGCAAAGGAACATGCTGAATATCCTCATCTCACTAAAACCATAATTAAAAAAATAATTTAAAACACCAAGATGGCCCTGGGAGCACCCCCAAGGTCAGCACAACCCTACAGGGCTCCTGTAAAGGAAAATTGTACCTCTCTAACCTAGTAGAGTTGCCTGGGTGTGTCCACTACGTGGTGAATAATAAAATGCTGGTGACACCATAGAATTTATATTGACTTCTGAAAAGTCGTTGACAGAGTTATTCACAAGAGGCTATTAAGGAAACTAATACTGTCATGGACTAGAAATTGGCTAATAAAAATAAAGAGTAGGAACAAATGGTTACTTTTCATCATGGCAAATGATTAACAGTTGGCTGCCCCAAGGACCTGTGCTAGGATTGGTTTATTTAATATACGTGTTAATGATCTGGAAAGGGAAGTGAACAGTGTGATGGGAAAATCTGTAGAGAATACAAAATTAGGTTAGCAAAGACTAGAAAGGATTATGATGGACTTCACTGGGTCCTAACAAAGGTATGTGAATTGGCAACATAAGAGCACATGAAAAGCGCAGTGGAAGGGATCGCTAGACCTACTCATATTGCTGGGTTCTTAAGTATTGTAAGCAGTCAGGGGAAAAACCAGAGGGTCACCGAACAGCTCAGTGAAAACTTCCACGTTGGATGCAACGGTAATCAGAAAGCAAACAAAATGTTAGCCTGTATGTCGAAAGGGAGAGGGAATATTTCCTAAAACGTTGTATTGCTCTGATACCTTTCCATGGTACGTGCTCTCCTGGAACGCTTAGTTTAGTTCTGCTCACACTATCTTGCAAAAATACAGCAAAAACAGGAGGAGTGAGAGAAGGACAATATAAACAATCAGAAGTGTGGAAAAATCCCCATGTCGGGATAGATTGGAAAGACTAGAACTGTCTAGTTGACTGGGGAGATGGATGGTAAATCAGATGTCCCATTCAACCTTTCACATAGTCTAGGAGCAAGGAGACAGTCGATGAAATTGAAAGGGAACAGAATTAAACCCAATAAAGGCAACTGATAACTAAAGCATAGAAATTACTGCTACAGGCGTCTCAGAGCTGAAAAGCTTAGTAGGATTTAAAAAAGAATCAGAATCAGGCATTAATATTGATAACAAGGAGCTCCACTGTTATGTTAAACTAGATAATTTTTATAGGACTATAAACCTACATTCTGCAGGGCCTAGGCCAACTACTATGTATTGCGGTAAGAGAAACTTCCCTCAGAGGCAGGTTATAAAAAATACCATCTCAGTAAAAAATTTGATGCTGTGGTTTTCTGTACCTTCTAATGAAGCATCTGTCTTGCATTTTCTGATGTACTAAATGGTGGTCAGAAAGATGCGCTAACCTGGTGTAGTAGTTCTAAATAATTAGCCATCAAATGTTGGTCATAATAAACACCTTAAAATTAACCAGACATACTTTTCATTGTATTTCAAGGCCACATTAATACTAATGTTATTTCCAAGTCAAGCCTATCCTTTCTGGAAAGCTGGGCCACTGCACACACAACTGAGATGGTATTAGGCATTTGGTAATAACCAAAATTTCAGTGTTGTACCTACATCAACTGCCTCCCCCACTCCATGTCCTCTCATCTTCCCCACGAACAGGACCGAAGCACTGAACAAAGCTCCAAAGCCCACACTGCTTCATGCCACTCAGTGGGAAAAGGAAGGGAGGTGGAGGAAAAGATGGATGGAAAATGGTACAATTTGTGGGGAAAGAGTTTGGATCTTTTTTCATTTCCTTCTCACCATATTACCCAGGCAGCAAGACAATTAATTTTTCATGAATGGCACTCTGTTTGCAATTTTCACAATTAAAACCCAACAGAAAGGACTGTAGCTGTTTAAATCACATACCGATTCCATTCACAACAGGCGAATCGTTATTAACTTCCAACACGCCGGGCAAATCGTGTTCTCCTTCATGGTCATTTAAATCCAAGTTTTGCTGTTGTGAGCCATTCCCAAAATGTCTAGAGTCCTTCTCGTGACCAGCATCTCCATTCTGTAGGCCACTATGAGGCTTTTTCAATGGCATGATCTGTAAACCACTGGGGGTAGTTCGGTAAGTCACAGTTTTAGCAGCCCTGTCGCCAGCCGATGCTGGCTTTGCTGTATAACCCCTTTTCTGTTTTTGAAGAGATGGGTTAATCCTCTTTCTTTTATGTGTTGAGCCTTTAGACTTCCCAGATTCAGAAGGTCTGTGCGGTATTTTCTCAACAGATGATCCTCGGCTTTCTCGTAAAAATTTTGGTGTGCTGGCCTGTTTCCCATGTTTTGATCGCTTTTCCCTAGTCACGTGCAGTCCATTGAACTCATCAATAAATTCCTCACAATGCAATAGGTGATGCTCAGGTTCCCAGGTGTCTTCATTGCTTCCATAGCCTTTCCACCTGATAAGATATTCCCATTTGCCCTTTTTGTTTTTCCTTTTGTCTACGATTCTCTCCACCTGGCAGAAGAAGGGAAAAGATCATGAGTTGTCTGAAAGGAAAATAATTCAAATTCTGAAAAAAAAATAAAAAATTCAGAGTCTGATCCTCATTTTCACCCCAGACTCTTTATGTAAAGGGGCTGGAGTGAAGATGAGGGTCAGGGACCTCATGCATGTTGCTTTATGTATTAAATGAAACTGCACTGAACACGGAGTATCCCTTGAGCAGGTTACCCAAAAAACTTGCAAAAATCGGATGGAAAAAAGAAATCTTCATTTTGGCACCCACCTACTACCACATCAGATGTCAGCAGACCATGGCTGATTGTTGATGTGGATCTAGCTGGTTTCTGCATATGCTACTCGATACTCCTTTTATGCACCACTGTTACATGTGTCCATTTGTCAGACAGAGCTGCTGGTATATCAGAGGGATGTAGCAGTCCCATTTGGTGTCTTAATAGCAAGGTCGTTTCCAGGTACTCACCCATTTTTCCTTTTGGAGAAATCTTCATTGTAATAACATACAATAGTGTTTTCTAAGTATGGCCATATCTAATGCTGGAAACTGTGACAGCCTTCCTCTAAGCCGATACGAGGCTGAGGAGCAGTAAAGAAGGAATGCTGTCATTGAAACACATGTCTGAAGTGAGACCCCGCCAGCCCTCTTCATATGAAAGTGTGTCTTTTCCTGTACTTCCTATTTGCTGAGCACTCAAGTCTGCAGACACGGCCTGCTGTCTGTTGCTTTACCTGTTTTACCGCTTCTATTTCGTCTCTGAAAGAAGATGACCAATTAGAACAAAATGTGTGGTAATTCTACAAACTGAGGGGTAGTGTTCAATTTTGCGTGTGCCCTTTTGTGTGTGCCATCTCGCACAAACTCAGAGTTTTCTAGGAGGGGCTACATTTGCTTGTATGTGTTGATATTTTGCACCCACAGAAGTGGATGTGAACTTACCCCATTCACTTTTTACTGATCTGTCCTGCAGACACTAACAAAGTGATTTGCATTTGACACCAAACTTAATTTGTGTTTGCAGATGTTTGCAGTCAGTAGCAATACTATTAACTAACAGTGATAAGGGTAGTTAGTGTGATAATTTTTATTGGTCTCTTGGAGTAAAAAGCCTGTTACAAACTATGACACTTGCCTTCTCACACAAAAAAAAATCTTACATATCTGCTTGACAGTTGTCCCAAATTTCTGTTCTGAACTATTTACTATTAATTCCTTAACAGACCCTGTTAAAATAGCTAAGTGAAGCCTTATTGTACATGCAAATACAGAACTGTTTGCACAATTACTTTTTTGGCATGCATAAAATCGATGCACTTATTGTATCAACTGCAGGAATGATGAAACATTAGTGACCAGCATGCTTGTCATTCTTGGCCACAGACGATGTCCTCCCTGAAGTTTATGCCAAACTGACCATACTCATAATGAATAATAACTGATAATAACTGCTCCTACCTGGCTCCTTCAGTGATGTTTTAATGTAATATTTTAGACATCACGTACTTATGTAATTGGGTCTATGGAACCATTGAAGGCACTGAGCAGCACGAGGAATATGTTGTAAAGAAAGGGATGCTTCTGTTAACACAGGTTTTTAATGAGCAATTATGGGAAAAGGGATATGTATTTAAGAGTAAGACCTTTCAAGGAATTTAAATCCTTGTGCCAGATACAGAAGTTCATGTAGGCTCCTAACTTCTATTTTGGTGCCTAAAATTGATGGGCATTTAGATGTCTGAATATCTTTTTGGATGTAGGTCCATTTGCTTATCTTTAGATTTGAAGCTATGAAAATGTAATCTGTTTTTAATTAATTGTAATTACAATTAGCATCCTAGGATCCCGAAGAAATTCACTTGAAAAACAGAAATAAGTACCTGAGAGTTAACCAAATTACAATTTCAATGCAGTGCTTGTAATCAGAAATTAAGGACTGCTTTTCTAAAATTGAATAAAGCATGGTGGGTGTCTAGTGCTTCTGTGGATTAGTTATGAATCAAAGTTTACATACTTCTATTTGTTCCCAGACCAAAAGTACATTAAGGTAGACCAAGAGCACATACTGGTAAATAGGTTAAAATACCTACAAAATAATTCCAGGCCCACATGAGAAGACTTTTACCAGCAGCATCTGCTGGGCTCTGCCTGCAACCTGCAAGCCACGCTCACCAAGAGAGTGGAAAGTATTGGGGTGGGACAGCTGAAACTACCTGCCACTTCATTCTGACTGCTTGTGCCTGCAAGATAAAACCCTGGTGCGCCTGAGTTTATCTTCCACCTGCAAGCGATGAGTTAACTGTTGTTTAATTCCTTATCTATGCAGACAGAGGTAGTGAGTTAGCATGCCTGCTGCACCCAGGGGGGCAGTGGAGCTCGGGTGGGCAGGGTATGGATGTGAGGGAGGGTGGGGTTCTCTCTCTACACACTCCCCCCCATTCATTCATAGCCCCAGGCACTTGTGGCCTGCCCAGGCACTGCTGCCCAGCGCTGCACGGCTCCAGCCAGAGCTGCACATAGTGGCAAGGAGTACAGCCAGGCTGGCCTGCCTCTATTGTGTGGGGCTCCCTGTGGTGCAGGGGTAGCTTCCCACACTCGCGCAAGCCCCGCACAATGGAGCTGGCAGCCTTCCATGCGCAGCTGCCGGGAGCCTGCTGGCAGTGGCCGGGAGTCCTGCCTCCTGCTTCTGTGGCAGCAGGGAGCAGGGAAGGCCACTGGCTCCATCGCGCAGGGCTTTCCTGAGTGGCGCGCAAGTGCTGGGAGCTCCACGTGCGCTGCGGGAAGCCACGTGCAACAGAGGCGGGCTGGCCTGGCTGTGCTCTTTGCCGTCGTGTGCAGCTCTGGCCGGAGCTCTGTGCTGCCAGGCAGCAGTGACTGGGTGGGCCATGAGAGCCCCAAAGGCCCACCACCTCCTGCTGCTGCCACTGGTGGCAGAGGCTGTACACCATGGAGGAGTGTGGGGGGGGGTCCCCGCAGCCCCCCCCACGCGCCACAAACTTCACACACCCACACAACCCCCCCACCTATACATACACCCTGCAACATACTCTATACCCCTCCAACACGTACAAACCCCACGCACCACCATACACCCCCCAACTCCCTCCCCCCCCAAAATATACAAGAGTAAGACTTTTTGAGCTATTTTGCAATCATCTCTATATGCACTACACAAACACAGATCAGGACAAAAATATTTTTTGTAATAAAATTAAAGTATGTTATAGTAGGTGTTTGACTTTTAGTATATGATTTGGTTTCTGATTCAGATGGTAACTCCCCTCCCAAAATGAGTACTTGCAGAGGCAAGGGGGAGGACTGCTGGTGGCAAAGATAAGGGGTTAGGGGCAGGGCTTCTGGTCCCAAGATGGTGACCAGGTGGTGTAGCACCTATCAAGGGGATGGTGCTACCCTTGTGGCCCTTGACAGCTCACCAAAACTCATCAAGCAACTCTCCAGCTGAAATAATTGCCCACCCTGCATTAAGGCAAAGCTGACATCAGTGGTTGGTTTTCAAATTAAGGACCATGCTACTCCTGGTGCCACCCAACTGGCTGACTGTGAACGGGTCTTGGAATACCTGGTGCAGACCACCTTGGCATGATGAAACTGCTGCCCAGCTTCCCTTCATCAAGCAGTGTGATGCTGAGCGTGTCAGTGCACTTTGCAGATGCCATGCTCCAGAGACGCCACCCTTCTGTTTATTTTGCCTTTTCACACAGTCTTCAGAGGCTCACAGCAGACCATCCTGCAGCCTCCTGGCTGTGATCTCTCCCCTTTATGCACAACCCAGCAGGACGTGGATAGATGCTCCAGAGAAGAATTCTCAATGTACACCTACAGATCTGGAGGCTCCACAACAGCTACCATTCAGAATGACGTGCATCTCCTTGGAGAGGGACTCAGAAGCTTAGAAACTGGCTCCTCAAATGATCTCCAAGCAAAGATCATCCCTGCCCAAACCGCTTCTGCATCTGGCCCTTGTACTGACTCCCCAAAAGCTTGTTGTTGAAAAGGAGCAAGGCATCAGTGGGGACAAGCTCTTCCCAAAATACTAATGCACATATATATTACATACGCTAGCAATTAAAATAATAGTGTGTGTAATATATATAAATATATATTGGTATATATTATACCTAGAAATTACTAGGAAAAACGAAGTCTTCATGTCCCCTTTCAATTGTCATTATTCCTGTGCTATTTGGCTTCAAGTCTAGATATGGTCCAGAAAAGCACTCACTGCTCTGGTGAACGAATTCTGCCGATGAACTGGGAAAATGCATCCACAGAACTTTTTCTGGACCTATCCAAGATACCTAATCCTGCTGGTCATCGAACACCGCAAACCCATCCCAGTGTGGATCACTGGACAGATCTTACGATGTCATGAAGCTGTGAGAATTGTGATGGGAAACACATTACTTGATTTCTCTTCCATCAGTACCAGCTTCCCATTGCATACAATGTCCTATTCAGAGTCTCTGTCTTGATATATCAAGCTCTTTATCAAGCTGACTTTTTCTGAGACAGCACCTCTACTATGACCTACAGCAGTGGAGAACAACCTTTTTGGCAGGCATGCCACAACCTAGCCCTACACCCTCCAAGTGCCACTCTGATTCTCTTTCCCTGCCCGATCCCCTGCTCTGCTTTCTGCCCGATCTGTTGCTGTCCTGTCTGCCCCTTCCCAATCTGCTCCATGCCACACAAAGGGTTCCTTGTGCAACAAGGGGCACACATGTCACAGGTAAGCAACACCTGTCCTACAATAACTGTGCTCCACAGGGTAGTGAACTATTGACTGACAAAGGGGGGATGCTGGAATGGACAGAAGCAAAATCTTTTTCAGAAGCTGGACCAAAATCTGGCACTTACTTCCACAAGGAAGAAGAATGGCAAATGGTTGGGCATGAGTCTCATATTCAGCCCTCATTATGTGGTATTGATTCAGGTTGCAGTGCCATATTTAGCCATATTTCTCTTCAAAATGATTGTTTTTAATTTTTATTATCCCAGCTGAAAAATTGCCTCTTATTATGCACCTACTTTAATAGAAGTAATAATCTTCTTGCATTTATAGTTTCGTACTTAGCAGGGTCGGAAGGGACCTGAGCAGATCATCAAGTCCGACCCCCTGCCAAGGCAGGAAAGGGTACTGGGGTCAAACGCCCCCAGCAAGGTGATTGTCTAGCCTTGTCTTAAAGACCCCCAGGGTAGGAGCCAGCACCACTTCTCTTGGAAGTTGGTTCCAGATTTGGTAGGGTTGGAAGGGACCTGAGCAGATCATCA
>NW_017728915.1:33197426-33244254 GCF_001723895.1 Crocodylus porosus | reverse complement strand
AGGTTGGTCTGACAGGACCTGCCGCTAATGAACCCGTGTTGGTTGCCCCTAAGCGTGACCTCCCCTGCTGGCCCCTCTTGGACATGTGCCAGAATAATTCTCTCAAAAAGCTTACCCAGGATCAAGGTAAGACTAACTGGCCTATAGTTTCCTGGGTCCTCCTTCCTCCATTTTTTGGAAGATGGGAACCACACTGGCCCTCTTCCAGTCCTCTGGCACCACCCCAGATCACTACGAGTGCTCATAAAGCCGTGCCAGGGGTCCCGCAATGACCTCAGCCAATTCCCTCAGCACCCGGGGGTGGAGATCGTCCGGACCAGCTGATTTAAATACATCCAGTCCCTCCAGAAGTTCCCTGACTAGATCCTCCTGACCCTTGGCCTAGGTGCACCTCCCCTGGCGCCTGAGGGGGGGGGCGGTGGGGGGGCCGATCTGGTCCCTGCTCAGGAAAATGGAGGCAAAGAAGTCATTAAATAGGTTAGCTTTGTCGTCTGGTGTGACAACCAAACTTCCTAGCGTGTCTTGCAGGGGCCCCACATTACCCGGAACCTTCTTTTTGCCCCCTATGTATTTAAAAACAGACTTCTTGTTGTCCTTGATCTGGGAAGCTAGTCCCAGTCCCATCTCCTGACCCCCCCCGCATCCCTGAGCAACCGCAGCATAATCCTCCCTGGTGATGGCCCCTCCCTGCCACTGGGTGTGCACCTCCCTTTTAGCTAGGAGACATTTCCAGATGCTTTTGGTGAGCCATGGGGGCTTTTGTGCCCTCCTGCTCCCTTTGATCCGTGTTGGGATTACCTCCCTTTGGGCTTGGAGGATCATCTCCTTAAGGAACGACCACTCTCCTTGTACACCCGGCTCCCCTCTCCTCCGGGACCTCAGTGCTTCCCCAGCTATTCTCCTCAGCTCATTGAAGTCCACCCTCATGAAATCTAGGGCTGCTGCCTTGCTGCAGGCCTTTGCCACCTCGCACTGGATGGTGACTCCCAGCAGGCAATCATTGCTGTCGCCCAGGTGGTCGAGCACCTGCAGCCCCCTCACCAGGTCGTCACCCGTGGCCAGCACCAGGTCCAACAAGGCATCTCCCCTGGTGGGGCTGTGCCCCTCCTGGGTTACACGGAGGTCCTGCATTTGGGCTAGGAACTCATGTGAACGGTCAGACCTGGCTGACTGCTCTTCCCAGCAGATACCTGTAAAGGTCAGATCACCCATGATTACCACGTCCTTTGACCTAAATACCTCCGTGAGCTGACTTAAGCATTCCCGGTCTAGCTGTTCCCCTTGGTCGGGTGGTCTGTAGTAGACCCCCACCGTTAAGTCTCTTTCCCCTCGACTGCCTTGTATTCTAACCCAGAGCACTTCCGTGTGCCCTTCCTCTGACTGTGCTACCTGGGGAGGATGTGTATTCTTTGTTAATGTAGAGCGCCGCACCACGCCCCCACCTTTCCTCCCTGTCCTGTCCCTCCTGTGCAGCCTATAGCCCTTGAAGGCTATAGGCTGTAAAGGCCCTTGAAGCCTTTACTTTAAAAGCTTTAAAAATTCATAAGTTTTCTCCTTAATAAGAAATAATTATTTGACTACTAGTGATTAATGAAAATTATATTTTAGTTTTTCTCCTAGAATACACAATTTCTGGACAAGCATAGGAAACTCTCTGTACTTTCTCCATCTAATTATCCATTTTTTCTCATCAGTTTTCTGTTTTATGGGCAACAAATACAATCTACTAGAAACAATTCTGAAAATCTTGGATTTGGCCTCTTGAATTTTCTATATTTGGTTTGGAAAACTGAGGGGCTATAGACAGACTCCATAATAGTATCCGGATCAAAGGACAGGGGTATAAGTTGTTATAAATGCAACTGTTTTATCTGCACGATTCTGTAACCTCAACCATTATAACGCTGCTTAATGCAGGCTTGAAGTTAGGATGCTTTAGCAAATGTGTGTTGCTACAGAATCATACAGACATAACCGCTGATGCATGCTCCAGAATGTCAACTCCCTGTCCCTTTTTAAAGTGATTAAAAGGTGTGTTTGTCCATACACTGGATATTTTAATCTAGTAATTTTTAACTGCCCACCACTGCACTCTCTCTTATAAACCAAGTATGCTGTAGGAATACCATATTTAATAGAATGTCAGAATTTTACACATGCCATTACCTTCCTTGACTCTACCATATGTATATAAGCTAATTCTGGATGAATTGAGGTGTTACTAAATATGTTTAAAGAGAACAAATGGAATGAAACCCTGACATCTGTGCAAATGCATTTTTAACACCACTTTCCAGCTTTCAAGTATGGGATGATTTCTAAGCCTGGCTCTATCCCCAGCTACACAAATCAGGAGGAAGACATAAATGAGATGCCATACTTTTTGATTAAATATGCATATGGGCATACAGTATTAACTTCACACTAAATCAAGAAATTATGGCACAGTAGAATTTCACAAGCAAAAAGTGAATGAAAAAATTGTGCAAACCACTAGTGATTATGTATGCAAATAACTGAAATTACAGAAATCCATGTCCTTGAACTATCCCTTAAACTTCTGCGTCCAGGGTTTTCAGACATTTTTACAATATGAACGCCAGAAAAGATACCAATGCGTGCAGAGAATAAAGCATACACGTTGAGCTTATTTACAAAAAATAGTGTGTGGGGATCATAATAGTGGTCGATCAAGTCTCAAAGAAAATATACGGTCTCTTCTTGGGGAAAAAAAATCCCAGCTAATTTCTGGTCAGTCACTTCAACAGAAAGCAGCGTACAGGTGAAGCACACTGTTCATGCCTCACAATTAGATCATGAGATCTATAAATCCTATATAAAATGCTTTACATTTCCAGCAACACCACATGGAAGTCAGCCAGCCTGGACCTGGAGATCAATAACCTTTCCAGCAGGATGTGGTTTGAAAATGACATATCTACACATAACTTCTCAAAACAAGCAGGAAGCAAGCACCTCTTTTTGTGGCCTGTATTTCTGTATGTAGATGGGCACTTTCAAAAAGTAATTTGGGACCCCCAAATACCCTCTATCATTGTGCAGCATTAAGGCACAGATTAAGTTCATGGCGTGCACTAGGAAAACTGCCTTTTATTACTGGAAATTATAGGACTTTTGCTATATTTATGTACCTTCTTCGATGGGGTCTTTGTCCTACCCTGGGCCTCAGTATGTTGTGAGTGATGGAAAGGGCATGTAAAGAATGTGCCAAGTAAAGAAAGAGAGCAAGATTTCTGAAGGAGATAGAGGTCATCTGATCCAACATGCCTGCCTTTTAAAAATTCATTATTGTCCCAACTTCCTACTGTTTTTTGCTTAGGCCACTGAGTTTTTCAGAAACAAATGTAAGTGTCAAATGTTTTGCTTCACTTGCCTTCTCTTCTGTTTTTTTCAGGTGTTTCTTATATTTCTATTTCATTTTACAACAAGCAAATTGTGAAAATGCCTGAATAATATATAACAAAAATACTGGGCCAGCTTTTCTGCAGTGCTCAGCCCTAGGAGTGGAAAAAAAGGGAGTGCCTGGGTGCTGAGCCTCTGCTGAAAATCTGACCCACGCTACAAAAATCAGGGGAGATCCAGTGGGGCAGCTGAAAATTCACAGTAATGAAGTCACAAACTGAACCGGGAGAACAGAAGGAAAAATTAGCACCATAAATACATAAATGGAAAGATGTACTTGTTCTAAACCACTAATAGACAAGACATCCACTGACATCAGGGAAGAAGTTCAACAGACAACCTGGATGCTGAATAGGTGCTGCTGCATCCCATTCCCAGCTTGCTTCAAGATTTTACCAATTTCCAGCTCTCTAAAGCTGCTCTCAAACGCCCATTAAATTTTCACCAACTTACGCACTTTCTTCCTGCTATCACACTGTAGGAAGCTACAGAGAAATTAACTCAGAATATAAAAGAGAAATGAGAACGTTTCAAGGCAGTCTTTGAAAATAACCTGAAATGTTTCCGACTGTGTGTTTTTGAGGAAGCAAGTGGCGGCAGCTACTTTGGGGTGAGGGGTTGCAGTCTGCCACTTCAATAATAATTGCAATAGGAAATATAATCTCTCAGGACTGCAGGGAGACAGAGGGAATGGACACAGTTGTTGGAGGCAGGCAGCAGCCTCTTGTTTTACATGGACCTCTGGCTCTGACATGAAGCGCAAAGGTTGGATGAATGCACGGTACAACACACACGTGCCTACCGAAGAAGCACAGGATGGACCTGACGAGTACTGTAGCAAACTCCTGCTGTCCCCTGCATGCCTACCTGCAGCTTTGATCTTCCTGCCCAACTAGATGGCAACAATACAGGAGATTCCTGCTATGTGATTTGACAGTCCATTTTTGTACAGAGAGTTTTTAGCGATTTAGTTGGTTTTACATTAGTGATCAAGTGACTACAGATTATTCTTATCCTAATGCAGATTTTTCATGCTCCTGGATCCGAGTTTTTGAGGCCTGGTGTTTTGCCTTTAAGTAGACTGTACTCCATTCTGCTAGTCCTATTTTTATAGTGTCTGACTGTATGAAAGAAACTGAAACAGAAACCTGACACTGTGTCAAAACAAGCAATACACAGTTTACTCTTTTATGCGTGTGTCAGATTCTTTTAGTTTGCAGTGGCTGAAACCTGGACACAGACCTAGCCAGCTCCTCTTCATATCAACTTCTATAAAATGAGGCTCTAGCTCATGGCCAGTGGCATATAAAAACAATACCTCCCCCAGCAAAAAAAAACACAAAACCCCAAACAAAAAAAAACAACCCCTAAAAAGCAACAAAAACTAAGGAAGTTATACTCCTGCTCTACTCGGCACTGGTGAAACCACTTCAAGAAGGATGTGGAGAAGCTTGAGAGAGTACAGAGAGGAGCCACTCGTATGATTAGAGGCCTGAAGAGCAAGCCATACAAGGAAAGGCTGCCAGATTTGGGACTATTCAGCCTGGAAAAGAGAAGCCTTCGGGGGGGATTTGGCGGCAGCTTACAAATCTGTTGGGGGAGAGCATCAGTGGCTAGGCCAGCAACTATTCACCAAAGTGCCCCAGGGGAAAACCAGGAGCAGTGGGCATAAACTCCTAGAAGAAGGTTTCAGTCTGAATACAAGGAAAAACTTCTTCCCGGTTCATGTGACCCGACTCTGGAATAGTCTTCCAGCGGGGGGTGGGGTGCAGGCACCCACCCTGGAGATCTCCAAAAGGAGACTGGACCCTCATCTTCCTGGGCTTATTTGACCCCTGCAGTCTTTCCAGCCCAGAGCAGGGGGGTTGGACCCAGTGATCTCATAAGGTCCCTTCCAGCTCTAAACTCACCCAATGGACTAGAGTTTCAGCCTTTTCATCCTGGCTCACATCTCATGCTGCCTGCTGGCACTCTTGGAAGTATTACCTCTATCTGGAATTCAGTTTTCCATAAACGGAGCTCCTTATCTCCCAGTCACTCTTCTCCATCTCTCTTCACTATTTCCTTTTGACTAGTGCCACTATCGAGTTTCCGGTCTGCATTCCCATAGCTTCCATGTGATCCGTGGTTCCTCCCTTGCCGTTATCCATGTCCAGCCCCTCACACAGGTCCAGAACGCCTTCCTTTCTATTATCATTTCCTCACCACCTCTGCTGAGAAACCCATTTTCATACCCATGTTTTTTCTTTGCAGGTTTTTCCTGGTTTGACCTTATTGTGTCTCCCTATTCCAGCTTGTCAAAATAATGCCTCTTCCCTTGAGTCCATTAGTACATACAAAATACATTAACCTCCTTCAGGAAAATGTGTGGTGTTCTGGTGCATTTCATACGTGGGCGGTTGCATTTAATTCCAAGCGCAGGTAAAATGTCATTGTTTTGTGTGTGGCTCTCCCTGTGTGGAGGTTTGGACTTTGTTACAAACTTGCAGCTTTTGAGAGTAGCTCGTTAGCATCGGTCTGGTTTAAACAAATTGGGTCCAGGCCACAATGAAAGGCACTGTTTACTATACTGTGCCAGACATGGAAAGCAGTAATGTGACATCTTGGATTTCCTTCTGCCATTGTATTGACATTTAAGCTGTTAAATGGAGATTACAGTGCCTACCAACTGAAAATAAGGAGGCCTCCAAGCTTTACTTGTGGAGGCATAGACAGTGCTACCATCCCTGGCTAAAGGGCTGTCTTTGCTGACCCTGGGTGGATTATACATGAATCCTGCTCTGGACAAAGAGCTTTTGTGTCATTAGTTTAATACTCTATCTTCGTCAAGAACAGAGCCAGAAAAGGAGGGCTGAAGGATAACATAGCAACAGTAGACGTAGGCCAGGAAGGGTCAATGAGGGAGGTCTCCTGCTATTGCAGGACACGCATATAAACCTTTTCATAGATTTATCAGGCTCATGAGACGTGCACATGTTTGTAGCACAAGCACACGCTGTATCCTGGGGGTAGTGGTGATAGGTTGCTTGGCAGAGCAGTTGTAGTCCTTAAATGCAATTATTTTGTAAACAATATTGAGAGTTTTATTTTGGAAAACCAATCAGTTCTTTGGGCTCCAGACAGTGTCATTAGGAAAAATTGCTATTCTGGGAGAGTTTAAATTTACCTAGATTTGCATTCTTTATATACAAGAAGAATAAAATACTTTCCTCTGTAGACCATGCACTTGCAATGTGATATCAAAAAGAGCAGGATGCATAACAGCGAATAAGGTATTATTAGAGTAACCAAGGAATAGTTCATTAAAACATTCAAAGTAGGTGCTGCAGTAATTGTGTCCCTTCCTAAATAATAGGGAATACAATATATTCTTGTGAAAACAATCCAATCCCCCTTTTTCACAGCACAAGTGAAATGTGAAGGTGCCTCTCCAAATAGTTCAGCTCTCTCTCACTTACAAAACACTAAAGCACACAACACATATGGAAAGCTAATGAAGATGGGTTTCCCATTTATTATAAAGTATGATGATGCAATTACATTGCCAAATTTCCATTTTCCAAGGCAGAAGTGGACTCTGTCCTGGTACAGAAAGTTAGTCAATGATTGTTCATCCTCAGTCTTTCTTTTTCATTCACAGAAAGCACAAAGCAAGAAGCAGGGCTTCCTGAAGTCTCAACTTATTGTGTTAAGAATTTCAAGTCAGTTTTGACTGTACACTCTACAAATCTGCTAGCACAATTTATTTCACACTGAGACGGTTAGAATTTCATCCAAGACATTTGATGAATGCTTATTTTTATTTCACTACTAAAGTACAGCTGGTAGTTTTTACTACGTTACTAAATTTGTTTTGTAATGTTGTAGTGCACTTTAAATACAGAAACAATAGATGTTTTTTCAGTGTCTATGCTAACAAAAGGAAAAAATATAAATATCGGTTCCTATTTGCTGTTATAAGCAAGGTTTAAAAATAAAGCCCATAAACATTGTTAAATGCAGAAGAACTGAGAAATGGGTAAATGTTTTTGTTTTAAGCAGAGCTGGACTTGTCAAGTCTGTTTTTGTGATACAGTGGGCGCATCTACACATGCATTTGATTTGGGATCAGTAAACTATTCGCAAGTACTCATAAACTACTCTTAAGCAGGTGTCTACACATGCAGGAAAGCAGAAGCAGATTTGCTTGTTTCCTGCTTATTCCTAACCCAGCTCCACGCTGCGGAGCTGAGAAGGGAACGAACTCCACTGCTCCCACTAGCAGGGAGCCCCCAGCGCCAGCTCCACATTGTGTGGCCACCACTGGGAAGACCCTTATCTGCAGTCACTGGGAAGACCCTTATCTCCCAGCACCAGCCCATGACCACTCAGCTGGCGCTGGGAGACACTCATCTCCCAGCACCAGCTCTGCGGTTGCAAGGTTGGTGCTGGGAGATACGGATCGCCCAGTGCCAGCCCCAGGACCACGGAGCTGGCGTTGGGAGATGAGAATCCCCAACCCCCGCATTCCCCGATCGTGACGACGGAGTGGGGACTGGGAGATAAGGATTTCCCAGCTCCTGCTCCCTGATCGCAATCTTGGAGCATGGGGCTTGGAGTTCCCTGCTGCCAGGACAGGGGGACGTAGTCCCACCTGGCCTCCAGTGGCATTGCCCACCCCAGCAGCAGGCAGTTCCTGGGAGCAGATTTGCTACTGCGCTGTTACTAATTGAAAGTAAATTTGCAATTTGCATTTGCAGGTAGCAAAGTTAGTCTTGTTTAGCAAGGTCTACTGTGTAGTAAACATGTGTACACAGAGACGCACATGCTTACTTCACAGTAAACCACCCTACTGTGCAGTTAAGTATCTTGTGTAGATGTACCCACTGGTGACTAAAAAGGAAACAAGGTATCAAAATGTTCAGTATGCAGTGAGACTAAATATTTAGTTAATCCCTGCAGTGCTTGCTAGTGGTAGGCAGCACGTGGATGGCTACCAGCTTTTAAAGTCTGTGGACCAGATAGATCCTCAAATGCCCTTGAATTCAGTAGGTCTACGCAGGTTTATATCAGCTGGAGATCTCTCTCTCATGCTTTTGGGAACATGTATCAAACACAGACGGACCATGTGTGAGAAGACTTCATGTCCAGAAACACATGAATGAACTGCCATGTTTGCTAACCTTTTAGTAAGAGTCCCATTCTGATTGCACTTATGCTACTTTTCTAATGCTATAATATCATTAATATAAACTGTTAATTTATCTACATGAAATAAGACGAGAATCATTATTGTATTACTTTTAGTTTTAAAAAAATATTACTTAAAGAGATTTCTTTAAAAGAAAGAACTGAATGATGGAAAGTCTTATAGAAAACACATCCACCAGTTGTTCAACAGGATTCTTTGTCAATGAGAACAGGCTATTATTATTCCTTGTATATTTCCCCAAATATCTGTATGTTTCACCAAAAATATACAAATCCACCTTTACTTGTGACATCTGCTGTATTCAGGAATGCTCTCAAAGCTGACGAACAGTTGTTACACAAGAGTTGAATAGCTGTAGGTTCAATCACTATGCTCCCCACTTTTCCCCACTACTCTTATTCTCTTATTTTACTTCAGCTGGTCAGGAAAGCATGTAGAGCCACATCCTCAGCTTGTGTGCATGGACACAGATCCTCTGAAATCAGGGAACCTATGCTGATGCAGAAGATTGGGCCCCCACAGTGTTTGCAAATTCTGATTTGCTCTGCTGAGGCCAATTTACCTGCCATCACAAGGGGATTTTGAGTATCCATATGGGAAAACTATTAAATTTATAGAGTTCATGTCATCTTCTGTATCACAATAAAAATGCTAGTGTACTTGATGGATTTTACTGGCAGCTCTTACAGTAATTGGCTATATATTCTTTCCACTGAAGGGCCTTCTTTTGAAATCAGTGACTAAACTCCCATTCCCTTCCAAAGATGGAGGATTTGGCTCAAATTCAGAAGTACCAGTCATGGCAGTGATGATAATGGGAATATGAAGAAGTTAGTTTGTAAGCAGGGTCTGAAGACACTAAGCAAGTCAGTACTTCTGTGACTAGGGGACACCCATCCCCAAGGGTGTTACCAGCCATCAGCAAACAGAAACAATCAGGGGGCAGCCACGATCTGCACATGAAAATGGTGGTCCCCACCACAATTGGGCCACAATATTAGTGAGCTGGGCCAGCGATTAAACTAGGTCCTACACATAAACAGTTTAGAAGCAGCTAAAAATATAACCTGAGGGCCATTAACAATGCTTTATATTAGCATTAAAATAAATGTTACGGGCATTTCACACTATTCATAAATGCAGGAAGCAATTATTAGTTTACGTAAAAGCTGTACCTGAAACTATTAGAGTTAATTAGCCCTGTCTGTTGTGTTTTATATTAATCTGTAATTTGTTCTTGTATTTCCTTATCCAGTTGCAAGTTATTTTGATCTCTCGTCCTTGTAATTTTCTTCCCATTATTTCCTTCTATGACCTTGATTCAATACCCTCTAAACTTAATGTAAAGATTTCTGTTCACTTCAGCTGGACCCCCTTGCTTTTACTCTACAGGTCAGGCAGAGGTGGGGACTCGCTGCCCAAAAATAATAAGAAGAAGGGTGCAATTATAATGCTGTATAAATAACTGTTTGAGCTTCTAGGCTATGCTGCCTTTCTTTCAGCGACTCATTGCTTTACAAATGTTAGTGTTGTTAGCATCATAAAATAAAGGCGCATACTGCTCTGTGGTAGATAAATACTTTATAGATGTTTTCCCCATAGGGGTGGTGAACTCACGCTAAACAGATTAAGGTCTAACCTTCTGGAAATACCTTCTCATTTTGGGTGAGCCTGTGAACCTAATTTTCAGAGATGCTGAGCAACTCTAACAGAAGTCCAAGTTAGCCAGAGAGGCTTTTTCCTACCAACTCCCTGCAGTGAAACAGCTGAGAGGAATTCTCCAAGGGTTTGCTGGCTGCAGAGAGTTTATGTGCTTTAAAGATGAGAGACCAAGAGGTGAATGCAGCAGATGGTGGGGGGAGACCGGGGTAACAATAAGATCATACTAGTCAGGGTAAGCAGGAGTTGTGCAGCTCGCCAACTGCCTAGCCGTTGTCAAAGGTTTTACAAACATCATGGCAGAAATGATTTTTAACAGAGAGAAAGGGGACGATTTTGTAGATGTTTTCAGGGATCTCCTCTCTTCCTGAAGTCACAGCCTAGAAAATCCTCCATTAACAATGAGATCTCGATACCATGCAAGAGGGTACACAGCTGACATGAAAAAGGAAGACAGTTTGCATAGTGTAGTTGTATAATAATAGGATGTAACCAAAGGAGAAGAGGGAGGCTATGATGTGGCTGAAGTGACTAAGTAACAAAGAATCCCTGAGTGGAAATTTTGACTAGCTATAAAAAAGGCAGGAGAGGCTTTTCAGGGGGTCAAAGAAAAGGAAGTTAATGGCAGAGAAGATACAAAATGGAGCCTGGATGAGAGTTTTGTAGATGGAGAAGAAAGTCTAGATGTTAGATATATTATGTAGAAGGGAGTAGCAGGTTCCTGATATCACCTTGATATATGAAAGAGGAGACCAAGTCAAAGACAAGTCTCAAGTTACAGGCCTGAATAACAAGGAAGATGGGATTTTTGCCCACGGTGACTGAGAAAAGAGGGAGGGGAAGTTTCAGAAGAAAATAAAAAGCTTTGCTCCAACTCTAGTTGAGTTATATTGGTAGTTGGCTAACACCAAGGAGATGTCTGAAAGATAAACCAGGATCGTAGCTTGGACAGGAAGAGACTGATCAGTAATGGAGCAGCATATCAGTGAGCCACCAGCACAGGGGTAGTAGGGAGAATTGTACCTGATCTCCCAGAAGCTGGTTTAGAAGGAAAATCGGAAAGGGCAAAAGATGGAGTTTTGTGGGACTCTTGCCTACAGCTGGAAACATCTGAGGAAGCTCCTCTGAGGGAAATGTTGCAGGAGTGGTTGGAGAGGGAGTAGGAGAACTGACAGAGGACAAAGTCACACATTACAGGGGCTCACCCTGTGGACTCCTTGCTTTATGAGCTGCATGAACGAATCTGCTCCAGCAGGTTTCAGATGGTCTGGTGTGGCACTATGGAGAAATGAGCCAGCAGTGAGTACAATAAAAAGACGAGAAAAGCTTCAGATAGCTTCATTAGCTTCAGATAATCATCATCAAACTTAACAAGTCAAAACACAGAATTCCAAAAGTAAAGCCAAACCCCCGGAAAGGCCACTGGGAAAATTCCTTTTGAAAACAGCTTTTGGGGAAGCAAGGTCAATACTGAAGCCAGAGTCTGACCTCAGTTTTTATTGCATTAGTTGTTTTGAATTTATACTGAAGTCCTTGAACTCAGAATCCAGCACAATATAAAACAGACTTATGGGTGCCTGGAAGGAACAAACTTCTTCCTTACTGACAACAGTAAAGATAGTTATGAAAGCTGACAGCAGAAATCAGGGCTGATGTATTTAAAAAAAATCGTCAGTGTAGCTGGTAAGAAATCTACATTGAAGAGACAGATCAGCCTTGCAAATGCAATAGACAAATGAGCAAGAGCATATTGAGAGATGTAATGCAAGTGTGTGTTCTGGGGACACCCAACTTGCAGCGTATTATGCTCCCAGTGTGAAGGGAATACGCTTTAACATTACGGTGCTCATACAAGTTGGATGTGCCTGCAGTGAGTCATGCTCTGACTACACTATACTGCATGGCAAGCAGCAGAGCGCTATGTCATAGAGAACTTAACACTTTGTAAATTCAGGGTAATACCAAGTATGCTGCATTCGTCAGCTTAAACTATTTGCTGTTTTGCGTGGTGAAGAACAGGCAACAAAATAAGCTCTTTTCATAATCTCCCACTTGCTTATAACTAGAACATTAAAAAAGGTCTTCCTGCATAGTCACAAAAATCTTGACGTGGTGGCAGAGAATGGTACAAGCACCACTGCGAGGACAGTCAGATTGGTAAACGGCAAAACCAGACAGTACGTTCTCTTTCTACTTTCCTTAGGCTCAGGTAAAAACCCAGATCCTGTCGCAAGGCACTTTTGGCAGTGGCCAGTCTTCTGCATTCCTTGATCCTAGTCCGTCTAGCTGCAGCCTTGCTTTGTGCACAGGCAACCCCCACTTAACACGGTTTCAGTTAGTGCTATTTCGCTACAGCGCTCGTTTCGTTAATACCTGATTCTGCCGAGCGCTCGGCCCGTTTCGCAATAGCGCTCGGTGGAACCGGAGTTTCGGCAGGCAGGCAGGGAGAAGCAGTGGCATCAGTGAGTGCAAGGGGAGTGAGTGGCAGTGAGTGGGCAGACAGGCATGAGGGCCCAGGGCGGGATGGCAGAAGCATGGGCCCAGGGGCAGGGGCAGGAGCATGGGGCATGCGCTGGTGTGTGGGGCCTGTGCTGGGGCCAGTGGAAACCTGCACCCAAAGCAGGGTGGCAGGAGCACCGGTGCCCAGGCTGGAGCAGGTGGGGGAGAGGGGGAAGTGATGGCAACAGAGGTGAGTAGTGGAGCCCACACTGGTGCCCGGGGCCGGTGCCCAGAGCGGGGCGGCAGGAGCATGGGGCCCGCATCAGTGCCCGGCGGCAGGGGCCGGTGCCCAGAGCAGGGCGGCAGTAGTGCCAGTGCCTCGACTGGCACGTGGGGCCGGAGAGGCTGGCAGGCAGGCGATGGGGTGGGGAGAGGTGGCAGCAGTGAGAAGCAGTGTGGGGGTCTGGGCATGAGCGTGGGACCCGTGCAAGTGCCCGGGGCCAGGACCGGCAGGGGCCCAGAGCAGGACAACAGGAGCACAGGCCCGGGCTGGTACGTGGGGCTGGAGTGCCAGCAGGCGGGCGGGAGTGTAGAGAAGCAGTGGCAGGGCAGGGCAGGCAGTAACCAATTAATTTTACTTGCATTAATTTCTATGGGGAAATGGGTTTCGCTTAGCGTGCTTCTCCTTAACACTCATTTTTTCTGGAACCAATTAAGACCGCTAAGCGGGGGTTGCCTGTACTAGTTCAAGTTTGAAGCAGTCACACCTTAAGACTAAAAACCTTCTCTGACTGTACCCCACCTGCACAGCTGTGATTTGCCACTAACAGGCTGGTAAGCCAGGACAGGCTCACCTGTCAACCAGAGCCTACTAGGCTCTCCACTCCGCTGCCTTTGCCCTGGGAGCCATGTGCTGGCTGTGCTGCATCCCTTGCCCGTCTGGCAGCAGTGACAAATCGTGCTTCCCACTGTCGGATGGGTACGGGACGCGGCATGGGCAGTATGCAGCTCCCGGGAATTGGCAGCAGAGTGGAGAGTCCCAAGCTCACAGCGGGCAGTCTGCCTCTGCCCTTACACGGCTTGGCTCCGCTCCTAAAAGCATCCCTGTGCTTAAAAAAGGGTGGCAGCAGCACTTGAACTAAAGCTCGTTTAATGAGCTTTAGTTCAAGTGCCCCCACCATCATTTTCAAGCTCTGGGATGCTGATCTCCTGGACGAGCCACACGTGGCTCCATCCCACTCCCCGACCTGGCCCTGCGGTCCCATTCACTGCCTTGGCTGGGCAGCACCCCCAGCTCCAGCCCTACTCCCTCCCCCACCATGGGGGGCCTCAATCTGCCCCTCACATCCCTTCCCTCCCCAACGCCCCTTCCCCTCCACAGCTGTACCTGCAGGGAGCTGCTCTCCATGCTGCCCAGCTGTGCTCCTGTAAATCAGTTATTGGGTTAGTATCAACCAATATATCTGGGGAATAATCAGCTATCAGTATTAGCCAAGAAAACCTTTATTGGTACACCACTACTTAAAACTAGTTTCAAGTGTTAATGTGTGGACAGTCCAAGGGTTAAGAGTTAAAATGAATGTGTCACAAGATCCTCAATTGCTGTCTCCTAGTTTCTGTAGGTCTGCCAGCTCCCTTCATTATGTCTGACCCGGAGGTTTCAGTGACGTTTGCAGAATTTTGCAGGGATAGATGGTGTTGCTGGGTAGTGGATAGGTTCTTCCATTTGGAGAGGCACGGAGGGTATCGGTCCACTGCCCTGTGGGCTCTTTTAGTGGAGATTTAGAGTTTTGTCTTGTGCATCCAGGAGCATCAAGGAAATAACACAACCTAGAGGTGGTGAATGTAATTAATAAACGGCAGGCAGGAAAGCTTCCTCAGTTAAAAGAAGCATAAGAACAACCATCCCCGAGTGCACCTCAGCTCCAGTCCCATTCTGACATAGGATCAGAGTATTTCACATCTGAGTAACACAAATGGAAGTTTGTACATTGGCTGTCCCTCAATACAAGAATGATGTCTGCCGGGGGGGAGGGCAGATTAGTGATGAGTTTTAAGGTGGCTGCGGAGCCCAATCTGTGCTGTGCACGCTTTTCCACAGATATGACAAGCTGGGGGAAAAGGGGCACAACCGCTGGCTGGGATGTTGTGCACTTTCCTTCCTTCTCTGCCATTTCTCGGTTTCCTGAGCAAGACGGTTCTCTTCAAAGTGTAGCTTGATGTACGGTGCAGTGCCATTGAGACCTGTTACTAGCCAGCACTTCCCAATTCGTAGGGTTGATGCCACGCTTCTTAAGGTATGCTTTCAAAGTGTCCTTGTAGCACTTCCTCTGTCCTCTCTGGCTTCTCTTACCACGATGAAGTTGAGTGACGAGGACTTGCTTCAGGAGATAAGTGTCAGCCATCTGCACACAGTGGCCAGCCCACTGGAGTTGATGTTTCATGATCTTTGCCACAACGCTGGTTATGTTAACTGCAGAGAGGATGCTGGCTTTGGTGCAGTGGTCTTTCTGAGGCAACACTGGTGGAACCACTCCAGGGACTTTGATGTGTCACCCACATCTCACACTCGTAGAGGCGCGTGGGGATAACTACTGCATTGCAGACCAGAATCTGATTGTTCCATCTGCAGATCTCAGTAAGCAAAGACACAGCGAAGCAGCTTTCTGAAGGATACACTGGCACAGTAAATCCTATGTTCTATTTCTACATCAAGACTGACTGACTGGGAGAGGTGACTGCCAAAGTATGGGAAATGCTCAACGTTTTCCAGAAGTTCTTCACCAATGGCAATTTGTGGGGGGAGGCCAGCTTGTGCTGGGGCAGCCTGATGGAGCCACCTTGGTTTTCTCGATGTTAAGGGAGAGTCCTGGGCTGTGACAGGCACCTGAGATAAGGTCAAGGGTGGGCTGCAGATTGGCTTCAGTATGCGTGAGGATAATACAATCATCAGGGTACTGAAGGTTGGTGATGCCAGCCTTGGTAACTTTCGTTTTGATGTTAAGGCACTGCAGATTGAAAAACTGACTGCCCATTTAATACTCAGCCCCAATTCAGGAGGAAGGCAGTCATGGATGAGAATCAAAATCACAGCAAGATAGATGGAAAAAAAGAGTTGGGGTGATGATGCAGCCCTGCTTGACACCAGTACAGACAATAAATGGGTCTGTCTCTTATCCACTGCAAAGGACTGTGGCAGTCATCCCATCATGGAGTAGCCCGAGGACACTGAAATTCAGTGGACAACCAAACCTAGCCAGCATCTTGCATAAGAATTCACAACTGATGGAGTCAAAGACCTTGGTTAGGTCAATGAATGCCATAAACAGGTGCTGGTGTTGCTTTCTACACTTTTCCTGGATCTGTCGTGCAACAAAAATCATGTTGGTGGTACTCTTGACATGGCCTAAAGCCACGCTGGGATTCTGGAAGGACATCTTCGGCAAGGGGGAGGAGGCAATTAAGAAGGATGTAGGTAAGAATTTTCCTGGCAACAGAAAGGAGAGCAGTGCCTCGGTAGGTCCCACACACTGACTTGTCCCCTTTCTTGAAGATGGTCACAATGTTGGCATTCTTTAAGTCAGGTAAACTCAGCCCTGTGTACCAGCTGGGCTCCCCAGGGATCTGGAAATTAGGCACCAATTAGCTGAAGAGCAGCAATTAACACTTCCACTGCTCCCCACCTCTAAATGTCCAGACCTGTGGGGCACTCCATGCATGGGATGACATACCCCTACGGGTTGGAGATTGAGCACTACTGCATTATGGCAGTCACAAACTTAAATTGCTGAAGGTGTCAACACAAGGTGCAGATTGTAGCCATCTGCCTATTATTAAGTGATGCTTAATGTAGAAAACATTATACTGATGCTCCAAGACTCGCACTGCCTTTTAGTTAGTTTCTGGGTAGAACTTTAAATGCCGGTTTTGACTTACAAAGCTTTGGGTCACATTTTATATCAAGGCTGTACTTGCAAGTGGTCTGTACAGTATTAAAAGGTTTTCAATGAATGGCTAATCAATTTAGAAAGATCATCATAGAGTCCAGCAGCTAATTAGGTTGTTTATAGCCATGGCTTATAATAGACCACTATACCCTACCACCTACCGATGTCCATGCAGTCATCCATAACACCTGTTCCTCACATAAAACTTGCTTATGCTATCTATTAATCATTGAGTAACTCTGTAGAATATATATACGTGGGGTCTGTCATGAATATATATATAGATTTACCAAGGTTTTCGTAGCAGTTGAAGTGATTGAGCTAATATGGTAGGGGATTTCCCATGAGCCAGCCCTGAAACTTCCTCCTTTCCTTGATCTGATGGTATTTGTTGACTCTCAAGTCGCACAACAAGAATCATCTATTCACAGAGATGCATAAGGGAGAGATATGTTAAAGGACTGGGGTTGATTAGTCACAACATCTTATATAAGTGTTAATCATTAAGTAGGCTAATTTTGATATTAAATGGGTTGTACTGCAAAGTAGCTATTGATGGACTAAAGTCTCATTTAGGCACGCAGAATGTGATCTGCATTATCAACATTTGCATGAAGATTCAGTCTGAAAGTTGTTGCTCCTGTAGGCAGAGTGCTGAGCTGGGATGATCCCTGGCTCCCCCTTTGGTCTGCTACACACCTTGCCAAGTCACTTTCCTTCTCTGTGCCTCAGTTTTCTTGTCTGTAAAATGACGCCTCCTCTGCAAAGTGATATTTAGACATAATGATGAAAATTACTATATAACAGGCAGTGCTATCTAATCTTGGAAAGGTGTTTTTATATAAATACCCATGTAAAGTCTGCAAAATGAAAATTATTACAAGAATGTGTAAGTCTAGGGAACAGTGTGAAAATGGGAGAAAATAAAAAGATCGCTAACTTATGTTGAGTATCATCTGCATTGAGTATTTAGGCCAGTTGATAGCTGCATTTAGCATTTATGCTGCTAGATTATGCAATGCAATGTCCTGAAAAGACCAAGAAGATCCACACATACTAGGAAAGGACAGCAGGTTCACATAATGAATACGCGTTTCCCTTTGCTGAGAGCAAGGATGTACTAGGATTAGATGACTCTGCAATTATGTATGGAATTTAGGATCCTATATCATCCTGTCCTGTCCTCCAAAGAGCAGGTGCATTACAAAAGCACCTATAGGAAAAATAATGCAAATAATACACAACATAGGGGAATGTTATATGCTTACTGCTGCAACAGAGCTGCCTAAAATACGGAAGATAGATATTGAGGGAAGCATTTTTCTCATACTTGGTAGCTGCAGCTCAGTATAAAAAACATTAACTTCAGTTACACTGGGATCTTTACAAGGATATAAGAATGAAGACAAATATATTTTCCAATTTAAGATTACATACACACACATTTATGAATTTTAATTCAGT
This sequence comes from Crocodylus porosus, assembly GCF_001723895.1. Taxonomy (NCBI): domain Eukaryota; kingdom Metazoa; phylum Chordata; order Crocodylia; family Crocodylidae; genus Crocodylus; species Crocodylus porosus. The sequence goes on along the minus strand of NW_017728915.1, from coordinate 33,226,131 downwards.
GTTGAGGAACCAAGAATTCACTTGAGAGTTGTAGGGAGTCATGAGAAAGTAACCATTCCAACAGCTGTCATTAATAATTAGAGAACATCTCCATAGCTCTTAGATATCCCAAATTATTGATCTGGATTTTCTATTGCAATAAAGAGCCACCCGTATCTATGACACTTCATGAGCAATAATAATTATTACTTAATTATAATACAGTTGGGCTCATTGCAATGAACATTTCACTGTGTAATATATTGCAGGCCACCATGATCCAAATTTATGCATTTGGTTAAATGGCCAGGACATGCTGATGGCAAACTCCAGTAGCTGACTGGCTTTTAAACTTGACTACTGCTAGTGGGCAATGAAGATAATCAGGTTTACAGCTAAAAAGTCCTGCATTACTCTGCTAAAGACCTTGCCCTTGGCTGTTGAATGTCACATGCAGTGTTCAAAATATACAGTTGGCAGTGGTGGGGCAAACAGAAAGCATGCAGTACAGTATGTTACGTTATCTCAATGATTTTCATCTTTTTGATTCTGCTAATACAAGCAGTTGCAAATAACGAATGCCTGGTTTTTTTAAAGAACAGTTAGTTGCAAGCCATGAGTTACTTTCCAAGGCATCTCAGAGATTCGCTACAATGCAAATAATTACTTTTTCATAAATACCTGGTAGCTAGCCACAGGAAAAAACTGGGAAATGCATCAGTTTAACTCCTTACTTATAGACTGTTTTAAGAGACTGACAGTGCTCAGGAAATGATGGTCTAGGAAGCTGTTAATACACCTCTGTAAGGTCGTTTGAGTAGTTGCTCTAATAAGTTGAACATTAGCTAAGTTTAGTAGTTACTTAGCAGTTGTCCCTGCTAGCCATGTAGCATCTTTTCATTTTTATTCAAGGTGGCAGTCTGGATTAAACTATTCAACTTGCTACTGTTTTCAGATGCACAGTCTGACTTAGTAGTGTTTTACACCAACCTTAAGACCTGGAAAGTTCAGATCCAAGTCTGCTAATAAACCACTGCTATTTTTCTTGAAGAACATCATTTCACTTTTTCTTTCCAGTGAAGAAATCTGAATTGTTTTAACTGTTCAGTTTCCTACTGTTTTTGCTGTGCTTGTATGTGGGGCCAAAGGCTGGCAAGAAAAATAACCTTGGGATTTTTTTCCAGGCTCAGTCCTAACCACGAGGTTTGCATTTAGGAATCCAGGACTGTTCTTCACCGATCGAGTAACCAGGTTGTTTTCAGCAATAGGCAATCCAGTCATATAACTAATTGTGAGGTCTGAATGTCAATGTTTTGTGAGTAGCAACTGTTAGTAATCTGAGCGTGTTGCAGGTAAAGTGAGCAACAGTAGTTCATGCTTTTCTTATTTCTGAGGCTAAAGATTTCCTTTAAAAGCCACTGGAGTTGAACATGAAGCTTTTGTCCACTTCTTCCAAGCTGTGACTATCTTGAAAATTGAGACAGTGCATGGGTGTGTGTGTGAGTGTTTGTGTACAAGCACCATGGCAGAAATGAGTTTTAAAAGAGAGAAAGAGGACAATGCAGTGATTTTGTAGGTGTTTTCAGGGATCTCCTTGTCCTGAAGTGGCAGGCCAGAAAACCCCCCATTAACAGTGAGATCTCGATACCATGCAAGAGGGTACAGAGCTGACATGAAAAAGGAAGAGAATTTGCATAGTGTAGTTGTATAATGGGATGTAACCGGGGGGGAAAGGGAGGGTATGATGCAGCTGAAGTGACTAAGTAATAAACAATCCCCAAGTGGAAATTTTAAATAGCTATAAAAAAGGCAGGAGAGGCTTTTGCGGGGGGTCAAAGAAGAGGAGATTATAGTAGAGAAGATACAAAATGGTGCCTGGATGAGAGTTTTGTGGATGGAGAAGAAAGCCTAGACTTTAGGTATTGTATGTAGAAAAGAGTAGCAGGTTCTTGATGTCACCTTGATATATGAAAAAGAGGGGACCAAGTCAAAGACAAGTCCCAAGTTACAGGCCTGAATAACAAGGAAGATGGGATTTTTGCCCACGGTGACTGAGAAAAGAGGGAGGGGAAAGTTTCAGGAGAAAGTAAAAAGCTTTGCTCCAACTCTAGTTGAGTTATATTGGTAGCTGGCTAACACCAAGGAGATGTCTGAAAGATAAACCAGGATCGCAGCTCGGACAGGAACAGACTGATCAGGAATGGAGCAGTATATCAGTGAGTCATCAGCATAGAGATGGTAGGGAGAATCGTACCTGATCTGTCTCACATGCAGACAAAAGCTTCATATATGTTTATAGTAGGATTGGGTATTTGATTGGTAAAAAAAAAGTTCAGTCAACTGACTGGTCACATAGTAGTAAAAAATTGTAATAAATTGCCCACAGGTCCAAATTATAGACAGAAGAAGCACAAGTTTTCTATTTAGAAATGTGTAAAAAAACTGTAACAAAATCGTATTTCCGTCAACAAAACTACAAAAAAATAGGGGTTTTTTTCTGTAAAATTTCTATAATCTTTGACTGGTCAAAAATATTCACAGTTAAAATTGACTGGTCAACTGATAATATTTGACTGGTGAATTGACCAGCTTGCCAACCCTAGTTAATAGTACCTACAAAAGAAGTAGTTTCCTTGTTTTAATATTTCATTATTTTTGAGAGGAAAGAATACACCCTGATTTCTTAGAGTGAAAGCTAGGAGGTGATTCACAAACTAGAAGTAAATATGACTCAAACTGGAGTCATAACAGTTGGTGGATACATGCCTTAGTAAACTGCAGGTTTTCAATGAGAGTGCTTAAAATACAGGGCAAATGTTCTGTTTACAAGCTGATTTTAGAGAAACAGAGAGAGAGAGGCAGTGCATCATATATCTTCTGGTTTCATGTCCTTATTTTGTAAGCTGCTATGAGCCCTGATGTGACTCTGGGTGTGTCTACGTGAGATGTTTACTGTAGAGTTGACTAATTATCTCCGCAGTAAAATGCCACTGTCTACACATGTGGTACTACTGGAAGAGAGCAAACTAATTAACTGGAATAACTAGAAAACTGAGAGAAGCATTGGGCCCCAAGGCTGGAGCACTGGGTTTATAGGAACTAGCTGGCATCAGTGCTGGCTAGCCCCACGCTGAAGCACCCTCATGCCCCAGCTAGCCCCTCTGCAGCATGTTGGGCCAGGTCAGAGCAGCCCCAGGCTGGCAGGCTGACTCTTGGGACTCCTGCCAGCTGAGGTTGCTCAGCCCCAGCTCAGCATGCTGTGGTCCTGGGCACACGTGTAAACACTGCACCCAGGAGCAATAAACTCCAGTGCAAACTGTGCTGGAGTTTATTCAGTTGTATTAATTTATTCTGTAGATGCACCCTGTATCTCTTAGTATGAGCTATACAATCATGTCCTTCTTCACATAATTGTAGTTTAAGAATTAAAATGCAAAGCTTTAGGAGTTTATCCTCTATGGTTTGGAAAGCTTCTTTGGGTAGATGTGGTATCTTTTATTAGACCAACTGAGAAGTTGGAAAAAAGTTCTTTGCAAGCTTTTGGGCACACGCACACTTCTACAGACATAGGGAGTCTCTGCTGTTCTGAGATCCCCCAGAAATGAAAGAAGCTAAAAGTGTGACAGGATGTCAGTGAGAATGTAAATAAGTGGAAATTAGGAAAACAATGAGAGGAGAGAAGGGAAGGGAGGGGGGAAAATGAGAGGGAAATAATGCCAAAGCTAAGTAAGAGAGACTCTACTCTAGTTGAGTTCCCCAAGTTAGAAAAGAGGCTGTCTATGTAGAAGTAAATAGCTGGAAATTAGGAAGACAAAGGGTGGAAAAGGAGGGGAGGGAAGGAAGGGAGGGAAAGAATTTTTTATCTAGAAAAACATCCAAATAAGATATTACAATGTGGAGAACTAGAAGAATTTTTCTGACACCTCCATCTGAAGGAATATTTCCACAACCAAAATTAATCCATTTTCAACACAAATTCATTCAGTGACAACATCAATGAGAAAATTGACGCGAAAAAATCCGAAAACCCCTCAGATTGGACACCTTACAGTGGACAAAATTCAAACCTGAATTGACTGTTTCAGGGAAAGAATGAACAATGAAATACTCAACAACAAACACCACTATAACAACCTCTGCCTCTCAGAAAAAAAGGCCATAGCATCTCTAAGATCCAACCACTAAAGAGTATAAAATCAGCAGATAAAGGAGGAACTATAGTTATCCTGAACCATGAAGACTACATAACAGAAGCCAATGGACAACGCTCTGACATTACCTACTAAAAAAATTAGAGGAAGATCCAACTCCCCTTTTTCCCTCGAAACTCAAAAGCACCTTCACATCATTTCCACCTGGACTACAAGAAAAACCTCAGACCCTGTTCCCTCCACTACCCAACCCAGGGACTTTTAACCTGTTCCCCAAAATCCACAAACAAGAGAACCCTGGCAGACCTATAATTTCCAACTATGCCTAACGGAAGAAATATAAGGTTTCATCGAATCCATCCTAAAACTGCTCATCATCCAAAGACCGAGCCTCATTCAAGACCAGACACTTCCTACAAAAACTCAAAAATATAGACCACCTTCCCAGCAATACCCTCCTGGCCATCATGGATGTCACTAGCTTATACACCAAAATCCCACACCAGGATGGCATCCAAGTCTGCCTCACGTATCTAAAAGAACACGATTACAAGCAGAGTACAAACCTCAGACTATCAATGAACTCATATACTCCATCCTCACACACAACAACTTCAGTTTTAACAACCAACATTTCCTCCAGACCATGGGCACAGCTATGGGCACTAAAATGGCCCCACAATATGCCAACCTTTTATGGCCCACCTGGAAGAAGAATGCCTCAAGACCTGCACCATCAAACCCATGCTATACCTGAGATGCATAGATGATATCTTCATCATTTGGACCGAAACCCTGCAGTCTCTGATTGATTTACACCAAAATTCAACAATCATCACCCCTCCATCAACTATCACTTGAATACTCTAACACCAATATTTCCTTTTTGGACACCATGATCAATATCCAAAATGGTAAACTACAAACCACCATATACAAGAAACCCACCGACCAACATACATATCTACACAGAGACAGCAGTCACCCTAAACACACCAAGAAAGCTGTCATTTACAGCCAAATGCTCCAAGGAGAATACCCGTGATCGCCACCTCACAAATCTCAAAAGGGCTTTCACCCAAGAAAGACACTTCTCAAGAGATAGATCGCACTTGTGAAATAGCCACCCAGATACCACACATAAATTTAATGCAGTACAAAAAGAAAATCCCCATGAATCACACACCATTAGTTATGACATTCCCTGGCACCTACATGGAAAATCCTCAAACAATTGCAACCCATACTAGAAGAAGACCCAATTCTTAAAGAGATCTTTCCAGAACCACCCATCCTAGCCTTTAAACAAGCACCAAACCTTGCTAACCGTATCACCAGAAGGAAACTCCCTATGACCCAAACTGCACCTAATGGATCCAGACCATACACAGACAAGAAATGCAAAACCTGCCAACACATCTCCACCACTCCCACAACAGCCACACCCCACAACTGAACCATCACCATTCCTGGATCTTATACCTGCACCTCCAGAAATGTAATACATCTCATCCAGTGCACCAAACGCCCTGATGGAAAATATGTAGGAGAAACCAAACAACAACTGCATGCCAGAATGATGGATTTTCAGTGTGCGTTCAAAGACAAAAATATCCAATTACTTGTGAGGGCACACTTCTCACAAGTCAATCACTCCCTCTATGATCTCTTAGGTCTAATCCTCAAAGGGAACTTACAAAACACCTTTTGTAGACAAGTCTATGAACTTCACTTTATAAATCTACTGGATACAAAAAATCATGGATTCAATACAGACGTTGGCTTTATGACATGTTACAACCTGCCTGGCCTCTGATTCACCAGGTACCTACCCGACCTTACCATTTACATTCCAACCCCCCACTTCCTCTCCTCCCTTCCTTTTCCACTCTTTGTCTTCCTAATTTCCAGCTATTTACTTTTTCACAGACTGCCTCTTTACTGCCTTGGAGAACTGAACTACACTAGAGTTTCCCTTACTTATCTTTGGCATTATTTCCCCCTCATTTACCCCCCTCCCTTCCCTTCTTTCCCCATTGTTTTCCTAATTCCAACCTATTTACATTCTCACTGACATCCTGTCACATTTTTTTGCTTCTTTCAGAACAGCAGAGACTCCCTGTGCCTGAAGAAGGGTGTTTATGCCTGAAAACTTGCAAAGAACTTTTTTCCAACTACTCAGTTGGTCAAATAGAAGATACCACATCTACCCAAAGAAGCTTGCCTACCTATGTCCTTAGACCAACACAGCTACAACCAAAAATCTTCTATAGTTTATCTTTCATAGTTTTATCCTTCCAGAAGCTATGCTACTTCAGACTGTGAAGACTTCTTTATTCATCAATGTTTTCTTTGGCAAGTAGGCCAAGAATAATCTGTACTGTATACAACTGGATTAACACAAGATTAAGCAGCACTTGAGATGGAATGGGAGGAGGGGCAGTTGTCCACCACAAATGACATGATGAGTTTAGGACCTGCTGAAGAATGACACATAGGCCAGATTCTATTCCTCCCGCATGCTGCTTTTTAAGGGTGAGATGGTGGTGTGTTGCAAAGATAGATAGATTAAAACAGATTTTCAGAACTTGAATGGGGTGGAGTAGAATTGCCCTATGGTTCCTAAATCCACTCAGATACCAGTACGTAGAATAGAATTTGGCCTGTGGTGCTCTAGAGTCTCTCAACATAAATGCCCAGCTTTTATTATGTGACTGGAACAGATGCAAAGTAGTGTTAAGGATGCACAGTCATGGATCTTGAGGCTAGAGGGACCGTGATGACCCTCTAGTTCAGGGGTTGTCAACTGGGAGTACGTGCACCCCTGGGGATACTTGGGAAGGGGCTAGGGAGTATGCATGAGTGGGCGGGGACAGAGCGCCACCACCTACTACCCTGCACTGCCACCTCCCAGAAGCAGAGCTGGGGGTGTGGGGGGAGGGGGGCAAGGTCAGCAGCTCCCCTCTGTGGGCTGCACAGGTGTTGCCCAGCTGGCCGGCTGCAGCGGGCGGGGTGGGGAAAGCTTGCACATGGCTTTCCCTCATGCTACTGCCATCCATCACTCCCCACCGCCACGTGTAATCCCCCCTGCTCCACGTCCAGCCGCTATCCCACTCCCCTCCCCACCACCCTATGTCCAGCCACCGCCACCACCCCTCCACTTCCCCCCCCTGCCAGAAGTGTACCCAGAAGGGGTCCACTCCTTAAAAAAGGTTGAAAACCCCTGCTCTAGATGGATGATCTGGTAACATGAGAATAAATTTATCTTGATAACTCCTGCATCATAATCTTAAAATCTGGCCAGAATATATCTTTAAAAAAAAGCAAACCACCCTTTCTTAATTTGAAGAATTCAGGTGATAAAAAATTGAGGTAAATTTTGTAAGTTTTTCTAAATGCTGATTAGACTCAGTGGTAAAATGACAACCTTATTTTAAATCTGAACTTGTTTAGTTCCAGCTTCCAGGCACTGGACTTCCTTATGCCTTTGCTTGATAGGTTAAACAGCTAGTATATCCAGTTCAGTGGTTCTCATCCTGTTTAAAATCAAGGCACCCCTCAGAAAATGCCAACTCTTAGTTTCCACTCCTTTTTTTGACTGTAGGAAATAATAGAACAATTTTTCTGTGGCAAAGAACTCAGAAAGATTGTAGCAGGCCAGAATGTAATACTGTGGATTCCTGTGTGAAAACTTTGGGTTTATTTTGTGAATCAAGTTTGCACACTTAACAGTGCTAACAATATCTTACTAGTCTTTTCTTTTTTCTTTTGCCATCTGAAAACTTCATAAGCAATTACTTTTGTTCCTGGTTACTTAAGATTTCAATTTTTCACATTTACTTTGAAAAATGATTCAGGCCAAGAACAGATCCCTGCAGGACCCCTTTGCAACCCTCACATTTGATGAAGATTCTCCAATAAACAATCTAAGTTATCTGAAATCTGATTAAGGGTAGAAGATTGTTTTGGGTACAAAATAATTAGTACCTACGCCTCATCAGGTTGCTGCTATAAAATCACAGTTGGCTGCTTGCTGTCTTAGTTACATCTGGAATAATATGTTCAGTCCAAGAGGCAAAAAGAACAATTTCCCTGTGTCCCACCTTGAGTTACTGCTCATAGCTATACATTTGCCCACATTTTGCCCACACGCTACTTTACGTTTGAATTAATTATTACTCTTTCTTTCTGAAGTGGGACGGCAATGTATACCTTCATTTGCTCATAAAGAAATCCAAGTGCTAAATGCTTCTTTGAATTTTTTTAAAGTGATAGCATTATGTATGTCTGAGTCACTTAAAAACCCAGTCACGCGCAAGGGCAGCATACATTCTATAAGAGTTTAATAATCCACCTTTAAAAAACACAACATTTCCAGTGCGTTCGGGTTTTGTAAAGCACACGCTGTGCATCCAAGAACAGTAATTAGATCAGCCAGTTCAGAAAACAGGTGACTGTTTTAAAGAAGGTTTGGGCATGCACTAATTTGAAAAGGATACCTGCAGCCTAACAATCGATGTAGAGGACATCGTTTCCCAAATTGTGGGGCTCCCCCTGGGGGGAGGTGCAAAAGGTTCCTAGTGGGTATTCTTGGTGGCAACTTGCAATCATCCCTCTATTTCAGATGCTCTTACACCTCCTGTTTTTTAGCCACTTCTACCAGTTGCCTCACCACTAATTCTCTCATGCTTCCATACTTCAGCTGCCACGTCCCCTGCCACTGCTGGAAATTGCTGCCGGTGAGGGACCCAGTGGCATCTGAAGGAGGTAGGACATGTGAGAAAACCAGTAAAGTCTGGGGGATGTGAGAGTGCTCCATTTTCCTACAGTGGGGTATAAACCGACTAGGTTTGGGTAATACGAATGCAGGGGAATGAGACTGCAATACTTAGCTTCAGTAGGTCAAGTTGCTGGTCCCCCAGGAGGTGGGTAGACTAACTTGGAAGAGCTTTAATTGGATTGTTCTTTATGTCTTCACAGCACTTTCCGGACTGATATCCCTCATATATGCCCGCCTTAAAATAGGAGAGTGGATGTTGCTGACCCCAAGAAAGCATTCGCTAGGCACAAATAATTTCTCTCAGAGTGGTACAGTGAATGAAATAGCAAGAAGATTATCTTCTCAAACCATAGACACTAATCAGGGTCACTTTTAAAAGACAGCTTGGTGAGACTGCATCGTTTGAATATACATAAAAGCACCTCTAAAATACCAGAGTTTAGCTCCAAGAGCAGACACTGAACTAAGAAATAAAAATGAAGTCATTATTTTTCTTCCTGAAATTCATGACTAGCGAGCTTCCACTGAAACATGTGAAATCTCTACATTTCAGAGATCAGAGAGCCAAATAACTTGGTTGCCATGCCTTCTTGGTACATGAATTCATTGGTCTAGGCCAGCCTAATATGACTGATTATATAGGTACAGCTGTCAAATGGGGTGCCAAGAAACATGTGGAGGAGCCTGAAAAAGGAAACATATTTCTTCATACAGTTAAGTTCTAAAACGTCCTGAACTTTTCCTGTATTTTCTAGGAATTTTAGTAAAATTTAGTATTTGACTAAACGTTCAGCATCTTCAAGCCAAGTCTAAAAATAAGGGTTGGATGGTAATCTTCTTGGTGGTACACTATAAAGAAAGAAGTGGGTATCCCTGCATTTATTAAAAGAAAAAAGCCTCACAGCAACTATATAATTTTCAGCTGTTAGTTTCACTTACAGAACAGGTCAATTCAAAGCTTCCTAATATCTAGCCTTTTTTGTTACAGTCAGTGTAATTTTGTCACTTTTTTGTCTGGTCGTTTAAAAATCAACATTTTTATAAATTTTACAGGTAAACACTGTATCTTGCTACTGCTCTGGAAACAAAACTCGGTATTGATGTTGACTGAATCAGAATCCCAAAGACGGGATGATAAGGGATATGGTGCAAGATGAAGGCATGTAACTTTAAGACTCTCCCTAAACAGAACAATGTTTGCTGGTCACTGAGCTGGAAAAGCAGGAGTAGCATTTGCTGGTGTCCTGGAGATTATGTGAATGTTCATCTAGCAGAAAGTGGGCTACTTAGGTTTGCAGCCAGAGAAATTAGGCATCATTCCTAATGTCTAGCACCTCATATGGTATGCTAAGATAATCCACTTCTTTTTTGCAAAGTCAAGGACTCCTTGTCTCAGGAAATTTCAAAATATGGCAATTATACCCATAAGCATGATCACAGTATAATAGAAAATTAGGGTTAGAAGGGACCTCAAGAAGTCATTTAGTCCAGTCCCCAGCTCAAAGCCAGATGGTCCCCAGTTAGAGCATCCCAGCCAAGGCTTTGTCTAGCAGGATCTTAAACACCTAACCTAAACCTCCCCTGCTGCGACTTGAGCCCATTGCACCAGTGCATGGGATTGTTCTGTCCTAAGTGTAGGACTCTGCACTTGTCCTTATTGAATCTCATGAGATTTCTTTTGGTCCAATCCTCTGATTTGTCTAGGTCTCTCTGAAACCCAGTCCTACCCACCAGCCTATCTACTATTAATTCATCCAACCCATATTTCCTTAGCTTTCTTGCGAGAATGTTGTAGGAGACTATATCAAAAGCCTTACTAAAGGGCAGTTATACCACATCCCCACATCCACGGAGCCAGTCACCTCATCATAGAAGGCAGTCAGGTTGGTCAGACATGACTTGTCCTTGGTGAATCCATGCTGACTGTTCCTAATCACCTCCTCCAAGTGCTTAGAAATGGATTCCTTGAGTAGTTGAACCATGAATTTTTGAGGAATTGATGTGAGGCTGATGGGCCTGTATTCCTCCTTCCCTTTCTTAAAGAACTGAAAGCACTATATTTGCCCTTTTCCAATCATCCAGGACCTCTCCTGATTGCTATGAGTGTTCAAAGACGATGGCCAGCAGCTCTGCAGTCATGTTGGCCATCTTCTTCAGCACTCATGGGTGCATCCCATCCAGCCCCATGAACTTGTACATGTCCAGCTTTGCTAAATAGTCCCTAACCTATTTTTTTTTACCACTGTTGGCTTCTCACCTCCTCCCTAAACTGTGCAGCCAGGTGTAGTAGCCTGGGAGCTGACCTTGCCTGTAAAGACCAAGGTGAAAAAGGCACTGAGTACTTCAGCCTTTTCTTCATTCTCTGTCACTAGGTTTAGTAAAGGACCCACACTTTCCTTGATCTTACTCCTGTTATTAACATACTTGTAGAATCCCTTCTTGTTACCCTTCACATCCATTGCTAGCTAGAACTGCAGTTGTGCTTTGGATTTCCTGATTTCACCCCTGCATACCCAAGCAATGCTCTTATACTCTTCCCAAGTTGTTTGTCCAAGCTTCCACTTCTTGTTTTTTAGCTGACTGAAGAGTTCCCTGCTAGGCCAAGCTGGTCTTCTGCCACACTTACCATCCACGACTATATTCCCTACCACTTCTTCTTTGTTTGCGAGTAGTAGGTCAAGAAGAGCATAGCCCCTAGCTGGTCTCTCCAACGCTTGCACCATGAAGTTGTCCCAACACTCTCCAAGAGCTTCCTGGATTGCCTGCGCTCTGCTATATTGCCCTCCAAGTGTATGTCAGAGTGACTGAAGTTCTCCAAGCAAACCATGGCCAGTGATCGGGAAACTTCCGCTAGTTGTTTGAGGAAAGCCTCATTCACCTCATCCTTCTGGTCTGGTGGTTTATAGCAGACTCCCACCGCCACATCACCCTTGTTGCTCTCCTCTCTGACCCTAACCCAGAGACTTTCAATGGGCCTGTCTCCAGGTTCTTATTGGAGCTCTGAGTGATCAAATGGCTCTTTTACATAAAGCATGACTCCTCCTCCTCTTCTCCCCTACCTTTCTTTCCTGAATAGTGCTCCAGTCATGCAAGCTATCCTACCAAGTCTCTGTTATTCCAATCATGTCATAGTTCCAGGACTCTGCAAGTACTTCCAATTCTTCCTGCTTGTTTTCCAGCCTCTGTGCATTCATGTACAGGCACCTGAGGTTAACTAGCTGATTGCCCTACTTTTTTGAATGACAATGCCTCCCTATTGCCCCCTCTGGTTTGCACTTCCTCCAGGTCACCTGCTTCTGCCCTTACATCTGGTCTTTGGTGTCCATCTCCTGATGAACCTAGTTTAAAGCTCTACTCCAGCAGGGAATGGGGTATCTTGTTTTAGCTGTCTGAAAGAGCTTGTGAGGGTCTTCAAAGAAGAGAGATGGGAAAGAAGGCCTGTAGATCAGACTGCAGAATTAGTAATCAAACCAACTCAGAATGCTGCCTGAGGGTATGACTTGAAGTAAGCAAAGGAAGAACTGTAGTAGAATTGGGCTGCTGGAAGTGTCATGGATTGACAAAGTTACTTTGGACTCAGTAAAAAAGTTAATATTGGGTTGACAATTTTTCTCTTTCAACCCCCTAGCAAAGAAGAGGTGGAAGTGATTGTGATAATTTAGGCGTTATCATCCTTGTGAATTCTGCTTATAAGGAAGGGGGAGCACTATATTACTTTTCCCTGTAGATCAAGGAGGCTGTTGCATCCTTATGATACATGGGAAGGTGTGCTACTTCCTTGAGCTGCATACACTAAAAAGTGAAGGAAGAAACAGGAATGCAGAACCAATGCAGAGTTGTACAATAGGAGCCTGGTAACATGAAGCACCTGGCTGGCGTTACTTAATGCCCAGAGCAGGGGTTTGGACTCTTTCTTGCCCAGAGCACGGGGTTGGACTCAATGACCTCATAGGTCCCTTCCGACCCTAGAAATCTATGAAAATCCATGAATTTATGAATACCTTTCCCCTTCTAATGTAGTTCTACATTTCCCTATTATAGAGCAGTTCCCCCACTCCCTCCCTTATTTTGCCCTACTGCAGGTGACCAACTTTTTTCTTGGGCTGCCATGCAGCTAGCATCCTCAGGGCCTTTAGCAGAGCCTAGGACACTGTGGGCATGTCTACATGTGCATTTACACTGGCTTAAAGTTACTGCACAGTAAGTTATTGCACAGTACGCAGGAATAGGCCAGCATCTACATGTACAGGTGTTAAAGTGCTTTAACGCTGTGTGTGGACTGATGTGGGACTAAAGTTAGTCTCAAGTCTGTCCATACACACACTGTTACTGCGCAATAAGGCGTCTACAGTGCGTCCCTGTGCAGTAACTAATTGGGCGTAAATATGATGTCCAAGTCAGCGTAAGTCGCTGTATTTACTGCATGCATGTGTAGACGTGTGCCCATACTACACAGTAGTTTAGGTTACTGCACAGTGAATGCACAAGTGTAGATGCACCCTGTGAATATTTTTCTCTTGGTTTGGTGGTACTGTCTTGTTTTAGCTCTCTGAAAGCCCTTGTAAGGGACTTCAGATAAGAGAGAGGTGAAAGATGGCTTATAGATCAGACTGTAGCATTAGTAGTTGCCGTTTTAAAATATGTAAATTAGGTATTCCCTTAAGTAATGCTAGAATACTTTTATGTCAGTCTTTCCCTAATCATCCATGTCAAAGGATATAGATGATGCCTTAGCAGAAGTAAAAAAGCACTGATAGTACATCATTGTTAGTTTTGATATATCACTTATTAAACAGCGCACAAATAGCTATGCTAAGCCAAATCTCTTCAGCACCCTGAAACATACAGTCTATTCTTTTGGTTGATTTTATTATTTTTAAAGTTAGCTTTGAGGCTTCTTTTTAAATGCATTTGTTATAATATAAAATATGTTTGTGTATAAAATCTATAAAATATAGTTATCAGCTTGCAGTATTAGTAGGCAGTGACATTATTTCATAAAAATCTCTTAGACTCATACAGATAATATTCACTTTTGAGTGTTCCTAATTAGACAGGCCAAATTATATATTTGACATTCCCAGTTCATTAAGAGAAATGTCAACTAGTTAAGAGTAGCTGTATTTCTTTCTCTTTGAATCACCACAGTAGTTTATTGGCCTCAGTTATTCTTTTTTTATTTACGTTATAGAAAGTAATTTTCCACTATATACTTTTCCCCAAAGCAGGAGGCATCATACAAGCTTGTTGATTGGTTGAGCCCTTTCTCTGGTCATATCTCAGCAGTAAGTGTAAGAGTAGTGATATGTTAGGGTACCTTTCCAATAGGAATAGTGTGGATAGGAAACCTAACTAGTTTTAAGATGGCACATCCAAGATGTATGAAAGTGATTATACGAAGTGGTGGTGTGTCACAGCACGAGTGAGAAATGTGGCGGTCTTTCCCAGTTGCACGCTCCTAAAATTCAAAGGAAAGGGTCTATCATGGGCTCCAGCCTTTTCAAGGTCAGTGGCTGCAGTGAATGTCAGACAAGCTCTTGCCCTTCACTAACATGTAGCTAACTTTGGCTGTGAGATCAGTGTAAATAAAAAATCTCAACTTTGCCTACACTGGAGATGTTTTGCAGAACATTGGTACCTTTTCTAACACTGTGTCTTGTGCTCTGATGTCAACAATTGTGAGAGGCCTCAGCATAGGTAGATTGGAGGTCTGCTAGCCATTTTCAACGTCATGTAAATTAACTGGCTTAGAGCAAGACTAATCTCTAGCTACAGCTATAGAGCTGTCTATGCTGGTGCTGCCAATATTATGAATGCTGGTACAGCTTGAAACAGCAACGGTGTGGTTTGCAAAAGCTCCCTAACATGGACAAGACTCATAGGTCCAGATGGAGGACATTATTATGTAGTAGGGGCCAATATTGAAGGAGCAAGAGCCCTTCATAAAATCTCTCTTTTACATAGGCTACATTATGCTTATTAAAGTAATGCTCTGTCCTAACTGAGCTGCAGATTTGCTTATCCTTTGCCACGGCTCCTGTAGCTCACTTCTCTCAAACAACAGCAGTGATAGGGCACAAAGCTAGTTGAACAGTTAACATCTTTGAAAAGGGTAACATATCCCTGATTCAGACCTGAATGTACCCCAGTTCCAGGACACCCTTTTCAATATTTCCTGAGTTGCTGACTAAAAGTAACTCTCAGAAATGGAGCTAAAATCTGTAAGTGTAGGTCACCTGAATCTAACTCAGCTAATTAGATTTTATTTGGCAAAGCACAGCAATATTGTGCAGTTCTACTATGTTCTGTTAGATGTGAAGCTTAGCTATTAAATAAAGTATCTGATCCTGGGAAGCTGAAACACCAAATATTCAAAATTTGGCGTGGCAAGCTGCTAATTAAACACTGCCACATTTGAAGGTGTATACAGTTGAATATACAACCAAAGCATATCTACAGTTCTGGGTCTAAGTCTTAAAAACAACAGCTTCAGATGGTGTGAATTCTGGAACAACTGCAGGTTGAAATCTCATCAAATCAGCTGCTCTCATATTTCAGCCTATGAACAGTAGGGATGTTGTGAAATTTGGGAATGGCTGTCTTCTGGGGCAGCAGGAGCACAAAGAAATGGAAATCACGCTTGGGAGAAGAATGGCATTTGGGGGAAGATTCTGCTGTCGAATGCCTGAATCTACAGCGTTTAACTTGGGAATAAAGATGTTAACAGCAACTGAAGGAATTCTGGTTGGGACTTGGAATTATAGAGAATTTTCTCCCCAGCCTGTGCGTTATGATTTCATCACAGATCCTGAAATGAACTGCAGAATATCAGATTGTGATCATTTTAACACCAATGAGGAAAGGAGGTGGCTCTGAATCCAGAAGTACAAGTGTGCTGATTGCTTAAAGGCAATGTCCTTTCTCTCTGGTTGGTATGTCGGCTACCCGCGGCAGTTGCTAACTTCGCTGGAGAGAACTGGCACAGTTCACTGTACAAACAGTAAGTCCAGTTCAGCAAAAAAACAAAGAAAAAAAAAGATTTGCCTTTGTCTTCCAAACACAGCAGGTTGTCAGTGGCATTCGATACGAGGAGATGCAGCACAAAAAATAACAGCAGCACAGTTGTGGAACAATTCAAATCACAGGCCACAGCAGCTTGTCAACAACTGGTAACCATGCACACAGTGCAGTATTTGATACCACTTGTAAGAGTGAAGGGAGCGCTAGCCCTGGCACTCACTGGAAATACTGTAAGTATGCTGGTGTCTGTTGTGGGGTCAGAAAGTACCGATGACGAAAAGGATCCTGCTTCCTTATGACAAACTGAAGAAAAGGTAGACAAGTTATTCACCCACGAGTGACAGCCGCCTTTCCCTTCTGCTAATGTTTCCTTGAAGGCTACCGAGGCAGCCAAATCAACACATCATACAGAACGGTGAAACACAACCGACACCATCCACATGTTGAGTTGTAATGCTCCTTGATGGAAGGCTGTCCTGATTTAGCAAAAGACTGATGAGAATAATAATCTCGTTCCTGTGACATGTGCGAGGGGGAAAAATGTTGCTTCCTTCTTAGCTTGGAATTTCTCTTATCTTGATCCACTTGATAAATGTCGTGCAACACGCTGTTTGTATAAGGCCTTAGTCAGCAGGGAGAGACGACAAGGCCACCTTGGCACTCCTGCTTTCATCCGTCTTCTGATGGGAGTGCATGCCAGTGCATGGGAAAGGCACCAAAAGTCATTTATTGCTGGAAAGGAGGCAGCAGGGGAAGAGCAAACAGGAAGGAAGATGCCGAGCCATCAGAGCTGCCATTTCTAACGGAGGGCATGAGGGACGGGGCAGATCATTCTGCTGCTGTTGGGTCAAAAAGTCGCATCCGTGAAACTATATCTGAGGGCATTAGATCCAGCTTTATTTCACCCAAATTATGGACAGATCAGAAATAGGTCCACCGAGGGGGGGAAGCTAACTAAGCAAAGATCTAAATCCTAATACGAACGCAGTCACTTAGCAAAGTGCTCAGCCTAGATGAAGTAAGATGTCTGCTGTTGCTTTACGTCTGTGACTCTTTTGTGCAAGGGGCCCGTGGCTTCCCCAACATACTGCAGACGTAGCGCCTTACTGCCAAGTGCTAAATAAGATCCAGTAGTCTAAAAAGCTGCCTCAGAGCCATGCATTCGTTACCTTAATTGGGAAGAAAGGGAGAGAGGAGGAGGGAGTTCCCCAGTCTATACAGTAGAAAGCAAACTCTTCTTCTCACATAAGTAAATAACTCTATGAATCCTAATAATCCTTGAAGCGCCCATGTGTCTAACCTTGGGTGTGTCTGACTGTTCAACTGTAAGCTCATCAGGGCATGGTCTGTCTTCATATGGGCCTCTTATGACACGTAGGACAGCACTGGTATTTCAAACAAATGATGACAATAGCTTTAGCTAAATTGTTCATTTCAAGTCCAGGTCACACCCTCCTCCGTCACATTCATTTGATATTTGCACGATGAGTGTATCTGCACCTCCCAATTAATGCCTTCTCTGCAGGTTTATCCTCTTAGTCCTCCTTCACAAATCCATCAGTTTAGTCGCTACTTCTTTGTGGTGGTTGTTCTTGTACTACTTTCTAGACAAGACCTTGTGTAGCTTTTTCTAGCAGTCTGGCGAACTGGAGGAAGTCTGGGAATTTCCAAGTATCTTAACAGATCTCAGTGAAATGCGGTGAACGCTGGGTACCTCCCTCCCTTTTGATACTTTCAAAACAGCCTATCTGAAAGCACTAGTTCGGGTGAAGTTTCAGCCAGCTTATATTTAGAGGGAATAACACCAAGCTGCTCTATCATTTGATACTTCTGGCCCAGAAGTCTGCAAACCGGAACCCAAAGTTAAGTTTCTAAATCTATATTTATATATCTATATTCAGGCAATTTAAAAATGGCCTGATTTTCAAAAACTCTAAGTGCTTAACAGGTGTTCAGTTGGATGGTGCTTAGCAGTGCTACATATCAAGCCACTTCTGTCAGTCTAGGAGCCTGACTCTTTAGGCACATAGGGCACCTTGACACATGCTTTGGGGTGAGTGGGGGGGCTTTAATTAAAACAGCTCTTGAGAGCTACTCTAATTAAAGTGCCCGCAACGTCTTGTGTATTTAGCGTCCCACACTTCAAAATGGTGACAGGAGTACTTTAACTAAAGCTTGTTTGCTGAGCCTTCATTGCCATTTTGAAGCATGGGGACACCGAATACACGTGACCAGAGATGCCCTGAGCAGGCAGGGTACAGGGCCCGGGGCAAATCAGCCTGTGCAGGGCCCCACCCCCAGACGAGAGGAAGCTGGCAGTGGATTCGGGGGGTGGTGCCGAGCAGCCGGACATGAAGCTCTGGGGCCCAGGGCGGTTACCTCGATTCACACCCCTGCCAGGGATGGCCCTGCATGTGATGCTGAGGCTGCTGGTGCATGCTAACTAGCACACTCCAGCAGACTCAGTTAATCAAGTCTGCTCAAATGCGTGCTAATTAGAATGCACTGGAGCAGGCATTGGGCACATGTATAGGTGCCCATAAATATTAATAAGATTTTGGTTTGTTTTTTCCATGGGGCTTTGCCTCTTTCTCTTCTCCCACTTCAGAGTTGTTCTTTCCTTTCTAATTGCCAGCATCTCTTTTCTTTATTTTTTCTTACACAGCCAAATGAAAACAAAGCTATTTTGTCTTTTAGCCATCCTGGATTTCATACATTAATGGGATTATGTTTTCTCCCTGGTATTTTTTACTTCATTCTTCATCTCCTGCTATTTTTGAAAAGAGATCCTAATTTTCTGGGTCCTAACTTATCCCATTTTCTGCTGTCCTTACCTTTAGCCATACAAGCCTGAATTGACTTTGCCTATTGCTTGGTACCCTCCCTTCTTACTATTTTCCTCAGCAAACCTATTGCAGTCATGTCCATGAGTTGCCCCTTGAGAAGCCACACTGTTCACTTCTTGTGCCTCGCGCTCTGTTTTTCAGAGCAGCTTTACACTGGGGCACATTAATTCTGGTGTTCCTTTAGGATTTTCATACTTCCTGTCATTACTTACTAAGTTACTTAATTCTCCCAGAGTTGCTCCTTGACATCTAATAATGTCTTTTTGTTGCAGTTTTGAACTATTCTTTATTATGTTGTATTCAAATAGCTTGTGATCAGCTGCTTCAGGAATTTTCATGTTATCCTTGAGGTCTAAAAAGGTCATTTTCTCTTCTTCATGCCAGTGAGAATGGGATCCTGGATGCCTTTTCATCTGGTGGAGTTTGTACCCCTTGACTTTTTGGATCAGGGTGTACATCTCTCTGTACCCTAGGGAAAAGACTCTTGAATGATGCGTATGTGGCAACCCAAGAGAGATCTAACTTGTTTCCTGTGGATCCGGTAGTGCTGAGTTCATGAAGGTATGTGCTAAGAAAGGTTCATTTTTTCGTTTTCCTGAGTTTTGTGTGGTCAGATATGCTCTAGTTTGCAGTAGTAGCTCCACCCTACCATCTTTTGATTATGTTCCTTCAGTCAGAATCTCTGTCATTTATTTCTTCAGTAACTTCTGGGTTGTTTTATGTTCTGCTTATATTTGTCCGCAGATGCTTAAGTACCTAAATTTACCTTTCCCTATGATTTCTGTAATCCTTATGTCATATTTAAGTTGTCATGTAAAATGTCTTCATTTTCTGTCTTGTACTGCATGTCAGTGCTCAATTACTGGAATTCTCGCATGTTGCTACAAAATTTGGAGCCCCCAATACAAATCCTCATGATTATCAAACCTAGAAAATAGTAGTTACTACCGCTGCTTCAGCAGAAGCTATTAACTTCAATTATTTCTCAGAAAGAAGGCTTTCTGATACTCTATATGAGTCCCAAACTCTCTTCCATCTGTGTTCCTGTCTTTTTTGCTTTGAATATTCTTTCTCTACTCATGCTTATCATTGGAAAAATGTCTGAGCAATTCACCGACCTTACTTTCATCAGCCAAAGTATTAGGAGTCCATCATGATTTCAGCAAGCCCTGTTCATTCACTTACTTCCTACGTGAATTACACTTAGCAGGAACTCCTTGGCAGTGTTCAGGATATGCTCCACCTTACTTTTCACCTTTTCTACCTTGTAACGTCTGCTGTTCTGTCACAATGAGTTTTCTGAAAGAAGCAGTTCCTCCAGCATATTCATTTGCTAAATGTAATGATTTTTTACACTAAGTCTTGTTAATTACTGTTACAAATTCATGAGGTTTTAATAAAAAAAAAAGCTGTTGGAAAATTCCAACTACACAGTATTATACAGGAAGATGGCTTATCTCAGCTAACTTTAAAAAAATACTCCTTTACCAAAACATTATTATATTGTGATGTTTTCTTTTTTCTATTCCTCCTATCATCAATGACTAATAAGCTATGTAAACAGACACTTTCTCCCCTACAATCAGCTTGTTATATTCCCTGATGTCAGAACACAGTTCATAACATCACTGTTCATCATAGTGAATGAAAAAGGGATGTCACAAGTGATGATTCTGGCTTTATTGAAAGAACCTGGCAAGTGGCACAGGACAACTAGAAGGAGGACAGCTATTCACATCCAACCATATTGGTAACCAACCTTTTCTAGATAGAAAATAAGAAAAAATAGTAATTCAATAAGTTTTAGGTGAAATGTGGCCATATTGGAAGTGTACTGTTGAGTGCAAATGGAAGTATATATTCAAAAAAGAATATTTTCAGAAGAAAATATAGTATTCTACATAGACTGGATACTTCTTCCAATGCATCAAAGCATAAACAAGTGAAAGTTGTGGAATAAATCCTTCTCCGGTCTCAAAATTTCTTGGTTCAAAGCAAAATAATAAAATGGGAAAACTGTTTTAGGTCCTCGTAACTCCTTTGTTCATTAACATATCTTTAGAATTACAATGATTTAATAAATTACCCCATTTTAGGCACGCCACCAAAATGCCTTCTAGTGTATTGTCATCACCTTTGCAGGAGGTTTGGGCAGAAACTGAGGTGCTGAGCTGAGACTACTTTTTATTATGCATGACCTTACCTCATTGCCGCCTCCATATTTCTAGCTTTCCAACGGTTTCTTCCACCTGTTGCATCTTGTCAGCAGGCGGACTGTGAGCCTCCCTGGGGCTGAATCTGGCCTCTTTACTTGTTTACATAGTCCTCACCGTGCCTGAGCATCTACTTTGACTCGCCCTCAAGGTGCTTGGATGACACAGGTTAATTCTGAATGTTAGAGCCCCAGAAGACCAACATGAGTGATCTCAGTAAGTTGTATCAGTATTTTCATTGACACTTCTGTTGCTTTAATGACAATAGTGGGGTGCTTTATGGAAGTGACTCTCCTTACTGACACTTCTTTGGTGTTTTCAGTTGCCCAGAGTTGGTTCCTTTGACTTAAGCAGTGCAAAAGGCTGCTGAAATGGTTTTTTGCAGGGTACCCTTACAAGTCCTGGTGATGGGTCTACTGGGGCTGGGGCCAGCATCAAGAAGTGCAAGTCAGAGGTGGGAAAAGGCAAAACTGTAGCATTGTGGCCATTTTGGGTGAGACTGCCACCCACAAGAAGCTAGCAGTGCACCAAAATCAGATATGATAAAGGCTCAAACCTGACTTTTCTGCATTATTTTTATTTTCATATTACCAGGTTGCCTACGCTACTTGCTTTTCAAGATGATTGCAATGGGTATTCTGTTTCCCCTGGTTTACTAAGATCACTGGTCGTTTCCAGATGTGCAGGGGCATGCGCTTGCAGCGGCACAAATAGTAGTGGCACAAATTTGTGCTGCTACTTTGTGCTGCAGTGCACACTCCTGCACATGTCCATTGGCGGGGGACAAATTGTTCCGCTTTGGGCAAACTGCCCTTTCCCACTCTTCCCAGCTCCCAGAGTGCTGGAGCAGCCAGGGCACAAATGAAATAGTAGAGACCCTCTGGCTGGCAGACAAGAGCATCTCCCTGGAGGACCAAGCATTTGTTTGTTCCCACGCATGCTATAGTAGCATGCACTGTGCCACGTTTTTTCCTAGGCATTTTTATTTGCTACCTGGAAATCTGTTTTAACATTCATGGTGTGCAGTTTGTGGTGCCTCAAAGAGGTTTGCAGCACCACAAACCGCATGTGCCTGCATGTCTGAACAAGGCTGCTGGTTCCTACGTACTGCATACATGTCAGTCTAGCAATATCAAGAAGGATATGAGAAACCTTAAAGATACGCTGCAATATGCAGATTTTGAATTACAACAGATAACTAGAGATGACTGACTTGTACGCTGCCTCTATTGATGATAATATTACAATCTCTGTGTGATGAAAGAAAGTTGATCGAACCATATTTTCCCTCGGCTCTATACTACCAATTTGAAAGGATAAGGTCTTTGTAATAAACAAAGCTATTGTGACACCATTATTAAACAAGTCAGAAGGACATTTTTGTTTCTCTGAGAAACAGAAGAAGGATCTTATTTTCACTGATGTAAAACAAGCCAAGGTTAATACGTTTCATCATCATTTTCAGCAAACTGCAGATATTTTACATTTTTAAATAGTTCAGGATGAACTTTGGGAGGCTACTGGCTTAAATAGAAAGAATAATGAACTTTTAAATCATAACTGTTGTTAATTCTGAGGTGTCCATGTCATATTGCAAAAATACAAAGATATATGAAAAAGAAGGGACGATAACAAAAAAAAAATCTGCATGGATGAAAATACACAGAGCCAAGAAAACACTGCTAAAAGTCAAGTGAATGGACAAAGACACATATTATTAACAGCATAGTTAGCCATTACAATAACTCCTTTGATGTTAAAAAAAAATAAGTAAATAAAAAAATCGGCCAATTTTCCTCAATATTAGATCACATTTGAATTTAACAATTATTTGGATTAGGATAGCTCTAAATATATTTTTTTAACATACAGGATAGAAACAACTACATTATTACAGGGCGAGTTGGAATAAAGGATATGAATCTAAATATAGAATAATGTTTGCAATTCACAAAAATACTATAAAAAGTCACAACGCCATTTATAATGAGCTGTAGACACAAACAGACTTTGAACTTAGACAATGAAGGGAAAGATACTCAGTTTAATTTCTTTTCTAAAGCATTCTTCACCCTGCATTCTTACTGGTGGTTTAATTGTAAGAGACGGTATGTTTCCAACGATTTGTCTAACCAGGAATCCACGTCACAAATTCCTTCTTAGGCCAAACTACATTTGGAGGATCTTTCAGGAACCAGGTGAAAGAGTTCCATCATGAAAGTCATACAACACTAACACGCAGAAGAAAATTACATGGTTTGCAGTAACATTTTTCATACTCGATACCTCCCAAGGCCGTTTACAATGCAACGAGGAAGCTGAATACTGGTAACATCATGACAGCGTAGGTAAACATGACAGCCACTATGTGCATACTAATAATTTTGGACACTGGAGTCTCTTAGTAAGAAAGTAACAATTACCAGTTACCTCATACTTGTTTTTTCCCTGAAAGCTTTAATCTGTAGAACTACATGACACGGGTAGGAGAAACACCAGTTTAACCTTTTATTGGCAGGCTGACACTTCAGTTCAAGTTGTTGTCCAGAACAGAACCGACTCCAGAGCGCTACGAGCACTGGTACAAGGCCTTATTGAAGATGGAGCTGAATCTAGACAGATTTGATCAGCAGTAACACTTTTTCCGACTAAACTATAATATTATTACAAGCTTTGTGCATGTAGCTAGCACTGGTTCTTCTGGATACCCCTGATTTTGATAATCCTTCGGTGTCACAATTCTACAGGGTTTAATAGCTGATTTGTCACAGAGGTAGTTGATGAAGTATTCTCCTCCGAAATAGTTACTCATAATGGGGCTAGATGCACAGCTGGTGCAAAGAGGTGTAATCCTGCTGCAGTCAATGTTACAGTCAACAGCTGAGGACCCGTTGACCTGTTGAACAGCTGAGGACCTGTTCTGATAAATTGTGGTTTTCTAATCTCATTCAACTAGAATCTGCTGCTTATAAATTGATATATTTTCCTTGCATCTCCCTTGAAGTCAGTATGCTCTTCTTATGACATCAGGTACAATCCCACAACAACCAATCCTTTTGTTTAAGAAGAAGTTGATTCTGGTTGGGAGATGATTATTTTTACTTCTTAAACTAAAATGATTTTCTTTGTCGGTCACATCTTTAATAGAGGACAAACATGTTCAATGGTTTTAAAATACATTCCTCCTTTCCAGAAGTTTTCCACGAGATATTGGCACATTTGCAGCGCTGCTCCATTCTGAAAGTGACTCCATTAAAACAGCATTTTGTGCTCCCATCTTTCTTAACTCTAAAAGACTCACATTGTTGTAGTTGTTACCCAAAGGATATTTTCTGCAAACACACCCTAGAATCTGAAATTCCAGGTGCACGCTTATTGATTCGCATTTTCGCCTATGTAGTAAGGGATTCAGTGTTCTTAGTTATATCTGTACAACACTCGTCTCCTTCAAATTTTGTCCATGCTGATACCTCTACTGGGGTACAGATGAAACTGGGAGAATCTGACACTGCAGCTCAGATGGAGCTTCACTATCTTGTCGAGGAAATATTTTCACATAACAGGATGTAGTTTAAAACTTATTTTTGTCACTGATGCAGGTGGCAGGCCTCTGGACGCACACTGATATTACAGCTTTTTATTTAAGAGAGTTCCATTTTTAAAAGTCACTTTTCCAAATACACTAATGTTTTAAGTAAAAAATGTCCATTAGTTGCTAACAGTTTGAAATAATTAAATTATTGCGTTCCTGAGAAATCTACAAGCCACATTCCTCTTGAGAAACTTAACTGCAGCTCACAAGATCTCTTAGTTACGATATTGCAATATAACAATAACCTACATAAAAATTGGGATTTCCAGTACTCTTAAAGGATGTGACAAGACGTTATGACAGAATGTTTAGGGTATAATCTCATTGTTCTGAAAGCTCTGATTATGTTGGTTTATTGTAAACAATACGAAATGAAGAATATTTCGGGTCAGAACAGAAATGCCAGCCAGCTTCTGGCAAGACTCTGCATGGTACTGATAACAGATATTAGATGTTTGCCATCAGCTGGAGTTCGTTTTTTCCCCTTCCAGCTCTACTAGGGGAACCTCCCACCTCCAATACTTATATGTACTGGTTCATTATAAAAGTTACGGTTCCTAACCTTTCATTTGTATATTTTAATATTGGCAAATAGCCTTGAGAAGCCCAGTTCTTTTAAGAGGGGGTCTTATGTTAGATGTTGGAACTGACCTCAAGATGGAGAATACAAAGGATATGCCAAAGCAGCGGCAGGAAACAGAATTAGCGTCAGTTGAAAAAAAAAGTTGAAATGTACTTTTGGATATGTTAGTTATTCTATCTTTTACTGAAATTAATGAAGACTTTCTATCAACAAGTTGTCGAAACTGTCAAGCAACATAGTGCACCTGCTGAAGACCATTATGGATATGCTGTTGCCAATGCTTTATTTAATTTTTATAGTTGTTTATAAATACACATTTCTTTGACATTCACCAAGATTTCCTCTCCTGAGAAAATATAGAGATACTTGAAAACCCTCTTACTCACTGGAGAAGCCCAGAATCACACCTAAGTGCAAAACAATCAAAACAAACCTTATCATTTTGTTCAACCAGTGAAGGCATAACTGTGCTAAAGACTTAGAATATTTCAGTCTAATTTAAAAGTTCCTAAGTGAAAATTTTTAACTACTTTAACATGAAAAAGAAAACTCTCTTTTCCTGTTGCCTTCAAAACCAGCACTTTCTAGTATCTGATGCATGATACTCACCCTAGATGTAGCCAATCTTGGTTGTAAAATTACACCAACCTAGAACCCAACTGCTAATTAGCACAGACTTCTCTCTGGGCGTTTTTCAATTTGTAGAATAAATGACAACTATTTCAGACTCCTACAAGAAATATAATAGAACAAACTTCAAGTAGAAGTGACTAGATGCCATATTTTTTTTTACATTGAAAAAGTACATCAGGATCACAAAACATTGTGCTTAGTTGGCTGTAATCTTATTTTGCTTTAAAATCAAGACGTTCATTGAATATATCTTCAAGTCAATATGTTGGAAAAATCTGTTTTCAAAATAATTTGACAATAGAAAATGATGAACTGATAGGCGACATATCTAAATTGTTTTTGAAATTTAAGATTTTTCACTGAATTACATAAAAATGAGTCAGGAAAAATTGACCTTGGGTTACGCGTGTAATAATGGCTCCGTAGTCACGTTTACTGTGACGATATAAGTAGAAGTAAAATCATTTTGAAGCCAATAGCAATTATCAATTCTTACAGAAGTAATAATTATCACTGTCTTATTTACTGAACGTCAGGAAGAATCCGTGAAGGACTGAAATACTAGCGTCGTTCCACACGTTGCAGTGACAAGGTGCATCTACAATTAATTTCTTTTTCTTTTGAACCACAGTTCTTTCATTCAGACAAAATCTTACATCACTTAACATGCATCATGCCATCCTCACAATATTTGACGTGCCTGAAAAGGGACAGATGCCACATCCAACCAAGAACTGAGGTGTAAGCTCCAAACACATCAAGTGTCCGCGGTGATAACTTAATCTCCTGCTTCTAACTGATATTTGACATCAGAGCCTACACAACTTAAAAGCCGCTTTTTAACGATTCCAGGAAACCCACTGAGATCTCTTGATGTGGTTTTATTTTGGGGTGTTAAGAAGTTATTTAAGCAAAACTGAACATCTGCGCTTTTGCAACATATCAAGAATATAAACGTTCAGTTTCCCAGTGGTTTCTCCTAGCTCAGTCACAAGAAACGTCACTGTGGAAAGGGTTTTACACCAGATCATTAGACTTCCTAATTCACACCCTGCACATACTTGGATCATCACTTGTATATCAAGTGGCTGAATAAAAATGAGTTAGCCACTCAGGTCCCAACCATGTCAACCAAATCAAGATGGAAAGCCTTGATTTTATTTACCCACCTTGATGGCTAAAACTCTTCTCTATTACTCACCAATTAGCAAAAGCAACCCAAAAGGAATAGAGGTCAGCAGTGTTTCACAGGCTTTGAACCACCACACCTAGGAAGGTTTGGCTGCATTTCATGCTGCAGTCCAAGAGGGTTTCAACACCCAGCCTGGAAAAGACCCAGGGCCTTCCAAATAACTGCACTTGGATTGCTCTGGGTTACAAATCTGGCTTTCATAAACCATTTTCCCAGTATGTTGCTACTTATAGTATTTGCACACAGTATACCATCTCCCAGTCCCACAGGCCATCTTCGCAGAAAGAGGGAAGGCTCATAAGAGAGCATAGATTTTAATTAACGAGTAGAAGCTGTAACAACACAGCCAGCATCAACTCCTTCTAGAGACACTCTAGACATGTAATGAAATTTCCCCGGAGAGCAAGATGATCTAAAACCCCAGTCCTTCCTGATAGGCAATTATTTCATCGGAGGGGACGGCCCAAACTCATCTTTGATACAACAACTACTGACTACAAAGACGCTGCATCAGGGATGAAGCCGGCTTGGGGTCCTCAACAACTAATTGCAAACTGAAGCTACCTAAACTATTAAGGGAAGGTGGGGAAGAAACCTAAGTTAGCAATACTAATTCAGCTCACAACCACTGGACCTCTCACCTTGGGAGACTCTTGCGCTCTACTACTTTTAAGGAAGCCTGATGCCCCATTCAACTCAACGAAGATCCACCTCAGACCTCAACCATGACCTCTGCGAGGGGATTTCCACGGCAACAAGAGGCACAAAAAGATCCCTTTTGGACCCAAACCCTTAAACTCGGTGAAAATGGGGAACAACCCATTTCCCCGCCTGCCGTTAAAGATACAAAAACTGCACCTGCTTGGAGCGTGACAGCAGTCAGTCCCAAGCCTGGACTTGCTGGGGCCAAGCAGGAAGCAGAGCCACCACCCCGCTGGGTTTTGAAGTCTGATAACGGGGTTTGGCCCAACACTGGCTGGATGGACGTATGCACCTCGGGTCCCCCACCGCGGTGCGTTCGAAGTCCAAAACCGGGGCTTGGCCCAACACCGGGTGGATGGACGTGTGCACCTCGGGTCCCCCACCGCGGTGGGCCTTGAAGCCCAAAAACGGGGCTTGGCCCAACACTGGCTGGATGGACGCGTGCACCTCGGGTCCCCCACCGCGGTGCGTTCTAAGTCCAAAACTGGGGCTTGGCCCAACACCGGGTGGATGGACGCGTGCACCTCGGGTCCCCCACCACGGTGGGCCCTGAAGCCCAAAAACAGGGTTTGGCCCAACACCGGCTGGATGGACGTGTGCACCTCGGGTCCCACCGCGGTGCGTTCGAAGTCCAAAACCGGGGCTTGGCCCAACACCGGGTGGACGTACTCGTGGACCTCGGAAGTCGAAAGCGGGTTTGGCCCAACCCCGGCTCCACGGCTTTGTGGGCTCTGAAGCCCGCCAAGGGGCTTGGCCCAGCCCGGCTGGCCGGCCGGGGGTGTGGAGCGGGAGCGGGGCCGAGGCCGGGGCGCCCCGCGGACTTTACCTGGACTTCCCGCACTCGCTCGGCGGGCGCCGCAGCCCTGCCCAGCCTCCCGCCAACTCCGGCTCCCCCGGCGCCGCTCCGCCTCCCGCCCGCGAGGCCTGCAGCGAGCCGGCCCCGTGCGAAGTGGGGGGAGAGGAAGAGCCGGAGCGCGGGGCGGGCGGCTCCATCCCTGCGCCCGCCGGCCCGGC
>NW_017728915.1:33169134-33197026 GCF_001723895.1 Crocodylus porosus | reverse complement strand
GGCTCCCCCGCAGCCCGGCACCCCGCCGCGCACTTGCAACTCTTCCCACCGCACGCACCAAATCAAGGAAGAGCCGGGGGGGCCGAGACCTGCGCTGCATGCACATCAGCGCCAGCCCAAGGTCAAGGCTGGGGGCTGCCCGTGCCAGGGGGCATCCTTTCCCCTGCTGCCAAATTGGGCTGGCGCTGCTGTCACCCCCTGTGTGCCCAGCCCCGGCGGATGGCCACTAACTTCCCCTTCCTCCGATTTCGCGAGAGCCCAGGAAATGGAGGTTGTTTTCACGTGGCTCCCAGGCCGCCGGCCATACCCACCCTCGAGACCGCCCTTGCCCAGAGCGGGGGCCCCGCTGGTGCTGTCGGCAGGGCTGGTGCCCCCGCCCGACGGCCGGCAGGGATGCTGTTGGCAGGAGCGGTGCCCGCCGGATTCAGGAGGCGCCAGTCACTCGTGCCCCCGAGGGTCTGCTCCGCTTTGACGGCGCAGAGGCATGAGCCTGCTCCCCTCACCTCTTTTTCCACTTTACGGAAAGGGGAGACCCCACCCGAGCTCTCCCCTTGGGGCCAAGCGAAACTCGGGGGCGTCCGAACCCCAAAGCCTCGGGCCTTGGGCCTGCACGTAGGACGCCCACCAAAGGTTTTGCAAACGTGAAGCCCCGGATCGGGGTGGAGGATGTTTGCTGGTAGTACGGCTCTGGACTGACTCTGGGATTCGGGATTTGTTTTGGCTCATTCGGTTCAGAAATTTAAGTAACAAACACACAACCCCTCCTCTGTTTCCACGTCACATTTTTCCCGGCCTTGCTTAGCTTCCAGGCAGCAGGAAGCTGCTGAACCCCAATGGAGAGCTGCCTTTCATGGCTTGGGATAGCACATGGACTTCCAACGGCAAGGAAGCCAGCATTGGGAAGGGGCTGTGTTTTGGGGAAACATTATGACCCCAGCGTTTCAAGAAGTCAAAGGTCTTTTGCCGCAGGCCATGGTTACGGTAGCACATGACCGACCCCCCCAATCCTTCCAAGCAGAGGGATGTATTTGCTCCAGCTAAAGAACCATCACCTCCCAAATAACAGCTCGTGGACAAAAGAGAGGAAAGCAGTTGGATTCTGCTTTAATCCAATTATCGTCTCTGGGCGTCATGGACAAACACCCGATTGTCATTGTTACCAAACTTCAGGCTCCATGTTTTTAACCTACAAGGTACCATTGACACATAAATAATCTGGCCTTTGCCAAGCCATTCTTGGTAGCTGACACTGGATGGTGTTGGGACAGGCTCTGAATTAGCCCTGTTTTCTATCTGCCTTCTTTTTATTGGTTTTTACTGTCTTTGTTTTTACATTTTTGTTCCTTTGAATGCTGCTGCAGTTGACATGAATGTGTGATCTTTCAGTAAACAGACATCCATTTGAATAGGTGGAAGCTGGTCGATACCATGCACAATATGATATTATTCTACAACATATATGCCGTATGTAACATTATGCAATAATTCTACTTTTTTATTAGTAAATATGGTTATTTTTGAGCACTGAATTGCTTCATGAAATTTCATTTCCAACCAGCAGTTCAGCTACATTAAGTGTTAAATATGGTGTAACTAGATACTTTTTAATTAGCAGAAATGTTGACTGTATTTGGTACTTATAATTAATATTTCGAATTTCATAATCTCTTTACTTTGACATTAGGAAACAATATTTATCTATTTCCTTATCGACTGTCCAACCAACTAGTATCTTGAATCATGCACCTAATGATTATGAACTTGCCAGGTAACCAGTTTAGTATTGACTTCTACATCAATAAAAACTATCTTATAATAGTTTGGAGATTAAAGCAAGTTCTGGTTCATGTGGTCTGCTGGATGATATGATCCATTTTAAATTCCTAAAAACTGGGCTATGCTGCTTACATAAAATATAATAGCTTTGTAGGAGGAAGTAATGAGGTTTGTTTTATGCTTACCAATCTGCCAGCCATATTTGCATTTTGGGGATCTGATATTTAAGCAATACAAAGTTGAAAGGACTAAGAAGCCGCATAAGCTACCCATGCCATGAGCATAATTAGTAATTAGCACAACAGAAATTCCTAAATTCCCAAGAAATGTGTTCCTCGATCATCACGCCGCATGGTTTTGCCTTGATGCTCTCATAGAACTCCTTTATTATCAGAAAACAGATACATTATTTTGTAGTAAAGTACACTAGGAGTCATAATTTACAACAGCAAAGTTCACTGAGCAGAACAGATAGATATTGGGAAAGTTCCCTACATTTCCCTTCATTTGATTCTTTACATCTCTTTCCTTTCAGATTTTTTTTGCAAGGAACACACCTGCCATTTTACTTCTCTCCACAGCAGAAAACAAAATGGCATCCAAAAGAAATGAGTCACTTCTCAAGACTTCCTTTTTTTAATAAAATGTTTGGGTTTTCTTAGTATTAACTAATGTGAAAGATGTCTTGAATGAACCATTGCCTTATTGAAGAACATATCTTTGATCCTTCATGGTTGATATACCTAATAATATTTTCCCCTTTACTTCAATGCCCCTGTGTTCTCAAACCACTGAAACCTGGAACAGTCACCCTTTTGACCTTCTTGGAGAAACTTATAGTATGTGGCCTACATTTTAGAAGAACATGGGTGTGCATCATATGTTTAGCTTAAGCGGTGTCTCATATAAAATTGTCACAGAAGACATCATAGTGCAAGTAGGATCACAACCCAGGGAAATGTTACTTTTTGGATGTTTAAAATAATGAATGCTTTAGTGAATACTTTGAAGAGGGGAAACATCTTTTTCCTGATTACTCATTCCTTGTTTTTTGAATCTGCAGTCTCTTGGGATTTAGTGGCATGCGAGTCAATAGTGAGGAGAAGGAAAAGGACTTTTGTGACTGTCAAATCCAGGAAAAGTTGGTTGCGGTCTTAGTATTTCCCACCCCTAAGTATGTCAGGCAAAAACAAACAGGCACATTTTTACCTAAAAGAAAGCACAAAGTGTATCCCTAGCGCATTCTTGTTTTTAATTAATCAATTTGCGTAATACCCATTTCTTTTTGAATATATAAGAAAATACGTTTGACAACAATGGACGTTAAACTCCGCTTCAGGGTTCGCTGAAAGAGTTTACAGGGAGTCATTATTTTTAATTATTAATAATTGCTTCTTTAATGTATATTATCTTATTCTGAAGTCAAATCGCTGCAAAGTCACATAATTTGGCACCGAATGGCAGTTCTTTAAGCTGAATACTGAGCACGTGCAAAATACGTGCATCATTTTCCTCATTCCGCACACCCTTCCGCTTCCCATTCCCAGAGAGCCATGGAAAGAAGCAGAGAGATTCTGAGCTTGATGCCTAACACTTAAACATTTCCTCTTGGTTGCCAGATCTCATGAGTTTCCAGCGGTGTTCCCAACTTTAAGTGCACACACAATCTCTCCACCTGGCAGACTCTTTCAAAAGGAATGCACTTTTAATGTAAAATCTGTGTAATGTTTTTAAGTTTTACAGAAAGTCATATTAGCATGTCTAGGACATTGATTGATTGCTTATAGACTGGTCACAGAATACTTAGTGCTTTGCAAATACGCTATAGCCACGAAACGTACCATTCAAACCCCCCAATCTTGCAGGGAGCTCTGTGGGTGAACAACTGCCTCCGCTCTGATGGAACCCAGCACAAGGTCAGGGCTTTGAGCAAAATTAGTTTCTGCCATGATTAGTCCCATAAAGTTCACTGTGCCTTCAATGGTCAGCAACAAGTAATAGTTTTAGAGGACTGAGACCTATTTCCAAGACAGGTAAGAGAACCTTAGCAAAGGCTAGATACCGAGAAAGATGGAGTATTGTTGGATCAGTATGGGAAGTGGCCACAGAGGAGTTCGGATAATGAGAGGGAAGTACTTTGGTCAACAAAGGACGCGTCTACACATGATGCTATGTTGCTGTAGCCATGCACTACAGTGACGTAGTGTCCACAGGTGTCTACACGTGACCAGCAGCTCCTTGGCCATAGTGATGCGCTCCTCTCTTACGGCACATGGATACGGTGAAGTAGCTGCTAAAAATAGCTGCGCAGTATGGGTGACTACTACGGTGTATTTTAGTACTTCCTTTTGGAAGTAGCAATGTTGCTGTAGGGCAACGTGTAGATGCCCCCAAAGATGGGGAGATTCTTGCAATATTAGGGGTCAGAAAGGAAGAAGGTATGAGGATGAAATAGGAGAAGGACACAGAAGGGGCATGCAAGAAAGATGGTACTGTGAGTGGCCGAGAGACCAAAGATGTTGGCAAGAACAGAGCTGTGCAAAGACTTCATGATAAGAAATGTGGATATCGTGCAGAAAATGGGCCAGAAAAAGGAACTGAATAGGGAAGTAATATTCAGTACCAGAACCAGATTCAAGTACCAGAAAAAATACTGGTGGTAGTTTGGGAGGACAGGAGAGGAATGAGAAGAGAAGTCCATAAGGGAGGATGGATTGGTACTAGAAAGGAGAGATGATATGAACAGGTTTACATGACCTAACCGTTTGATTCTATCATTTTGCCTGTCCTTGTCAATGGGGTAGAGAGGAATGGATGGGATTTAGATCTCTCGTAAAGGAAGAACGGACAAGAAGTGAGCAGAAGACCCCAGCGTTTTCCATCTGGGTGACAGATAGAATAAAGACATTTTGACAAAGTCAGGAAAGGGCATTTAGGGCGCAAAGCATTCAGCTGTTGGGTTGGACCTGCTGATAGAACATCCAAGGGAAGTTGCCAGAAAGACTGTCAACAATGTGAAACCCAATAGAGGTTGGAGAGCTATGGAAAGTCATCAGCTTAGTGATTCAAAAAGAACTTCAATGAACAAAAGGACAGACAAAAATACAGAATGTCTCAAATAACCTCATGGGACAAAAACTCATGGGCCACATCCACACAAGCACTGATGTGTGGTTCCCCAGGGACAAGTAGCAGCAGTGCACCTTGCACTGCAGTTACTTCTGTCCAGGAAATGCCCATACCATGCATGCTTTGGCACGTGGCAAGTTACCCTGGGGGCAGTTGGGGAGGTGGGGGGCAGTACTGTGCTGGCCCAGGACTCTTATCTGGGGGCCTGCTGGACAGAGCCTGGCTGGCAGCCACAGAGTGGCTCTGGGTGGCCTGGCTCTGCTTTTCAGTGGTGCATACTGCCATGCTGCTCTATTTTTCCCCCCGCAGATTTCCAGGGGTAAAAAAAATTGTGAAAAGAAAACTGGAGCAGCACACGCACAGGCAGCACGCCCTTGCAGCACAGAGAACACCTGACTGTGCAGTATGTGGTGCTGCAGACACGTTTGCGGCACCACATACCACACGGCCACGCTTGTCTGGATGCGCCCCCAATATCCATCTTGTGACTCTTGGGATGTATATAATTAAGTCTCATTACACTGAAGCACCTTTCCCTGTGCTGGAGAATAGCTTCAGCAGAATTAGAAGAGTAGCTCCGAGGTGGAGATAGTAGTGAAAGCCGTGAGAAGCTGTGAGTTTAGAGCACAAGTAGAAAGGTACCAAGTTTTGAATTCCCAATTTGCACATTTTATGGAGAGAGGAAGTCAATTTAAAGGGAAAAAGAAATATTTTTGTAGTGTTTATATGAAAATGCAATGCCATCTTTTCTTTGGCAAGCAAACAACTGCAATCATTTGGTTCTAAATTCAGAACATTTGTTCAATTTTATAAAATACATTTATATAGAAAGGGAATACCCAGAATATTAGGGTAGTCTTCTAGATCAGGAAGTAACTATTAGTATGTTTAATAGGATTGGGCCCTTAAAAGGATAGCCACATATCATAGTACCATAGTCCAGAGATAAGAATATACAGTAAACTGTACAAATACACAAACCCACACCCACCCACACACACATACACACACACACATATGAGAGAGGGAGAGAAAATGGACCTCTCTTTTTTAGGTTTTTTAAAAGCTTGGTACCTAAGGTCAAAGTGAATTCAGTGGTCTTTGTGTGTAACTGAATGGAAGTTGTCCAACGATGCAAGTGTTTTAGTACCAATTTAATTTCTACCACCTCATGTTCCATTACAGTATAATTTCTGATTTCCATAATGATTAGGAGACGGGTCAGTATCACCTTGTTGGGTTTTTTTTTAATTCTGAGGGAATAATCAATACTTTAACCCAAGATGTGTGAGAAAATGGAAGTGGAATAAAAAAAGTAAACTTTACCAAAGTAACTGCTATGACCAACAATACTGAATTAGAATCTGTATGTCCAGAATTCAGTCGGCTATATTCATGTTGCTATTCATTCAAGCTAAGAGAATTGGAAGAAGTAGGCCTGTCCCCTAGAAACTCAATTGGTTACTAGGTACTGGACAAGGAAATACTGAGGAATTGCATTTATTTATTTATTTATTTGCTACAACTCACTCACATGGGAAGGAATAGGGATCACAGAGGAATGGGGCAGTTATCTCCCTTGGAAAATGTTTCAAATCAAATACAGTACACATTCCTGATCCTGCAAATTGATCCATGTGCTCCACTAACTTTAATGATGCAGGCATAAAGACCTATGCATATTGATTGATTTGACAGCCTTAGAGCCCTCTAGGAAAAATTAGGAAGAGACGCAGAGATAACTACAGTGCCTTAAAGAATGGAGCATGGAATGATGAACAACTAGAAGACAAAGAAGAGATATGACATATCATAGACAAAGGAATATATAAAAATTACCCTACTTGAAGAGACATGACTATCACAAAGGTGTTTTCCAAAGCCAATGAAAGTATCATTCTGTAAGATCAGCAATTAAAAGAAAACCCCAAGAAGAAAACATGGCAGTGAATAGGACATCTTGCCCAGACAGAAAAGAGCAGTTCAAAATTGGTTTCTGGTGTGAGTCACTGGAAAGTACGCTGTTGATTCATTATCATCACAGCCACATCACAGATGCATTGCAACCAAGTATACTCTTTCTGGGGCAAATGTTCTCATGTAATACCCGAGTGAAAGACCACTCAGATTAATGTGTTATTTTCCTCTGACTTCAATGGCTTTGGATCAGGACCATATATTCTACCCATTTACCAGTTTTTCTCTCCCTCTGCTTGTTTTGGTTCACTTTGCTGTACCATTCTTTGTATTGTCTACAATCTTTAGTATTGGCCACCTTCTTGCACTAAGGAAAGAAGATATACTCACTTCCATCTGAACACTTAACGTTCTTCTTAAGGAGTTCCCTGTAACACCCAAAATACATCTTTTTACACTCTGTTCCCTCCTCTTTGCAAATAGTGTGGTTTTTACCCAGCATGTCATGGTAGATAATAGACAGGTGCCAAAATATTCTTGTTTAAGCAGAGAGGAGGTTTACTCTGTAGGCAAAATACCTAGTAAAGTGGAAAAATATGTGAAGGTACCAATCAGGTGGAAATCAGTTTCATATGGGAAACTATTACTCTGAATTTACACACAGCTTTTTAAAAGTAAACAGTTCAATAGTTGCAGTTTTACAAGAGAATGGAAATACTTACATGACTTGAAGCAGGGACAGAGGAGAAGCGTGTATTTTATTTTCCAGTTTGTCCTGACCATCAGACAGGAAAACATTCTCAGAGACATCTGTTAATAGTCTTTTGTGCAAGTAGAAATTTGTATGTGTGAAACGGATGGCTATGGTGGTCTGTTCTGCCAAGCTGCATGTAAAGTTTTATTAAGAGTTTAGAATTTTAATAGGTGGAATGGAGCGTGATCATGGAAACTTACACCATGCCAGATAGGTTGTTAAGAGGTTGCTTTATGAATGCTGTCTAGATAAGATTTAGTGGTAGTAGTAAGTAGCCAGAATATTTAGACCAGTTAGAAAATTCCAGTAGAGCTACCTGGACTAAAAAAGACTCCCTGCAAGAGGAAAACACCCGTTGACTTTACTTGAGGTGCCCGTAACATTTTATACATTGAGTTAGAGCATATTTCTTTACTCATTTTTCAAGCTTAACTTTGGACTGTATATAAAATTGCAACTCTCAAAACTGCCTTTCTCTATTTGCTACAGTGCTTCCCATTTGCTACAGTGGTACAATGGGAAGAAATCTCTTTATCTGACTATGAT
This sequence comes from Crocodylus porosus, assembly GCF_001723895.1. NCBI lineage: Eukaryota > Metazoa > Chordata > Crocodylia > Crocodylidae > Crocodylus > Crocodylus porosus. The sequence goes on along the minus strand of NW_017728915.1, from coordinate 33,188,904 downwards.
AGTAGCTCTGTAGTATAATATAGGGATCTGTGCCATTCCAGAAATGTCAGAAATGTCCAGAAAGATTTATCGGTGCAATGTCCTTAATAATTGGAAGCAAACTGGAGCTTCATCAGTTTATGAAAGGGATTATATGTAATTGCCCATGATAGCAGGGGATTGGTCTAAGTGACCCAGGATATGAAACACATATTATATATATAAAAATGCAAAATATAATATCTTTTGATTATTACTGTGTTAATAACAACAATTTACATTTACTCACTTTCTTTCACATGAAACAAAGCACTCTCCAAAGATAAAAACGCGTTGTTATGCCCAGTAAACTGATGTGAAAGTTGAAACACAGTAAGGCTCGTGGCAAGTCGGAAAGACTCCTAATTAGCTTTAAGTGTTAATTATGATGTTTGTGCTACTGCTTAAGATACATTTATGAGGCTTTTTGAAGATTTTGCAACTACAGAGTTCCCAAGTGGTGGGGAATTACCATGAATTTCAGTCTGACTGCCTTTAAGAAATACCCATGTCTTGCCTTCAGAGGGTTGCAGCAAGAGACTGTTGGATGTTGTCAGCTAGGAAAAGGCTTCTTTTGGCAGGCAAGTGAAAATGGAGGGCCTCAATTTTGTGTGGAAAATGTATTGAGATTCCCTCTTTAATTAGTCATGCAACTGCTCACTGCCATTATCTTGTTGCAGTTGTGTGTATTTATGAGAGGTTTGTTTGAAAGGACAGAGTTTAAAGGCAAAAGATCTTCTCACTTGTGTGTATGTTATTTAACGTATCTGATTTTAGACAGTAGACCCTGGATGGTCCTTTATAGTTTAGTCTGAACTATGTTGTTTTTTTAAATATAGTATTTTATTATATGTTAGTTGAATACTGTTTCAGTAAGTACATTACAATGCTACTAGCTACTGGAAATTCATATACACACACACACACACACACACACACACACATATATATACACACATATATAGGTGTGTGTATATATATATATATATATATATAAGGAATTTTGCTAGAATTGGTAGTAACCCTGAAATATTTCTGCAAGTGTGCCCACTGTAGTGACCATTGAATGTATTCTTCATTTTGGTGCACATTTTAATATGCTTGTTGCAGCAGCTCACGCATGGGACTGTTCTTCAGAGTAAAGTTGCAGAAGCAAGCCAGATGGGTGCTAGTATTTGTATTGAAGATGCAGTGAAAGTGATCTTGTAAAGCACAGTCATGTAGTTTTTATAGGAGACCATCCACAAAAAATTCTAGATAGTAGGTAAATACCATGGTTTTTTACATCTAGACCATATATATAGTATACATATGCAATGCAACAATATATATAGAGAGATTATATCACAATATATACCTATAGCTATAGATACAATATTGACTATCTAGAATCTGATCAAAAGGATGTCTGCAATTTTTGCAGGTGGTCTCGCATAAAAACTTTATGACAATCATAAAGTCCTTTATAGGACTCACACAGTGTAGAATTTGGCCCTCTATGTACGTTTTAGTATTTATGAGAAATGCTGAATTGATCACTGTGGGGACTGAAATCAGACATTTATCCATAGAGTCCTGTATATAAAAGGACTTTTTTCTCTCTGAAATTAAACTACAAACTCAGAAATCTTGAGAATTTCATTTCTGTGTTTTATTCCACTAAAATGACTTAAGTTCAATAAACATTTAAAGTTCAGAAGTGTTTAAAATGCTTACCTCCTTTGTCTGAGGGAGGAAAAGAAACATGGCTTAAGCAGTAGGATCATGTAAAGTAGGTCTAGAAGGGACTGTAAGGTCATCCAGTTTTGCCCCCCACTCAAAGCAGGGCCATCTCCAACTGTAAGCAGGTTGCCGGTTCCTATAGGCAGGTTTTGCTTCCTGAGGAGCTCTTCAGCTGCAACAACCTGCATGTTTCAGTGGGGATGATATGGAGAATGACACCAGAAAGGTCCTTGTGCCTGGGGAATTTTTCAGTAGCTCCGAGTGTACATTGAACTTCATGGCTGCAACCAGCAGCACTGAGCACATGGCACTTCAAGATCCAAGTTCTTGCAGTCCAAATGGAGGCCCTTTATATTGCTAGGGACCTACTGAATATGCGATTTCGCATATATTGCAGATTCCATGAAATCCGGGCAGTGCCCATTAAGTCTGCAGACTCTGCAATCCACAGGGAAAAAAAATCTTTCCAAAAATAAGAGGGAGCCAGCAGTCCTTAGTGTGCTGCAGCAGCACTCCAGGTTGGGGAAGGGAGTGGCGGGGAGCTGCTCGCTCAAAGGCCTGCTGAAAAGATGGCTGCCCCTCGCTGTTGATTGGCTGTGAGAGCTGCCTGTCATGTGGCCCCACCTCTCTCCACCAATTGGTGATGAGGGTGGGGCTGCATGACAGCCAATCAGCAGCAAGAGGCGGGGGCACCAGGGCCCCTTGGCTAATCAGAAGTGTGGGCCCCCGCGAAACAGCTGCCCGGACCCACATTCTGCCCATGAAATCAGGGGGACGCCCCTACGAATTAGGTAGGTCCCTAATCATTGTACAAAGCACTATGCCTGAAACACCAACCGGTCCTCCCAAATAAAGCAGGCTTTGCGTAGCAAACAAATGAACACAATCAAACCGTTCTGCCTGGTTGCAGGCGCTAGGAAGGGAGCCCTTTAGCTCTGACCCCAGCACAGCAGCCAGGCCCTCCTTGGTAGCAAGCTTGTTCTGCTCACAGTTTGACTCCTGCTTGCAATCTGTTCTCTTAGCATTTGCTGCCTTTCTGTTCTCTCTTCTAAGGTTTTAAGCTCCCAGTGGGGCATTCCCTCATTATCCAAATGCCCTACAGCGGGGCTCTCTCAACAGGGCTGACTGTCCCCTCTTAAAGGGACAGACTGCCCTGTTACACTAATAATGTCCATGACAATCCTTGACCATTAATGGTCTTTTTCTACCTTGTCAGTCAGGAGGAAGGTGAGTTATCTGTGACTGATGTAGCTGTGCTGCTTTACAGGTAATCAATCTACCTTTCTTAATGCTTTTAGCAGGGTGATTTATATCATTGCAAAACGGCATGACTGGCCACCTGTGTCGTGGTATGTATTGAATCGCCAACACACAGAACTCTCTGAGGCCTAGATAAAATAGCTTCTAGGGAAATTAAAAGAAAATAGGTTGATTAATAAAATTAAATTGAAATAGTAGGGACTGATTTTCTTCCTCCTTACATCAGTGGAGAAATAGAGCAAAACAACAATCGGGACTGACTTTAAACACCAAAGTATTCTTGCAAGGTCTTTAAATGCAAGTTGGGGCATCTTAAAAGCCTCAAAGGCACGTTCTCAGTGAGCTTTACTTGGTGAGTTCAGTGGAGCCACATCAACAAACATCAGTTGAGAGTTTGGTACAGAGTCGTTAGCTGAAGATATATACATATTGTCCGGGATCAGCTGAGCTTTCATCAAGTACTCCAGTTTCTGGAAGTGTTGGCTTAGGGGCATCCATATGCAAACTCAGAATCACAGTATAAATGGCTCCCAATGCCACGATTACTCTCAGCGCCGTTTTTTCCTTCCTGTTGGACCAGTCTCTTGATACCAGATGACTGCCTTCATCAACATCACTGCCTGGATTAATGTCAGTTCTTGCAGTCAACGCAGATTGTCTATGGTGAAATCCTGCCCTTCCTTCCCTACCCCTTATTAAAGTTGATGAGAGCTGTCCAGACGACTTCAGTAAGGCTCAGGCTTCACACCCGTCATCAGTACTATGCTTAGGGATAAAGTTGAACCCTTCTCTGCAAAACACCGTTTTGGGTCAACATGTTATGCCAGGGGTTGGCAATGATTTTGGGCAGAGTGCCAAAAAGTCACAAGGTCTGCTGGTAAGATGTGGTGGGGGTACTTAGTGCTTATTATTTAGCACAGGGCAGGGAGGTACTTAGTGCTTATTATTTAGCACAGGGCAGGGAGCGGTCCAGCAGGGAAGTGGGGGGGAAGGGGAGTGGTGCAGTGCCCCTGAAGGAGGCAGGGCAGGCAGGAGGGGGAGGAGGAAGGAGAATTAGTACTGAGTATAGTGGGGAAACAGTGCGGGAGCTGCAAGCGGCCCAGTCCTTCTTGTGGCGGCGCGGCTCCGGCCCCTCCCCTGCTGTCTGCCCTGATGTGCGTGCGTACCGGCTGCTGGCAACGATCCAGGCTAGGGCTCCGTGGCACCCAATGCAGCTGCTTGCAGCCTCCCAGCTGCCTGCTATGGCCAGCCCAGGCTCTGGGCAGGCCCTACCGCCCACCATGGAGCCCGGCTGCTCGCTTCAGGTGGCGGGGAAGCTGCAAGCAGCTGCCCTGGGGTCCATGGTGCCCTGGCCCAGTTTGTAGCCAGCGGTGAGTTTATGCACACCTTGGTCTGGACAGTGGGGAAGGGGATGAGGCAGCGCTGCCTCAAGAAGGATCGGGCTCCTTTTGGCTTCCTCGCCATCTGCCTTGAGATGCACACTGGTGTGCCAAGCAAAACGTTGTGCCACACTGGCGCACAGGCTGGGGGTTACCGACCCCTGTGCTATGTTATGGGATATATTGATACACTCAATGGAACCTGTAGGAAGAGGTCTGAATCAATCTATAGCTGCTATCTTAAACCCTTTTTTCCTTGAAACTTTTAATTTTTAACATTGGATGAGTACACTGGGATATGAAATAAAAGTGCTCAAGTTACCATGTGTGGGTGGGGATAATCTATGCAGCCTGGAACAGCAAATAGTAATTAAAAGGTGTGGTGGCAGAATGCACCCTGTGCCAAAGCTCCTGCTATCCAGGTTGCTCTACAGTCTTTTTTAACACGTTGGGTGCATTGACACAAGATGCTACATCACTGTAGTGACGAGCTACGGTGACATAGCGTTGGTGGGCACTAGCCATGATGCCACTGCTACTGCGCAGTAGTAATGAGCCACCATGCAGTAGCTCATTGCTACTGTGCAGTATGGTCGAAAACAACCCGTGCACCACTGGGACTGTGCCATACCAGCGGGTACTGCACAGTCATTTAGTACCAACTGTGCCCATTATATACAAGATAGTAGTGCAACTATGATAGAAAGGAGGCAGGATGTAGGTAATCATGGGCTGCTGTGCTTGAGTTGCCCATGATTAGTGTAATATGACTGTTCGACTCAGATTGACAAAATGTGCCGTTGCAGATTCTCACCTAGTAAAACAAACCTGTAACAGGGCAGTCATGGTTTGTGAGTGGCTGGTTTCTGAAATGTGAAGCTTTATGTTCACTTACAGACCTTATTTGTTAGGATTTGGGCCATTGCTAAAATGGCTTCTTGCATTTCACCAAACTGCTAGCCACTCCAATCCATCACAGGTCACTATAACCTGAAGAAACACTAATTTGATGGGTGTTGGATGACCTATGTAAAATGAGTTTGGGGATCCAGGGACAGGCTGTTATGCACCTCATGAAAGCAATAATTTTTGGCTGTCTCAAAGGATAAACCAGAGATCTAATGGACACAAAGGCAGAGCTTCTCTGAGGTGCTTGTCTGTCCAGATGTTTGTTCAGGTAGATTGGCAGCATGGCATTGAGAAATCTTGTGAATCCGTCCAAACTGTAACGTCTCTGTGGATAAAGGTGTGATTTCACCCTCCACAGTGATCAATAATGCACCTGTCACAAATGCTGCAATTCACACAAAGGGCCAAATTTTACCTTGACTAACATACGATGTGTAAATAACCCCATCATATGGCCATAAATAAGTTAGTGTAGAAATTGGCTTTATAAAAGGAAGGCAAAAAATGACTAATTTTACCAAAGTGGAAGTTAGAGCTTTTTAAACAGAACCCAGTGCTTCCACTTGATGTTTAGAAAGGGGAATCTTACTAAAATATGTCAAAAGAGTGGAAGTAAAATTACAACAGAGATATTGAGCTATCTTACACCAGGCAGGCAACATTGGAAAATACGCTCCCCTCATAGTAACATCTTAAGAGTGGATGCTGACAAGAATGAAATGTTATGTGCAGGCAAAGGGCACCTTCATCAATGTAATTGTCATGATGGAAAGATAAGGACAAGAATTTCCCTTCCTTTGATGAGGAGACCCTGCAGTTGTGAGGAGCCACTGGTAATGGTTGTTGCAATGCAAAGCCAAGGTGGGTAACAGGAGATGCCATAGCACAAAGGCAGGTGGGTGGTGAACAAAACATTTTGGTCCCTACTGGATCATCTTGTGTTGTGTCTTTAAGGCTGTGCAAACCCCAGAGGGATCAGGCCTCCACCAGGGCTCATAGATTTCATAGACATTAGGGCTGGAAGGGTCCTCGGAAGATCTTCGAGTCCAGCCCCCTGCACCAGGAATGGCTGGGGCTCAGCATGATCTGCAGTAGAAATCCCTCTTTCCTTGCTGCATACTAAGCAAGCACCAGGCTGGGAAGTGATGGAGCGACTAGGGAAGATGAAAAAGTTTACAATAGAGTGATTTTTAGTTTCCCAACACTCAACGCACTACATGTGTCCAGGATGCATTTCTCTACCCAACCTCGTGTGGGGGCAAGGTGGTGATTTAATTGATGCTGAAGAGTGCAGTGTTGGGTGTGGAAGTCTTTCACTGATACTGGAGATTGGAGAATTGTAAGCAGCTCATTACGCCCCTACCCTTCCTGTGTCTGGCTGGGCTCTACATGGCTCTTTTCATTGTCTTCATTATTGACCATAGGCATAAACCTACTAAAAAGAGGGAGCTCCCAATGTCTGATTGTGGCCACTTTCTAGTGGTTCTTTAGCTAACTCCTATTCAATCGTTCAGGGAAGAGCCCAAGGTGTGATGGCAAATGTCACTAATATAGCTTGTAGAAAGGAGGTATCCCATTACTTCTGAGGCTTATTTGCCTGCTTTTCTGCCTAGGTGTTGGGAGAAGCCAGCTATTGCTGCTCTTAAACAAGCTTTACAGTAACATAGTTTTTGTGGTCTTACTGGGCAGTGGTATCTTAGGAATGTGTTTTATGTGAACAGGGACAACAACTCATTGTAGTCAGTAAAGTTAGGTGTAAAGCTACTAACTTCCTAACTTCTGTGTATGTGTCTGTGATAGATTAATGACGAGGACATCTCAAATGCATTTTGAAGAGTAAGAGAGGCACAAATTTTTGTGGGTGATATCTTTTATTGGATCAACTGCATGGTTAGGACAGACTTGTTGGTCTATAGCTGGCCCAGTAAACGCTCTCAGTCAATAAAATTCTTGCCTCTTGCATACTTTCTGGACCATCACAGCTACAATATCACTTCAACACCTCTGAATAGTAAGTAATTAATAGGTGCAATAGCTCAGTGTACACCTTTGGGGATGCTAAAATGCTGCTTCTCTTCATCTGTTGCTTTCCCCTTGATCTAGAAGGAGTGACTAGGTGTGACATCAGTGAAGCATCATACTCAGGTAGCTTTCTTTGAAGGGCCCTGCAGTAACTACAGCCAAACTTCAAAAATGTCATTTTGGGGGGCTGGGACCATCAGCTGTCAATAGATGAATCCTTCATCCAGTAACACAGGAGTTGGAAAAAAAAAAAAGAGGGGTGGTAGATCAGAACGCCCCTCTCCTCTGCAGTCAGGGTTGAGCTGAGTTCATGTTGCTAGAAAGAGATGCTACTGTTATGAGATGTCTCCCTCTAAGTCTCTTTTATAATGGACTGCCAGGGGTTTTCATGAGATGAATATAGAAAAATATTTTCAGAAACAAGAGTGAGCAAAGGTTTGCTATGGTAGGTCCCAGCAAAAAGTTGCTATAAGTAGCCAGACAGTCTGTAGCAACTGTATGTCTCATGTTCTGTAGCAATTATATTTACAAGGGGAGTAATTTGACTCCAAAGAAGTGGGAGGAGATTTCTCCCTCATTAGTTTATTTATAGGGTTTTGTAAGTGTTTAATATAAATGGTTTGTATATATAAAAGAGGTACAGTAGATTCCGTGTTACTGCACACTCATTGTTTCCATATCTGAGTACTCTCCCAAAGGACAAAAACTTTTAATATCTGTTCAATTCAATTTCACCTGGATATTGGCATTTAGCATATTTCCATTTATTGCATAAGCCAAAACTAGTTAACAAAAAAGCCAAGCATTGGTTGATCGAAAACTGCAGAGATTGAGAAGTACACAGAAAGATTTCTGCTTGCAGTGGACAATTTTCAGTGTTTCAGATTATCAACTTTTTGGGTTTGATGTATGTTCCTTTTGCTGTCTTAAATTAGGAAGCACATCTAACTTTTTTGAAGTCTACTTAACATCTTTCCTATCATTAGCTGTCATAGCAGCCATATTAAATGATTAATTAAATGATTCATTGATGTGCTACATGTGGGGTTTTCTTTTTCTCATTCACCTATACATGGTCAAGTGGAAAGGCATATTAGGACATAAGATACAATCGAACAGCAATTACCATAATTTTCTATTTATTGCCCGTGAGTCTTTAAGACCTAGCAAAAAAGTGCATGGGACAACTTGCTGTGCAGTGCAGTGTCATATTATGATGGGGATTTATACTAGCTGTTGTATTTCTTTTTTCCCCTTTTCTACTTAGTGTAGTCTATTTATTTGCATAAATTTGTGTGGAAAATGGAGCATGCAAATAACAGGAATGTTCTGTATTACTATTTTCAGGGCCAGATCAGTGATGTGCTACCCTGAATTTTCCAGCCCTGACATGCAAACTTTCCCCACTGATGTCCACAACCTTCTACTGATAGTGAAGCAACTTGCTCTCGGAGAAAGTTGCTAAAACTACAAGAAGGTACAGTGTGCATTCAACTATGATATCTTTTGTGTGGAATGCTCTTTAGTGCTTAGGAGATCTTTTAGACGCTCTCACTGGATAGAAACTGTCACACTGATTGCTTCAGGGTTGGAATCGTCTCTGCATGCACAGGGGAACATGGATGAGGGTTCATCTGCTGAGAGCAGGTGGTACTAGCCCCAGGAAATGGCATTTTTGATGTCTGGCCGTGGTAACTGAAGGGCCCTTTAGTGAAGGCTGAGAGAGATGCTTCATCCATGCATCTTCTGCTGGGCTAGACACTCTTCCTGAATCAATGCCACCCACTTTGGCACTTGACCAGCTCCATTTGAACCCTCTAAGTGGAAAGAGGTTTGTAATCCCACATTGCCCCTCCTGACAAACGTATCACCATCAGTGATTCCAGGCCCTTAATTCTGAGCATTGGTGCTCCCCAATACAGCTGGCCAGAAATTTTCCATCTAAACAACAAAATGGACATTTTCATGGGCAAACTTTTCGTATTTGCCAACAATTTTGGGCTTTAGTTCAAACCTTGAAAATGTGACAGTTTTTGACAACCAAAAATGTTAATCTTTTGACAGAAACCACTATATTTTAATGAAAAATGTTTCAAGGGAGGAAAAAAAGTGACTTCCTACCCAGCTATGTTGATTAATGTTAGGAGTTTATCAGGTGGAGGCCACCTGTTAGGTATGTGAGCCCATTCATCCATACAGAACATGGAGGAAACTACAATTTCTCTCTTTGAGCTTCTATGATTGCCCAGTGCATTGCTTCACTGTCAGCCGGCAATTACAAAATAATTCTTTAGAACAATAGCAATAGCATATCCCTATCGTCATGTACTGTTTTACCAGCATTTCTCATAGGGAAAAGGTTAGTTTTCTTAATGTTATGCTTTAATTTAAGGCATTTTTAATTTTTGGTGTTAAAAGTATTCTGGCTTGTCTCTCAGCATCCATTTCAAAATACAGGAATACTCCAAAGTGCAGAAGGATGCTTTATACTGCTAATGACTGACTGACCTTTATATTAACACCACTTCCAAGGCAGTTTAGTGGCTTGACTCTTTAGTGAAATTAATATATTCAGGAATTTTATTAATAAGTATTTTCAGCCAGAGCTCAACTTTAAAACATAATTACACATTCCTCATAACAATACCTGTAGTCCCATAAATTCTGTCCGTTCATTCAGACGTTGGGTCTGGTGAACTGTAGCTGAATTTCCATTTTTTTTTTTTTTTGCCTATAAAGCCATACCTTGAAACCTCAGTGGATTTGCACCTATGTGACAAATAAGACTTTGGCATTGCATTGTTTGGCAGAGTCATTTTACAGAACAAGTAGTGTTTGAAATTTGTGCTTTGAGCCTTTCTCTTCCTTATCCTCTATCCTGAAATTAAATTTCTTATTGGACTTTAGGCCAGAAAAAAGACATACTCTTACCAGAGAGATACTCATGTACAAGTTGTGCCCTCAAATGTTACCATTATTTTATAGGTGTAAAGCTGGGATAATGTGTTCCACTTTAACTGCAGCTACTTTGCAAAAATAGATAGTGGTTCTGTGGAACCCTCCGTTTTGTGTTGCTGAGTTGAATGGCGCATGAGCCAGCAGCCTGTTCTGAACTTTATTTGACCAGACTATTCTGAGTAGAGAAGGACGAGTTAGCATTTTGCCCAACTGCGGTGTTTATAGATAGCCGGGGCAGTTAAACAAAAAGTAGATCCATGAAAGTGGCTTCATTTTCAGCTCTCAGGTCAGGCAGCAGAATGCCATCCTATGAATCGCTCCAGAACTCACATCCTCGAGAAGGTAGGGAGAAACGGGGGCTTTGAATACTTCCGGCTGCCTCACTGAATTCTTGGTTGGATTCTGGCATTGACTCTTACAGGCCTTGTTTTTTTCCCCAAAATAAGACAATCCAGTTTGCACTTGTATCCTTCTCTATACAAACAACTGGGCGGGTGTTTGCAGGCCCCAGCACCTGCTCGTGCACTTAACGGATACTTCCACCTGTGTGTACAGACAGGTTTCCATGTCTTGGATTAATCATATTCATATTCCAAGGGCCCTCCACAGCCAGTGCTTGATCCATAAAATGTGTACCTACCAGCATGTATGAGTGTGCAGCAGGAATGTGGGATTGGAAGGGGTTCCCGGCCTGCTGAGTCCAGTCCCCTGTGTTCATAGGCAATCGTTAACTGAAGTAGTAATCACTGCTTCAGCTCCTTGCCCATGTTACAGCTGCCTAGCAGCTAGCTGGTTAAAGTCCATCTGGAAATTGAAAACTGTTTTTCATTTAGTGCATCACCCATTTTAACCATCAGTTCACAGAGAGACAAACATTACATATTTTCTTTTAGATTGTGCCTCATATTTTCTATTATAATTACTGAGAATTGTACAAGGCAAAACAATGGTTGCAGCCCAATGTTTCTCTTTCCTTTTGTTTTTTTTGTGAAATCGTACTTCCCTTACATCCTGTACGGGTAATCACTTATCGTGGAAGCTGCTCTGTTCCCACAAGTAAGGCCTGCTTCGTCAAATAACTACTGAAGAGAATTTTTAAGCCCATGTGTTTTCAGTGTAAAGTTACACATCTACTCATGATGATTTTAAAGATCAAAATATTTATAATGTGTTTTTTTCCTTGCTGAAAACTGAGCAGATTAAGAATTCCTGTAAAAAAAAAAAAGTAATTATTATTTTTGTCCATTGTATTTTGATTTTTATTATTTGCATTGTTTCTATATACCCAAGACTTAATCATCAACAGGGATCCGGGTTTTCCGTTTCCCATGGAAAAACGGAGCAAACTGCGGATTTTACCCTTTACCGGGGGAAGAATGGGGATTTCTCATTTTACCAGAGAAATCCATGGATTTTGCAGTTTTGCAGCACTTTCGGCAGGCTGGCAGACCTCCATCCTGCAAGGGGCTGGGGGGTGGGAGGGGGAGGGGGTGGTGAGTATACGCACATGGCCGCTAGGCAGCCTGGAGAGCAGCTCCCGCAGGTCAGTGGGGGGAGGAGGGGGACTGAGGCTCCCATAGGGAGGGAGGGAGTTGGGCAGGGCTGGGGCTGCTGCCCAGCTCCGCAGTGTGTGGGGCCACAACGTGCGGTCACAGGGCCCCGGCAGGGAGCGGGCCACCTTCCCACCCAAGCCCACTGCCCAGTAGGCAGTGGGGTGGGAGGTGGGGGGACAGGACGGGCTCAGCTTCGCCGCAGCAGCTGCCACCTCGTTCTAGGGGCAGGGGCTGTGGGCCCAGACCCCTGGCCCCATAGCCCTGGCAGCTGAAGGCCCCCTCCAGCAGGAGGGGCACCAGCAGGGCTGGGGCGGACTGTTGTGGAGGAGTGAGGGGTCTTTCATTTTAATCACGGATTTGGGCGGTTTTGTCAGAGAAATTGTGATTTTTTTTTTTTATCAGGGAAAATCAGGATCCCTGATGATCAATGAGTTGCACTATTCAATGGGGTGTCCCAGACAGGGAAATCAAAAGAGCTAAAATCCTGTAGCACTGTTCACATTCTGTGTCCAGCATGTTTTATCTCAGGTAAATAAACGCAATAAATGTTACGTTTCGTGCATTTGTGCCACAAATATTCCATTTGATTCCTAATGGTTCATAAAGTGTTTTCTGCAACACTTTCAAGTGGCTATGGAAAACACTCCCTACATTGAATTTATTTTACAACATTTTACTATATACTGTTTATTTCAGCCTAAGCCATATAGACTGTAAACCTTTATGTTTTGGACCTAACCGGCTTCTCAGTTATATGGGTAGCAATCAGGAGTCACCCCTCTGAAGCCATTTTCACTGAAGTGAAAATGGTGTGAATTGGGTTTTAGGTTATGCTGTTATATGTTAACTTGTGGAATCTCTTCTGACATTTCAAGTGGGCTTAATGTATATTAGGCAGTTCTCGTAACAGGCGGCTATCACCGTCTACCGTATCGCATCGCATAACTGAGTACAGTGCGGCCAACGGTATCTGGGTTGGATGATAAAAGTCCGATGAAGATGATATAACAGGCTCTTGAATCTTGTGGCCTTTGTTTACTTGAGTGAGCGTTCTCCATCTGCCATTTTTAATGTAGTGTCTAGCATTTTCCCCTTTGTTTTTTACAGTGTGGATATTCTCACAATATTGTAGAATTTGTTTATTTTTCTCTCAGTTGCTATATCAAATTTTATAACTTTGCCAACAAAAGCAATTTTCCCCCCTCAGACTGACATTGTAAAGTCTGAGATTGGAAAGTCATCTCTGTGTTTTCTGGCTCGGGCAACATCACCTGTAATAAAGACTCTTCGTTCAGAACTTAGTTAATAAAGTGGGTGCATGATGCAAGAGTCCAGGTCCCTCTCTCATAGATGTACTGCCTCCATGGAAATACACGGAATAACAAGTAGCCATGGCAGGATAATGTCAGTTGTCTGGCCAGAATCACAGTTCAGGGCAGCATAATTTATTGAGGTTGCATTCAGTAATACTACATTCAATTGCAATGATATTCTCAAATAAATAGGCGAGGCTTACTTAAACCAACTCAGAGGATTGTAGAGAAGCTGGAAATGTAATTTGCATTAAGAAAGATTCAGTGAGCAATAGACTTTAAGATAATCCTGTTTCATCGGAGGTGAATTTCAGCTATTGAATGTCATAAATGTGAAACATAAAAAAGAAAATGGGTATTAATTCCACGTGGACGATGGTACGTGTTGAATGGCCAAATAAACAGCCTAATTCAGAGAGCGGTGTTAGTTCAGCATTTGCTTCAGTATGCAAGAGGCTGCAGCCCCAGAGCATTCTTTAAGATGGAGAGTTGGTGTAGGTCACTGAGACAAGTGTACTATATTACATCTCTTAATTCTACTAAACAAGGTAGTACTGGAATAAATAGCAATACATGCCATTAAAATGTTGACTGCAGAATGTTAAAATAATACAGACTAGGGTGAATGAAAAATTTATCTTTTTCAGACATTATCAGTGGTTCCCCACGGGGGTATAGCCATGCTCGTTGTGTGTGGTCTGAAAGTAGGACTAACGTAACTTACAGATGTTGAGCTGATGAAACCAGATCAAGAGTATGTTGCATGGCAAAACTAGGCTCCCATTGCACTCTAGCCTCAAAGCCAAGAAGCACCAAAGTGTTTTTTCTTCATAAATTGGAAGAAGTTATTTGGTATATGTGGTTGGCTGGCACTAAAACCCAGAGGTTCCTGGCTAGAGGGTCGTTCCCATCTTTTCAAGATCAGACTGATTGCCATATCTGGACTCAGGAAGGAATTTTACCCTGTAGTCAGCTTGGTACAGACTGTGGGGGTTGAATCAGGCCCTTTGGCTCAAATCCTCAAATGCAGGCTTCACGTAATGGATGTCAAGAGATGGCAGGAAACGTATACAGGAAAAATACCTATGGAACTATATAGGGAGCTTACTGGAAATTCATACTCGCGGAGTCTTCAAATTAGTGTTTGATCAGAAAAGTAGAAGCTAAATCCTTCAATTATTCTGTTAAATCAGTTCAAGTGTTCAAGAAAACCTCTCCAAACAGTACTTTGAGTAATCACATCAAAGCAGCAGAAATGCAAAAACTGATGCAGTTAAATCTGACCCAGTGGTCTAAGTCCTGAAATGAGACGAAAAATCTCAAAGTACGTCAGTACCCCTTCCCCTGTTCTTCCCCCATCATGGGTTTCTGCATAGATACAATTTTAGGAATTCAGTTGCCCGGGTACATGCATGAAGATTTGCGTACCTTCCTGGCCACAGGGCAGGCTGTTGTGCATGCTTAATAGCTACATGGATGGATATCCAAGCCTCACTCTCAGGCCTTGGTCTTCCTGGCCTGTTGCGCAAGCCTTGGGGTGTGCTCCCTTAGCCTTTTTCCTCCACAGGGGCCCCCACAAGGCAGTGGGGGCTGAGGCTTTCCGGCACCCCATACTCACCAACCACTAGGGAGACAGTGGTGTGGCATTTCCTGAGGACTGCCCCGCCACCGGCAGCCCCGCCACACCATCCTCCCCAGCAGGGTGCAGTTTTAGGTCGTTCCCTAGGACCACTGCAGGCCTACCTGCCCTGGTCTTTCTTCACCCCTCCGGGACTTCCTGGTTTTCTGACTGAATTTTGTCTCAGCTTCCATATCCTGGCTTCCTCTCACTGACCCCATCTCTTTCTGACCCCTTTTTGGATGCCCCCCATCTAGAAGCTGTGCTTCCACCTCCTTCATCACAGCCTGCTGTCCAGCTGAGTCTGTCCTCCCTGTGGCAATGATGTCCCCCCCATCAAAGGGCCTTTAGCCTCTGTAGGTCTGGTCCTGCTTCCAGGTCAGTCAGGGTGCCAGATGGCCTGCCCTTCGCGGTGGGCTTAATTGCCTTTTGGCCTTGGCCTCCTTGCTTTGACCAGTTGAGATTCTCTGGCATCATCGTAGCAGCACCCGACATTCCTATACAGGAGAGGTCCCCCTCTGGACCCCACCATAAAGCCATCCTTTCCTGGGATGGCCCGGTGCCCCAGAGCTCTGATATGGGGCAGCTCTTCACTCAGCTGGGCTCACCTGAGCCCCTGGTCTCACCCCTGCCAGTTCCAATCAGGGGCTTGCCTAGCCCCTGTGTAGGACAAGTTTATTCTCAAGAAGAATGAAAAAAATTCTGAAAAAAATGCAGAGGAAATTGAGCAAACGCATTTCTATTTGAAAAGATTTCATCGTTGTTTTCAGTTGTTGCAAAATGTCTAGTCAGTGTTATTGCATGTCTCTGCCCTAGTCTGCATTTCCTCACACAAACTAGTTCATGTGATGCTTCTCAAATCCTCCTGGCTGGAGTTTGAGAAGCAGGGAGGACCTCGGACTAAGTTGTGGCTAAAGTAAAAGGGGCCAGCTGGCTGATATGGAAGACCTGTATAGTCTTTTCACCGGAAGAAGGATGCAACACGTGGCTTGAAGTTCTTATCAAGTTGCAGAATGAAAAGATCTTGGTGCTGAAAAATCTTATGCGAAGAGCATTTGGAACAAAAGATGTATGAGCTAAATGGTGCATTGTCTTCCTAGCATTTCTACTGTCAGCGACCTTCCCCACTCACGTTAATTCCAGGGTTGTGAACCTGCCATGGAAAACTTATTCAGGACTGGGGCTAGTGAGAGTCCCAGTTCTGTCCCTGAGCTTGAGTACTTTCTAAGCACTAGCTCTGCTGAGAAACAATATGGACACGGGACTCCAGGGTCACAGAAGTGGGTTTGGAAGCTTTGTGCAGTTTGTTAATTTTGATGATAGTTTCTCCTCTTTTTCTATCAATGCATGGAATAGGGAGTGTCGCAGTGGCTTGTCTAGTTGACAGACAAGCAATTTGCTACTCTTCCCATTTGTTAACAGGAGTCTTTAAAAGAGCTCAAGGAGCAATCCCTGATGTAACACTGCAAAGATTTGTTATGTCTCCCTAGTTAGATTTAGGAAACATAATTTCCAGGCAATTAATTGCATTTTGGTGGAGCTGTATGTCTTTGGACATACCTTTCTTTCTGAATATAGACACTTCTTCCGCTGAGTCTTAAAGGTTTCCCTTCTGTTAGGTTTTCAGGGGTTTAGTCCAAAGTTGGTGGGAGCATCCAGGTCTTACCTGTTGCTTTAAAATAGGTCTAAAGTGCGTATAGTACAGTTTAATTAGACCTAGCCAAAGCTTTAGCTGAACTATATTCTATTGCAATAGAAAGTTCCACCAAGATGGAAACACTGCAAATCGGATGGTCTTCATGAGAGTTGTTTCAGAAGAAAACTGTAAAAAGTAAATTCCAACAATGTTGAAACATGTTTAGACTCTTTTTAACTAAATGGTTTGAAATTTTTGTTTTGTGGTTATTTTTTGGTATTTTATGATAATATAATACAAAATAAAGTAAAAGCTGAAACAAAAGGAAATGAAACATTCTGATTTTGTCCAAACAAAATCCAAACTTCTTGGATCATTAAGTCCAGTTCAGCTACCTATTATTGTCAGAAACCATGTTATACAAACCCTTTCATAAACTTATTGAGCTTTTAGTTATGCTTTTACCCCACCACTATACCTGGAAGGCTGTTCAAGAACCTCATTCCTTTAATGGCTTGAAACATTCTTCTGATTACCAGCCTAAGTTTATTCAGGTCCAGTTTATACCCATTTCTTTTCATGACAACAGTGTGCTTTGCTTAAATTGTTCTGCCTCCCTCCCTTGTGTTTATCCCCCCCCGATGTATTTATAGATGACAATCATCCTCTCTTAATCTTCATTTTGCTAAGCCAGACAAGCCAAACACTTTCAGTCACCTTTCATGCTCTGATCATTTTGGTACATCTCCTCTAACACCATTCCAGCTGGAAATCCTCTTTTAGGGATCTGAGTTACCCAAACTCTACATACTGTTCCAGATTATATTATATTTTTGTCCTGTGTAATGGGATGAATGCCTCCCCTGTTTTTTACTGGAAATACCTTGACTCATGCTTCCTAGAATCTCATGTTGTAAGACCAGATTTTTCTTCAGAATTTTCCTTTTCAGTGAACTCTGAAGTATTTGGAGGTTTTTTCTGGTTTTTGCTTGAAACCCAGCTAAATTTCAAAATCCTTCATAAAACAGGTCCTCTGTTCTATGCTCAACGGTGTGCTCTGAGGAGTTCTAATGACAATTAGAAGCATTTTTGCAATGATCCAAGAGTATAATGTTAATTTAAATACAGTCTACCCACTTCTCTTTGTATAACTCCACTGCCTTCAGTTGTGTTGCTCCTGATCTACAATAGCGCAAGCAAAAGGAGATAGAAATAGCCAGTAATGTAGTGAGAACTGTGTATTTTCTCAAAAAACTAGTGTAGACTCTTTTTGCGTTTCCAGTTTTATGAATTCAGTCAGACCCATGTTTTCCATGAGGAATGGTTGGGGCTGCA
Source organism: Crocodylus porosus (assembly GCF_001723895.1). Lineage (NCBI taxonomy): Eukaryota > Metazoa > Chordata > Crocodylia > Crocodylidae > Crocodylus > Crocodylus porosus. The sequence continues at coordinate 33,171,181 of NW_017728915.1, read as the reverse complement.
AGTGCCTTTAATGTTCTACGTTTGCCTGGAAAAAATAGAATAAAATTAATCAAGTTATTGACTTAGGGCTAAATTCTTGACTTGAGCAGGCTGCATGGGTGTGACTGAAGGCAGAAGTTGTAATAGTTAATGAGCATGCTGGAATCTGCAGTAAAGACTGAATATTTTTATTAATTGCATGAACAGTCTGATCAAACGGAAGCTGTTCAACCATTTCAAAGCAACTAGGTCAGCCTGAGTCTGCTCAGAGACTGAACGCAGGAATTGGCATACTCAGTGCCATTGCATTATATTGTCTCCTTGGCTTAGCTCTTTACCTATTTAGTAACTTGGGGCCGGTTCCAAAAGAGGTATTTTACTGCCTCTGAGATCAATGGGAGCTGAGGTGCCTAAACAGGATTTCTGGCCAAATGCAGTTTTTGGCCCTTGATGGGTTTTTTTTTCAGTAAATCTTTGTGGTGTGTACGTTTTGTAAATCTGGGGCAGAAAAAGCACGAGACAGTCTCTGATAATCTATATATCAAAACAGACCAAATAATACTCCATGAATGGGTCCTGCTGTTTTTTCCTAATTGAATTTGCTATTACCAAGTTAGATAAACACTTATTTTTATTTAATTGAACTCTGCTGTGTTCATTCCCTACAGCTATTTAAGGACATACGGTATCTCTGACCATTCAGAAGGGTTACCATTGCATCCCTTTTACTGTAATATTTTGTGAACGTTTGTTTAAAAAAAACAAAAGTGGCCAAATTTTTTCCCCCTGTTAATAGAACGTTTTGATTTGGTAACGCTGCTTTGGTTCCCGGTGGGTGTTGCAATCCCAGCACATTATTCCTGTCATTTTATTCTGTGAACTGGGCTCCATGCTCAGACCACAGCTTCCATGATACTATGGCAGGGGTCGGCAACATTTTTGGCCGGAGTGCCAAAAACACCCAACTTCAACCCATGTCTTGACTTGGTGTACCATGGGTCGAAGTGGGGTGGGGAGGGAACTGTGAGGGGTACGACCCTTGTTGCTGGTGGCGGTGCATGGGCACCTCCAGGCGGACAGCGGGGTAGGAGCTGCGTGCTTCGTGGCATCGAGCATTCCTGTTGAAAGCTGCACATGCACCTCAGTGCACATGGTGGGGAAGGAGCCAGGGCAGCGCTACTCCGGCCGCTCCACTGTCAGTAACGAGCCGGGCAGGGGCTCTGCAGACCTCAGTGCAGTAGCTTGCCACCTCTCAAACACCTGCCATAGGCAGCCTGGGCTCTGGGCAGGCCCCTGCCACCCTCCATGGAACATGGGCTGCTCGCAGAAGGTGGCAGGGAGGCTGCAAACAGCTGCACCAAGGTTAGCTGAGCCCCGGTATGACTCATTGCTGGTGGCAGCTGCATGTGCATCTCTGGGTGGACAGTGGATGAGGGGCCAGGGTTACACTGGCCTGGCTCCTTCCCTGCCATGCGCCCTTAGGCGTGCATGCAACTGCTGCCAGTGCCGGAGAACCTGGTGCAGCTGTTTGCAACCTCTCGGCTGCCTGCCACACCTGGCCAGAGCTCCGGGCGGTTGCTGCCTGCCATGGAGCTCAGGCTGCTTGGGTAGAGATTGAAAATAATAGAAACCTCCTTACTTCTCAGTTGAAAACAGACTGTCTTGTAGACAGGAAAGGATGGTAGGAATCGGATCAGAGGTACCCTGAATTGCCAGGCTTTCTGCTTTCCCCTTCACACCTCCCTACCTACGAGGATGGTGCCATGCCCTCATTCTGATCCCCAGAGTCCTCTCGACTCTTGAGTGGCTCGAGTTAGTGGAGGGCTCTGTCTACACTTAGCTGCTCTTCCTCAAGAGGCAAGTTATGGGGAAGACAACCAGTGGTAGAGAATTTTCTCTCAGTGGGTGTGAACTTCACAACATAGATTTCATAGATTTCATAGACATCAGGACTGGAAGGGACCTCAGGAGATCATCGAGTCCAGCCCCCGCCCAAAGGGCAGGAAGTCAGCTGGGGTCATAGGATCCCAGCAAGATAAGCATCCAATTTACTCTTGAAGGTGTTCAA
>NW_017728915.1:33103170-33169123 GCF_001723895.1 Crocodylus porosus | reverse complement strand
GTGGCAGTAGTCCCCCCATCCCCCAGTGGGCTTAGTTTAAAGCCCGGTGGAGCAGGTCAGCCAGCCTGGCTGAGAAGAGCCTCCTCCCCAGGGGGGAGAGGTGGAGGCCATCTCTTCCCAGCAGCTCGCTGCCTCTCTTGCCAGGTTGTGCTTCTTCTCATCATCTCAAATCTGCCCCATCTCCAGCCTGGGATGTATATGAGGAAACTGTGTGAGTTGACAGCTCTCCCGAAGTGCATTTTAGGCACTAGGAAGAATTCATCCCCATATTCTAGGTCCTTCAGTTTTACTTGCTAGCTTGGACAGACATGTTCTTGCCAGCTCTACTTTACTTCTTTAGGTACTTTGTTTCCTTCGAAATATCAGGTTTCCAAACAGCCTTTTCCCATGTTAGATGGTCCAATGTTTTGCTCTTATGTGATAAGTCCTATGATTGATAGCTTCTTCTGCCAGCATCTTTTGTTTTCCTTGACCCTCTTAATGAGTAACTTCCCTTGACCCAAACATGGGTCCTCTCCCAAGTTATCTTGCTTTGTTTTTCCTTGAGAGGATCTTCAAATGTCCTTTATGCTGATGTCCTGGTTTCCAGTCACACAGGAGAAAGGGGTCACTTCCGCTGCTGCTTTTGGTTTCCACCACTTTCGGTGTTTTGCTTACTGTTTTACAGAAACATTTGCTTTCCCTTGTCCCCTTGTCCATCTTAGCCTTCAGTTACCTGTTTTTTTCTCTTTCTCTGCCTCTGACACATTTTAAACAAAGTCCAGTCTGAAATCTTAGAGTCAGTAACTCAGAGCTGAGCCGTCTTTGCATCCCAAATTTTCTTGTTTACGGAAATTTAGCCCCCCTCCATTCTTTTAAAGATAATTCCAGCCCAGGCATGTCCTCCTTAGGTTTGGGCCTACCAGGAAGGAAGTACAGAAACAAATTTGAAGGAGTGCTGATAATAAAATACCACTGTTTTGCTGCTCAAACTATGGGTCTTTCCAAAGAATTGCATCCAGCCATAAAAGATGAGACGTTCCTTCTCAGGGAACAGTTCTGCATGATTTTTTTCTTTCACTCACGGTGTTTGGACAGCAAGACTTGCCTGTGTGCAAACAGTGACATGGTGTGCTCAAGACAAAAACAATAATTAATCATGGTTATGTTAAAGAGGCAAATAGATTTCTTTTAATAACTTGTAAAAATCTATGCAAGAAATCCTCAAAAATGTGTACATTTTAGTTAGTTAAAGGCCAGAAGTCCTTTGACCATGCTAACTACTCACTCAGAGCTTTCTCTTATTTGTAAAATAAAATTACCATCACACTTGGAGCTTAATATTGTTTCACACTACTCTGAGTGGCAGCTAAACTGTGGTGTTCTCCCTGCATCATCCTCCCTCCCTACCTGCAAAACACAATTCAAATAGATTGACAAGAACAGACACACATTTTAGATTAATCTGTCTGGTGCAAAACTGCAGACTAAGCTAGAGAAAGGCCAAATTTTGAGACATCCAGAATCTGTAGAGTGTAAAAATAGGTGGGGGAAGGAAACAGCTTGGAAATGTTAGACCATGAATCATACCCAATTTTTGGCCAAACAAGGCTTTTAAGCAAAGTAAAAAATAAAAAGAAGTAATAGTTTTTGGTGTTGGGTCAGTTCTATGAATGGCATTACAGTTAAAGGTTTTGGTTGGAATTTTATATTTTACAATGCATGCTTTTTTTCACCATGGATTTGCTATGCCTTATTCTGCACTGAAAACTTGGAGAAAAAATATTCAAGCCTTTGTTTATGGATGGCTTTTGCCATGTGTGTGCCTGCTGCGTACATAGTGCACTATCTCCAAACTATGTATGGGGATTCCTATTTATAGCAGGCAACAATTCCAGTATTAATGGAGGCATTTCGACAAGGATGATCTAAGTGGGGACGGTCCTGCTTTGAGCAGGGGGTTGGACTAGATGTGACCTCCTGAGGTCCCTTCCAGCCCTTATTTTTTATGATTCTATGGTTTAAAATGGTATATTACAATGGAGAGGAAGTTTCTGTCATTCTGTTGTAGATAGGAATTTGCCAAACAGTCAAGTGATCAGCCTTTGTCTAAAGGAGGCTTTCGTTTACTCTTGGGAGCTGTTACTGGTATAACTTTTAAAATCCTCTACATCTGAGTTCCTTAGGAGTCGATGCATACTTGAGGTGTGCATCTGCCCCCAGCGTACGAGATGGGATTCATTCTGGAGAGCAGCGTCTGCTAGGCCCGCGTGTGCAAGCTGCTCGTCCTTGAGATCGCAGTACCTGAGCACGTAAGGCACAGGAGTGTCTCAGGCACCGTGCCCTCTTAGAAGTGGGAAGATAGAACACATGCAGTGCCCTTTTCTTTCCACGGTGGTATAGCTTCAGTTTAGTTCTTGTTGGCATTAATGTAACTTAAGGTGCTTTGTAAAAAAAAAAAATTAAAAAAAAGCAAACCCAAAAAACCCTCACTTCTTGGTGGTTTTTTGTAATGCATTGTTTAGAAAGCTTCCATGACACACTCTCTTTTACATTGATTTGGCGTTTACTTAGGATTCTTGTTAGCAAAAGAACTGACTGTCAGTTGAGGCTGTTCTGTCTCTTTCCCCCTTGGTTACAGTGGTCATCACTGTACAAGAAGCACAAGTGTGGCCGCAGTGGACACTGGTATTCAAAGCAAATCTGATCTCATGGGGTATGTATACAAATGCTAAGTTGGCTTATAATAAAGTTACTTAACTAAGTTAAGCAACGTCAGAGTGTACACATGTACAGCTCCTTGACTTTGTGGCAGCCATCTTGTGAGCTAAGTTGACTTAACTAATGCGACTAAAGATAGAGGGGTATTATTTTGCGCCATTTTTAAGTTGACTCTGCTCCACATACGTGTGTACACTCTGACAGTTATGTCAACTTGAAAAAGTTAAGTTAGCTTAACCGTCAAAGTTAGTACGTGTGTATGCACCCACGTGCGTAAAGTTGGTGCAACTAGTGTGAAATCTGGGTGGACAGCATATCTCAAAGAACAGCTGTAGTAGTGTAGGGTAAGTGGCTGTTCTTTTACCAATCTTCTTAGTGCTATTGGAGGAGCTTTGGACTGGTGAGCAATCTTACTATTCGAGGGACAAATGCTGCCTCCATTTATGTTTATGCAGATGTTATTGAAATCCATGGGAACCTTCTACATGTAATAGATGGCAGAAATGAGTCCCAAGGAAACTGCTGAAGCTAGATATTCTTCTGACCTTGGTTACCAAAGAAGTTGTATTGGATGCTGCAGAGAACCTAATTTTATGACAGACTTCAGCAGGGCAATATTAGAAAGATATAAATTGTCCATAGGTCAAAGATTCCTTTGATACAGAAGCTACATGCACATGCTTCCAAGTGAATTCTCTGGCTTTTGTGTGTGGGAGTTAGGCCTTAAAATAATATTTAATGTCATGCTATGAAGCAGGATGCTTTCTTTTGTAGACTGCTGACAGTCTCAGGCTGCCTGACTTGCGCATGATGAAAATCATGGAAATGATCTCCTTTGCAGAAAGGATAAGAGCAGCACACCAGTAGGGCCTGTGTGTCTACTGGCATTAATTATATAGTCATGACATTTTGTCAGTGACAAAAGAATACAAGTTATGCTTTTAGCAGTGGCATTTATATTAGTATTCTTTTTCAGGGGAGATAGGCTGGTGACATAATGTTGATGTTCCTTAAATTATATTTGTTTTACTGTGGCATTAATGTTATTGATATACTATTGTTATGCTAATGTGTTGCTAGCGTTTGCATCTCAGAGGTTGGTCCACAAAATATGCAGTGTGTGAGGGAAATGTATAATGTACCAAACTGTAAGATTTGCTAATCTCCTCTCTCACATATGCAAGAGACTGCCTCTGGTAGCTACGAGAGTCCCCCAAAAGAGGCTATAGACAATGAGAAGAGAAAAGCATTGTAAAGTTTTACCAAATCATATCTTTTTCTTGTGACATGCTTTCTTCCCCACACAAAACAGATTCCACGTGGAGCTCTTTCACTAACACACCAAGTTTCTTTCAGGTCCCAGATACTCATTACTTTCCAAAAAAAGATTTTTACTTTCAGCTAGTTAGGGCCTGATGCAAGAACCACTGAGGTCGCTAGAAGTCTTTCTACTGATTTTAATAGGCAGTTTCTTGAACTCTTTCCTAATTTGTGTGCCCTAAAGGATTAAGTGTCAGCGGGAACTTTTCAATTGCCGTAGCTCCTACAAAAGACTCTGCGGGGCCTTGCTTCCTGTTGACTTCCACTGCCTCTCTCATTCACAGAGCAGAACTAGTTGTAGAAGCTAAGTCAGTGAATACAACAAGGCTACAGCAGCATGAGTATGAGGGTTACTTCACACATCACTTCTTGTGTAGGGTTCATCACCGCTGAAACGTATGATCCAGGAGTCATAAATTGAGCTCCAAAATCAGCAGCCACAATGGTGAAATCTTCACTTGTGTTGACCAGGAACATCCAGAATACCTAGCATAGACTCAGCATTTGGATGACAGCAGCTGCTTTCTTCTGTGTCTTTATAGCCTGATGGTTACTTTACTGAAAGTGCCACGTGTTCTGTGGTGATGCCCTCACAGCAGCATGCAAACAGCACCTTGCAAACTCAGCTTTCTACATTAGTGCCTGTATGACAGTAGTAAAGTGTAGTCCGGGTGTACATGGGTATGTACTCCCTTCTCCAATTGAAGGGGATTATTAGCTGGCAGGTGTACTGTGGCTGAAACTGCAGACTACTCACAGTTTCCCTCAGCCTCAAGCCAGGGTTTGGGACCCAAGCCGCCTCAAATGGCTCGCAAGGTGTGGGCCCCATGCGCTGCACGGCGCACCAGCTGGGGCTGGACCGGCGGACTGGTGTGGGGAGTCTTAGGGGGTCTTCTGGGCACTGGTTCTGCCCGCTGGGCAGCTCTTCCCAGCTCTTCTGATCCACTCTCCTCTGCCCCACAACACGTCTGCTGCATGCTGGGCATGCTGCTTTTTTATACTTTTCAGAGGCTCCGCCCCCGGGTTGCAAACGGACCAATCAGGTTGAAGCAAAGTGCATGCTGCAACCGGGTCTGGGGCTCTTTGCCTTACCCCGGGTGCATCTGAGGGCTCAGCCTTCTGTTAGGGGTTGGAGGCCCCGGTTGCCTCGTTCAGCGCTGGGGCTCAGTCCTCTCCTGGACCGCACAGCGTTCTCTGCACCGAGGCGCTGGCTCCGTGCCAGCAGCTGCGGACCCGACCCCCTCTGGAGCCGCGAGCTCTTCACCTCGCCCTGGGCAGGGCCGGAGCAAGCCCCGCTCAGCAGTTACCTGATTGGTGGGTGTGTTCCACCAATCACAATGAAGATTCTCTGAGCCTGGTAAATCCACCAAAAAAGGATATGCATTTACTGTTTTAATCTCCATAGCACATAGTTAGTCAGTTCAGAACAGGAATCCTGAGTGTTTCACTGCCTCCCACTTCCTGGCTAGTTGCTATAGGGCTTTCATGGCCTGTCCGTGCCTGGCTGCTTCTGTATGGTCTCTGGTGAGATCCTCCGGGTCACTGTCCCTGCCACGCCTAAGTACCAGGGAGAAGGAGCCCCCAAACGCTGCCAGGCCAGGGTAGCATCCAGCTGAGTGGCAAAAGAGTAACCTGAACATGGGAAGAAAACCAAACACAAGGCCATCTACACGACCAGAGTTGCCTGGGAGTTACATATTCCTTAACAGGGCCAGAAGTCCAACGCAGAGTCCTCGAGGGCAGCAAACCAAAGAACAGATGCATTTGATCCACTGTATCTCTTTCCTTAATAATGTGTTTGCTGTTTAGCGTGGCTCTTTGAAATACAAAAGGATGGTGATGTAGTAATATTACAGTGGAACATCACACTCATTCTTTCTGGTACATTAGTCTAATTTTTAAAAATGCCCTCCCATGTGCATATAAGATCCTTGATGTGTAGAGCAACACTGGCATAAGTTATTACCTCTGAGCCTCAGTTTGTTTGTTCATTCAAGATAGTGATAAAATGCATCAGTATTAGGCTGAAGCCTTTGCTTTATAATTAGGAAGTAGCAGGTTCTTTCATGTAGGAGTTGATCAAACTAATTTGGGAAATGGGCTTAAGTAATTTGGATTTTTAAGGACAAATTTTCTGGAAGAAAGGCTTGAGATTCAGGCATAAATATTTGCACTTCCCCATCTGCATCTGCACACGCAAATGCAATGTTTGCACACACATAATAGCAACCATGTGAGCAAAAGGCATTTTTGTGCATGGATCATTCTGAAAATACAATGATCAGTATTTACTGCAAGTCAAGCAACCTGTTATAAATTAGCAGTGACTCATTTTTTCCCTCTTCAAATCATTTATCAGAATATCCAGATTAGATTATTTTTTCCTTCAGGCTTTTGCTAATAGTTTGATACAGTCCCTTGTGGAAAAGAGCCCATGGAATTGAAAAGGGACAAAACCAGTACGGTTCTACAGGAATGTCATAGGTTTCTACAGAAACATTTAGGAAAACCCAGGGAATTCAACAGTGGAGGAATCTGAATACAGACGTTTTGACTCTCCCATTACATCTTATGGCAGGGATATCATTCTCTGGTCAATACCATACGCTGTAAAAAACCAATCCTCAACCTATGAAACGACTGGTATTTTTTAATTTCCACGATAACTTTTTTATGCCAGAATGTTCAAGTCCAACATGGGACTGAGATGTCAGCTCTGCAATGGAAATGCTAAATTTCATGCAGCATCTGTTACTCTTTGTAAGCTGCTTTTATGTCACAACATATGACATCCAGTTTGAAATATTACACTACACTTTACATGCTCTGTCCAGCCTGAAATGTTAAACTAACTTCTAGCTTTGGCTGAGATCTTTGAGGGGGAAAAAAAAAAGCATCACTCTTGGGTTGAAAGAATTTTTTGTGTGTTCATTTACCAGAAGTTTCTACTATCCAAACAACCCTTGACCTGAGTGGGCACTGGGTCTGTAGATGAAGTGTATCTGGGAGATAGGAAGATCTGGAGACTCAATGAAAGGAAAGAAGTGAAGGAACTGTTCTGTGGGAAGATTTCTGTGAAAGAAAGGACAAACAAAGCCGCTGCCCCAGAGCGGCAGGGAGAGGCAGAAGAGTGTCTGTGCCCTGCAATGTGGGGACGAAGTTTGCAACACACGCTATCTTCCATTGGTAAAGAGAAAGGAAGGTGTTATGGCAGAACTTTACACCATCCAACTTAGCTGGAATGCATATGCATACAGAGAAAGAATAGCTCTTGTCCAATTGAGTAAATATTGTCCAGTGAATGGCATGGTAAACACGCAAGACACAAATCAGAAAACAAAGTTTTCCCTTGCTGAGCTGAGCCCTGATGAATCACTCAGCTGGGTGGGGAAGCTTGCCTGCGATTAAATGAAGCATACAAGCCTTACAAATCTGCAGTTGTGCAAAAAAGTACAGGGCCTCCATCCAGCATGGTGCTGCCCCTGACCTAGCAAAGCACTTAAGTACGTATTGTACTGCCAGGCTGTGAGTTGCCCCACTGAAGCCAGTTGTTTAAGTGCTTGGCTGCATTTTGGAGAGAGTGCTCATTTCTGTGCAGGATCTTTTCCTCTGATTGATGGTTAGAACTACGGCTAATGCAGCAGTGTATCTAGGGGTGATCAACTGTGGCACGAGCCCCATGTGCCAACTTAGAGGGGGCTCAGGCAAGGCAGACACTGCTGGCCAGGGTACCGGTACCACCACCAGCCTGGTCGCTGCTGTTGCCTGGGGCGCAGAACCTGCTTGTTATGCCTCTGGACGAATGTATGCTAATGTATTTGATTTGGGGTGTCTATTCTGCAGAGTCACTCTCATAAATACCAAACTTACTGGTATAAGGTCAGATTTCCCTGCATCTGGTCCCTGTAGGCATGTACGCAAATGCTACCCAGCTGAGAAGAACTTTGTTATCACATGGTTAGTTTGCAAAATATCGTGCTTTTGCTGTAGTCAGTTCTAGGATGTTAGTTTTTAACCCCCTTTGAACTCCTTTTCAGTCCTTGTCTTCTAGCTTTTAATGAGAAAGTAACCCTGAGCTTGAAAGATGTTTGAACAACTGCTAAGCCCCATTTTATCACTCTTCACTTTGCCTCCTCTCTCTCTCCTTTTTATTTTTAGATTCCCCTTCTTTGCTTTGATCTGTTTGCATTCTAAGAGAAAGTGGTTACGACTCTATTTTCTTTTGCCTTTATTATTTTTGTACAACACTAGGGATGTGCTTCATAAATACAACTCTTACCTATTAGTATCTTTTTATCCACGTTTGATGGTTTTGACTTATAAACCTGACCCTTGCAATCTTTTTTTGGAAATTTGCAGACCATCTGGATTGAAATCTGTTAAGTATTTTAAAGCAAAAATGCATCTCTATAAAACTTAAGGAGGAATTGTGGAGGTGTGCAAGGTTTCTGTTTATTCTGTCTTTGGTATTTGCTTGCTTACCTGCCCTTGAATTCTGCATCTGATACCACGCCCCCCCACCTCCAAAAAAGCCAAACAATTGATTTAATATTCTCTTTCTTAAAAGAAAAGCAATACCAGCAGCCCAGCATTTAAGAGCCAACATACAGTAAAGTGAATTCAGCAAAAAAGCACTAGGCTCAGTTTGCATATAAAAGGTGTTTTGACATAATCACAGAGTTGCCAACTGGAATACTCTTGAGCCCCTTTAAGAAAGCTGGCTTTTGGTACAGCTGATTTCAGAGGGTAACCCTCATATTGCAGATTCTGGCAGCAATAAGAGCTGCTCTCATGTGTTTCATCTAATGCTTTTATACTTTGAGAGTGTTACATCCCAGCAAGTGTTTAAGCAGTAATTGCCTTCATAGGATACTCTCAATATACTAAGTACATCGTTCTCAAATAAGGGTTTTAACATGCTGAGAGGAAATTGGCAAATACTTTGAATACAGAGTGGAAACTACACTAAGGTTTCCATTATCTGCTGCAGTAGAAAACCTGTTGCAGTGGTCAAATGTTGTACTATTAAGGAAATGGTTATCAGCAAGCAGTGTAATTCTATTGGGTAATGAGGCCCTTAACAATGACTGAAAAATTAGATGCTTTCTTGAGGCTCATATTTTCAAAAATGCTTGGTTTTGGTTTAATTTTCCAAGTGATATTTTAAGTAAAATATCTATTGATTTCAGCATGAGCAGAGTTAGGCCAATCCTGAGCCTTCTTCAAAATGCAGCCTCAAGCAGCTGACCAATAAAGGAAGATGCCACTGGCAGGAAAACCCTCAATATGAAAGTAAACCTGTAGAGAGAAAATTCATTAGTTTGAAACACATACATGCATACATCTATCTATCTATCTATCTATCTATCTATTGATAGAGATATAGAGATCTCGATCTAGATAAATCTAGATAGATAGATAGATATAGATTTCTATCTAGATACCTATATCTATATCTATCTACATAGAAAGATAGATACAGGTATCTATAGATATAGATAGATATAGATTTCTATCTATCTTACTATCTATCTATCTATCTAGATAGATAGATATAAATATATAGATATAAATATCTTTCTAGATAGATGACAGATAGATCTATCTATCTATCTGGATAGATATAGCTATATAGATATATGTAGATCTAGATAGAAATCTATATGTCTATATACATGTATATAGGTATAGCTATAGCTATATAGATCTATATAGATATCTATCTATCCATCTATATATCTCCCTGTATATGTATATACATGCATATGTATAAAACAAGCTGTTAATTGTAAAAGGTGAATATAAATTTAAACGAAGTAAACTAGCGTTTATGGAAAATGTAATAAAGTGGATAAAACTCTCTGAATACCACAGTGCGGTAAAACACACATCTCACTGTCAGAAATGATGAGAACAGTATTTTATTGACAGTTCTAAAAAACGTTGTGGAATTGCGTATTTATACACAGGCCAGCCCATGACTGCCACTCATGATTGGAAAAGGATGCCACTGCTAGAGAGGAAGGGAAAGTTATTTCAAAGTAGCTCTCTTGCAGAGCTCAGTGCCCTGAGGCAAATGCTCTTGGAATTTATGAACTATTTTAAAAACATTAGCTTCCATATAAATTGATGCCCAAAGCAACGCTTTGGGAAGGGTTGCATTCTGAAGCAGTGTCTCTGTGCACCACTCAAATGATGTTAAACAGCTAGATTTTAGCTCCTAATGGCTAGCAGAGTATGCCATCTAGGGTGGAACTTTCTGCTGGCACATCTGACTTGGATCTGTGCCCAGCACCTTTGTCCTTCCTTCTTTCCTGGTATACGGGGCAGAGTAGGTTCAAGGATGGGGAGTGGCTGAGCTGTGGTGCACCTCCGGTAAGGATTCCACGGTGCAGACAGAGAAGGCTTTAAGCAACACTGGAGCATGAGCTGGTCCCAAGAAGTGAGGAGCTGAACACTTTCCAACACCCTCTTCCCTTTTTCAGCACTGAACAGAACTTTGACACAGGAGAAAAATCTACTTCTATACTTTCTGATAGTTTCCCTTCACCTGTGTCACACCTTTTCATGTTTCTAAAACAGTCCCTTTTTCTTCTGGGCCTCAGTGTCTTTCAGATATTCAGAAATTGGTCATTTAATTTACCAATTAAATTAAAACAGCAAAAAAAAGCCCAAATAAAAATCCCTTCCCTGACTATAATAACCCAAGCAATCTATTATTCTTTTCTTGAGTAAACACAATTAAGGTTAACTTTCCCCCATGTGTCAAGTTACAAGTTCCTTTTGTTATATTTATTTTAAAGCTGTGGGGTATTGCTTATTTGGACGAGGGCAAGATACAAAGTTTACGCTGATCCCTTTCATCAGAAAATGATGTTGGAACTGACTTTTTCCTAGCATAAATAATAATAATAATAAAAGCTGCTCTGAAGTCAGTCTTGCCACTTGCACCAGCATCCCCAGCACTTAACCCATTAACATTTGGTGGCACAACAGAGCCAGTTAGTTGACTGATGCGGGGATGATGTGTTACCTTCTTCGGATAGCCAGAAAAGCATCAGAAATCTCAGATGTCCACTTGCATTTATTTCTTTTCTTCCATGGTTTAACTGTGTCTCTTACTGCTTGCTAGACAATATTTGTACACACGGATGCTGGTAACATTGTGAAATCCCTTCCTTCTGCCTTGTATCCCCTGGGAGACTTTGCTTTAGCACAAAAATATGGTTCTTTGTGTCTACAAGTTTATTAGATACCTTCAGCAAAGTCATGCCCTAAATATCCAAAAGTTAGAGAAAATCTTCAGTAAAAAATTAGTAATCCATACAGTTTGTTTTCATAAAGCTAAATTCCAGTCAAGATAGGAAACCCCTTTGACTTCAATAGAGTTGTACAGGAACTCAGTCTTTAAAGAAAGCTTTTTCTCAAAAATCACTAGCAACCTTCTTCTTATCTCCATGCAGTAACCTTAAATGATTACATCAGTTAACCAACAATTGAAGAATTTCTTGTGGTTAATTTGTTAGATGAAGATACTGTTTTTTGTTAGCAGGTTGGGGCATATATTCAGGAGTTCACCTTCAGCCTATGGAATACTCCACCAAACATACTCATCATGAGGGATCACACATCACAGCATTTTAATTTCATAAGTTCACTACTATAGTGATAGAAGGTATAATTTAATGCTACTCCCTTACTCAGACGACTACATAAATTGGGAATTGAGAGATGGTCCCTCAGTTTGGCTAATTAGTTATAGAGACAGACCAAGGATCCCCAGTGGCTGCCCACAGCACCAAAGTAAAGTTAATTGTTGGTAATTCTTCTCGTTCATTGTATGTTTGTATTTATTGAATTGAGTGATGCCTACAGCTACCTCTTGGCGAGTGTATTGTAGTTAGAAAACTTCCCTCTGCCACAGAGAAGAGTAGAATAGAAGAGGTAGTCTCAAATTCTTGATAAGTAGATCTGGTAGCCACAAATTGAATATGTTCGGCCCTTTGTCAACAACGTGAAAAGTAGCTTACAATCTGACGTGGTCAAAAGAAGCCCAGTCCTGGAAAGTTGTATTCATCACGGTGCTTTACAAGGATGCTTGCAAAGAACCATCCAGATGGGCATTGAGAAGTTCTCGTGAAGTCTGCCAGATTCCTTCTTTCCCGTCAGGGGATCAAAATCCACTTGGCTTTCATCTGAACTAGTGTAACTGTGGTGTAGTCAATGGGCTCCAGTTAAACTGTTCTCTGGCTGGAGCACATCTACAATATTAATCCTCAGCAGGGATCTGGGTTTTCCATTTGCGATGGAAAAACATGGCAAAACCTGGATTTTCTCATTTCAAGGAGAAAAACCCAGATTTTCTCCTTTAAAGGAGAAAAATGCAGCTTAAGGTAGGTTTTCCCTTGCAGGCTGGCAGGGTTCCAGCTTGCAAGGGGCTGGAGGGAGCAGGAGAAGGGCAGTCAGGCAGGGGCGCCATGTGCATGTGCACATGCACATATGCACCTGGCCACCAGGCAGCATGGAGAGCAGCTCCTGCAGGTAAGTGGGGGGGATTGAGGCCCCTATAGCAAGGAAGGGAGTTGGGCAGGACTGGGGCTGCTGCCTAGACCAGGCGGTGCATGGGGCTTCGGGCGCGGAGCCATGTGTGACCGCAGGGTCCAGGCAAGGAGTGGGATGGAGATGTGGGCGGCTTGTTTAGGGGCTGCGGAGGGGCTGGCTCGCTGCCGCTGCACTTACTCCCAGGTGTGGGGGGAGAGTGAGGGGCAGTGGCAGGGACAGGGCACTGGCATATCAGGGTGGCTCAGCACCGCAAAGTGAGGTCCCCCACAGCTGGACCTGTGTCCTAGTGAGCAAAGGAAGCAGAGAGAGCTCTGATTTCCCATGATAAAAAACCCAAAATCAAACACCAAAATGTATAGGTATTTAGAATTTATTTTACTATAGTGATTGAGGCACTGGTAGGCTTCCACATTGCTCTAATATTATAACTGTATCAATAAAACTATATCATTGTGTTCAATTGATACCTATACACATATAGTTTCATTTTAATAATGGATTTTGGTTTTTTAAATCAGAGGATTTGCGGGGCTTTTAATCAGAGAATTTGCAGTTTTTAAACAGAGAAAACCAGGAAATCACTAGGACACAGGTCCAGCTGTGGGGGACCTCACTTTGTGGTGCTGATCCTCAGGCTTCTTTGCAAAAAGTGTGAGAAGCATTCCTGAGGCAGCATAGCATGTCCATTTTAGAAGTAATCCTCCCCTTCTGCCAAATGCTCTCCTCCTCATACCATCTTTTGGCCTTTCGCAACTGCATAGCACAGCAGATCAGCTTCCTGTAAAGTGACAAAGAATGTAAATGTGTTGTTTGGTGTGCAATTTAGAGAGCAGATTTCAGGTCTGTACTTTTAGCCTGTGCAAACATTTGACTTTCCGCGGATGAGAACTGCTTGCAGAATTGGCCCCTTAGTTGACAATGAAATAATCAATAAGATTGCATTAAAAAAATAGATTGTGCCTGAGTTAACTGGCTCTCTTTCAACATACTAGTGATTAAAGTATTCAAACAGGGTTTTGAATAAAGAAAGGAGAAGATCTCCTAAACAGTAATCGCATTTTGTATCATTTTTTATTCACCCTTTTTAGAGACAGTTACAATACCAGGACTTCAAATCCTATATAAGCAGTTGTGCAATGGTGATGCAAGGAAGTAATCATACCTGAAAGAGGCTTAATTCCTTCCTTGGTGTACTGTACGTTAGGTGGGTAGTCCAAGTCAGCCACTGACTTTTAATACTGTGCTGACTCAGCTGTGCTGGCCAGCACGTTGGAGAATGTAAGCTGAGCGAACAGTATGATCCAGCTTTCTATAATTAGATACTGACATAAATGACAGATTTAAGTCATAACTACTAAACTTCAATAAAACAACTTTCATCACTGCTCATTGTGTAGCGGCCTACTGAGCAAGTGGCTTTCAGAGCTAACCCTCCATAAATAAATACCTTTGTAATTATGGCAGCCTCTCTAAATAATCTACTATATCTGAAAGTGGTTTCATTTTAATCAAATCAGAGCTGTTGTTACTGTATACTGGCTCAGTTTGTACACATCAGTATGCACTTGCCTCTAAACAAATGCAGCGCACACACAATGCATTTAGTGTAAAATAGCTGAATGTTAAAGAGATTTGGAATCTTCTTTTCCCATGCACAGTAAAGCTTAATAACAGGGTTTGGTGTGGCATGAAAAAGGAAGTATTTTGTTATTTGTTTTTGCAAGGATTCAAGTAGATAGGTTGGTCTATATCGGGATGGAAAATCAGCGTTTAGTTTTCATTTGAGCTTTATCCTCATTAAATATTCTGAATATTGTTAAATTTTCTGGTGCTATATTTATTTTACTTTATTATGGCTGCAGTTGAAAAAAGATCTCATGTAAACATTTATCAGCTATAAAAAGAACTTTGAAATTATTAGTATTAAAAAAGAAATGCTACCCTGCATTTGGAAATAGTGTGATGATTAAATTAAACAGCATCTAACAAGTTAGGCAAAGCAAAGCAATTCAGCAGGGGAATAATTTGTGTAAGTAGAAAATATTTAAATAGAACAGGACTATTTCCTACAGTGCATGAATTTTTTGCAGAGTATTTCAAATGGTTGAACTCACAACAGGAAGTAATTTGCTGTTGAAAATAAGATCATATGAAACTTACTGCCTATAGTGGAGAAAGGGAAATACATCATTTAGTAAAACAAATGTTCATGTAAAGGCAGTGAGGCGATGTAATGACACTGCATGTACTGAATTAGTTGGGAACATTGGAAACACAATGAAAAAGAACACAAAAGTCACATGGAAAACCTGGGGGTTCAGTGGACGTTAGAAATGTGAAAACCCACCTGAACATTGATCTCAAAAGACATGGAGATTGTATAAGTCAGGCATTTTGAAATACCAGGATCTTCACCATCACGGCCATTATGGAATTACGAGTCCATTTTAAAGATGGATGTGTTTTTCAACATTGTAACCAATAAATGTTATGTTGGACCTAAAATTAGAGATGTCTGCTGTTGCCAGTTGATGAAAATGTAGACGTGAACGATATTCCTTCTAACTTCCTGGCTCTGGCAAAAAGTGCAAGCCTAGAGCTAATTGTGTGATGTGTTAATTTCTTTGAAAGGGTGCAGTCGGGGACGGCGATTCCAGATAGTACTTGCACAGGTATTGATTGTGTTCCCCAGGGAATAAAGCCACAATGTTTTTTGCATTTGCATGTTTCCTTTCAAGATGGGAAAAAGCACAGCCTTTTTTCAGAGACCTAAGGAAAATGTGGGTGTCCTTGGCCAAAAATGTTGTCATCATTAATGCATAAGAGGGTGGAATTTCCTTCAGTAGATTTCATAGATTTCATAGACATTTGGGCTGGAAGGAGCCTTGGAAGATCATCAAGTCCAGCTCCCTGCCCAAAGGGGGTCAAAGGATCCCAGCAAGATAAGCATCCAAATGTTTCTTAAAAGAGTCCAGAGTAGGCGCTTGCACCACCTCTGGAGGCAGTCTATTCCAGGCCTTGGGGGCTCAGACAGTAAAGAAGTTTTTCCTTATGTACACCAATACCACCCTTTAAAAGCATTCTCCCTTTTGAGGGCCTGATCCAGATGTCGGTGATATTTGGTTTTCTGTCTTAAAAGGCCTTTGATCTAACCTTAAAAAACCAAAATGAACTAACAAAAACAGCCAGCCAACCAAACAAAAAGCCAACTTCCTAGATACTTTGGAGCCACCAAGTACATATATGCTCCATCTTTCTACAGAGACCATCCCCATTAAGTAATAGATTGTAATGCATTCCCTCTATGGCCACTTTAAGCAGGTTTCATTATCTTTGGACAAAAACATGGCCTTCCTAAAGCAAGCATAAGAGCATGTTTGCTGACTGTAATTTGCACCTCCTTACTTGGGTTCTGTTTTGTGGTACCTTTCAGACACGTTAGGATCTCTGTTCTAATGATGGTAGTAATGAAGTGAGGTTGTAACCATGATGGTCTAGGAGACACGTGAGAGGTAAGCATTGCTGTGAATGATGTGATACCTTTTATTAGACCAACTGCATGGCTGGGGTAGACTTAGACAAGCTTTCAAATCCGTGCCGTTCCAAAAAAAGATATCACCCACGTACATCCTTGTTCTAGTGATGCCACTTTCATGGTATCGCAATTTATAACAAAAGATATTCTGTGCTAGATTTCATTTCCTAGATTATAATTGCAATCTAAATTTTAATTAAATGTCTGCTTTATAAAAATATATTTTAATAGTCTTAATAACTTAGCCCCCCCTCAATAAGTAGCAAGATGTTATAAATTGGTTGAGCTCAAATGCATTTATGTTGTGGTTTGGGGAGAAATTATGAACAGCCTTATTTCCATGTGTGCCATAGTGGCACAATTTAATTAAATTATTTATGCATCAAGCATCTATTATGATGCAAAAATATGTCCATTATTCAGTAAAAATTATAGTTGTAATTAATAAATTAGTAATGAGAGTGTCTTTTAACTGAGGCAGTGCTGCTGAGTACTGCATATGTGGTTTTTGATGCATCAGGGGTCCATTCCTGCTCTCTCTGAACTCAGTGGGACAAGACTTGGCCTTCGCTCTGTCATTTTCTGGCGTTGTGGGCCATATTATGATTGGCTACTGGACTGCTGTCTTGGGAGATTACAGTGTTAATGCTGTAAATCAGAAAAGCTATACAGTCACCAAAGAAAAGTGTATTAGTGGTTGTAGTGGTGAGATACTTGGCTATTCTCCCTCCAGCCTGGAATATGCCATAGCTGTCTGTCTTGGGCCAGTACAGGTTTTCTGTTGGAAGAACCACCTCTCTCTTGGTAAAACTACAAGCATTCAGTCAATTTCTCCAGGGGGAAACATGTCTCCTCTAGGGGAAAGATCTTCCAGGTGGGAAACTGGAAGATCTTCCTTGTGAGCAGATGTGAATGCTTGTATGCTTCCCTTGTGGTCTGGTCTGGGAGTCCCTGGTTAGGGGAAGAGGTGGGGGGCCTTTCTCTGCTGTTTCCTCTGCTCTGCAGGGCTACAGGTACCAGCTTTGGACATGCAGCACAGAATGGAGCTTCCTCGCTTTCCTCCATGGCACTTAAGAGCTGTGCCCCCACAGCCCCACTGCTTTGCCCCATTGTGGAGGAGCAGCAGCTCCCTGCTGCCTCCCCAGACCACGGGCCCCCGGTCAGGGAGTTTTGCCCTGGGACTTGGACAAGTGGAGCAGCCACTGCTCCCCACACCTTCCTCAGACTGATCCCCAATGTGGGAAAGGTGCAGATGGCAGTGGGGAGGGCAAAGGGACAGATGCAGGCTGAATGCCTATACTAGCTCCAAGTATACATGATATAGTGATTTTGTCCCTAACCACAGTTGTTCACGTGTAACTGGGACTCTCATTAAGATGAAGGCTATTATTAAAGTGAAACTATTTCAAGTATTATTGGTCAGAGCAGTTGTTAATTTCCAGCTCTGCTCCAAAATTATAGTCTTTTGAAATAACCTCCTTTAACCTTTAGTAGTAACAGGCAGTATTGACACAAGTTATTTACTTAGTAAGTATGTTGTACTTCAGAGTTTATGCATATTCATGGAAAAAAGCACAGGAAAAATGATGATGTAAGAGTTGCTTCAGCCTCAGGGCAATCACATACACACCGACAATTTTAATGTGCATTACACAACTATTTACTTCGCTTGTAAAGGGGGGAAAAATCAGTTACCAAAGCAACTGCTATATTGTGTGTTACTAATGCTATTTTTGAGATAAAGAACATGGATAAAGCACACATATCAATATGTCTTAGGAACATGTTCATTTTTCACAGTGGGGAAAAAATCTGTTATGATAAGCAAATTTTTTTTTTTTAATTCAAGACCTCTTCACTAACTTTTACGAATTATAGACTTCCCAGCTACCTAATTTTATTCCCACTTGTAGATTATTTGTAAGATATTTCTTAGACTTTAATAGACTTATTAAAAAACATTTAAGAAAAAAACCGTAAGGGACCTGAGAATCATATGGGGGTCATGGATAAAGTCAAATGCATGCATATTTCTGATAGAGGCCACATGAAGCTGTATCTCTACACATGCAAGTTGCTGACTGTTTTTTCTGTTTCACCAATGCTTATCATCACTCTGAAAGTTCCAAGTAAACTGTGCTGTGCCTTTCTTGCCATGGGGCATGTGTAAAGCACAGAAGACATTTACATGTGAGGGCTATAAAACAAACCACTATTATATATACTGTGCCACAGCAGAAGATAATAGCACATGCCCCCGTGGAAGTACATAGCAGAGTACTTCCCCTGAGTAGAGTCACAGGGACTTGGAAATAAACTGACAGTGGTGGCAGTAGAAAGGGTAGGAAAGAGGTGCGGGCCTTGATAAGAGCTGGATTTGATTAATTAAGTTTCACCTATCTCTAAGCACAGCTTGTTTGTGGATAGATTCTGGCTTCTTTGACTGTAACCGTAATTCAGAATTGTTTGCAAAATATGGTTTGCAAAAAGCATCTGGGTCTGTAGCTTCTTGTAAGCAATACTTTGGGGTGTTAATCATGCTGTTTTGATCAGACACAGAAGTTAGGTGACTGTCTACTAGTAGAGAATACTCATGCTGTTCCAGGGATAGATATCCTGCCTGGATCCAGCCTGCAGAGCCATTTAATCTGGCCTGCAAAACTAGACCATCTGCAGTGTTTGGCAGTGGGGGAATTTGCCCAAGTAGTGTCTGGGCAGTAGGGCTGTGTGAAACTTCAGGTGCTGATTTGATTCAGAGCAAATTTGGTCTGATTTGGTGGCCAAATCTCCGAATCTGAATTGAATTGGGAGACCAGTAAAAAGGTCCAAATTGATTCAAAGCCTCCGAATCGATGTGGAAAGGATTTGGAGAAAGATTCAGAGATTTGGCGATTCCGGCAGCCCCTGTGCGCCACTGCGGGGAGCTGGACCTGGGCTCCATGCTGGTAAGAAGGGGGCAGAGGGAGACCACGGGGGGACCCCCGCCAGCTCCCATCCCCTGCCTACTTCCCTGGCCCCTCTGAGCACCCCCCTGATCCCTGCCTGCTCTCCAAGCCCTGTCAGTGACTGCCCCACCTGGCCACAGCATCCCTATGCTTTTTTTTTTTTTTTAAAAAGCCCTTCACTCACTGGATGCTGGGGCTTCTTGGGGCTTGTGGCAGAGCTTCTCATGCAACACAGGGCAGTAGGGTGCAGCGGGGGTTGTCCCCCCGTTTGGCAGGAGCCGGTAAGTGTGGGGCTTTAAAAAAAAGAGCTCAGACGCTGGGGCCGGGCAGGGCAGCCATTGATTGGTCTGGGAGAGCGGGCGGGGGATGGGGCCTATTTGATTTGGAGATTCGGCTGATTTGGCGGAGGCCAAATCCCCAAATCATATTTGGCTGAATTGATTTGGGACAGTGATTCGAATTGCTGAATTGAATCATTGTCCCCCGAATCGGCCAAATCCAAAGCTGAGGCAAATACTAGCTGCTTCACACAGGCCTACTGGGCAGCATGAACAGTGGGGAGAAGTAGCGACAGGAGCCAGGTGGGCAGTGCTGGTCTGCCTCAGACTGAGTTGGGTAATTTGGTGTTGCCAACCCCTGCTCTATTCCATGAATCTAGGAGGGTACCTATGATGGAATTTGGAGGTCTTTCAGTGCAGACTCTTTTACAGTTTTGAATTTGAAAATAACTTTCTCTGAATATTGTGCATTTTTTAAAACTAAAGTGTACCAGGTTTTATGACCCCATCTATCAGAAAAAACTCACATAGTAGAATATTTGAGGGACTGGTCCTGCCCTGCAGCATCTACAGGCATGATCCATCTTTATTCAAGTGAGTAATCCTGCTGAATTCAAAGGGGCTACTGTCATAAGATGCTCATGTAATTTTTATGGTGACAGGCTTGAGCCCCAACTGAGCACAGAAGAGGCTTGGAACTGAAGGAAGTGTATTGGTAATTGTGAATGAACATACAAACTTTTCTCTTTAGAGCCCAGGGTCGAATCAAATTATCAGAGGCTGCATCTCCATATATGCTTTACTACAGAGTAGGCTAATTAGCTGCGGAGTAAAGCATCTACATATGCCATGGTATTAGGCTGTAGCAAAATAATTAATGCTGTAGTAAGATAATGCTGTTGGGGACAGTATGATCTTATACCAGGGTAATTAACGGTGAATAAATGCATGTGTAGATACTGACTTCAGACATAAATTATACTGAGTTAGTCCAGCCAACAGAGGCCCAGACTCCTGTCTGCTGCCTAGCTACATGGCTCTGTACTTTTAGCACCCTTGTACCCCAGCCAACCCCTCTGCTGGCTGCTGCCACCACCTGGAGCCCAGGGGTGACTGCCATATCCCCTGCCAGCCTGGGACTACTCCACCCTGGCTCAAATTGCTGCTGTACCAGGGTGCACATGTAGACGCTATGCCCAGGAGTAGTTTACTCTGGTTCAAACTGATCTGGAGTTTATTGCTTCACATTAATTGCATGTGTAGATGCAGTGTGGTGTGAATGCTGCTGGGTCTACTGAGGTCAGTGAAGTGATGCCTGTTTCCACCAGATGATGATCTTTTTCCTTAAGAGTTATTGATCAGCCTGGTGCTCTTTTCTGCCTGTTAAATTCTTCCCTCAGGTAGATCTGGCTGAAAAATGCAAAAAAATGATTTGTTTAATATGTTATTTGATGAACAACAGCCAACTCCAGCAGGTACATTGTTCATCTGACAGTATTCAGTCAGCACTTTTCGTGAAGCAGTGTCAACATCACGCCACACAAGCCACTTTGATTCCTCCGGTAGGGATAGCCTTCCACCGATAAGGGGAAACATAACATATGGTGTGCGTATTCCTGGTGTCTGCATACTGCATACTGCTTCAGAACTTCTGTCTTGTATATCAATATTGAGCTCCATGGCATCAAAGTCACCAAAACTCATATGATGCTATGCATCATCTCTGTAAAATGTGGAAAACAAATATTGGTCTCTGGCAGAAAATCAGGATAAAACATTTCAAGTTACTTAATGATTTTAAATATGCATATGTTGTATTGCAAATGGATAATGCATACTGTATAACATGGGTGATATCAAAATGTCTATAAGACCCCACAGAAGTGAAAAAGGTGCACGTGATCTAGTTTCTCTTTATTCTTAAACTCTGAATACTAAGCACTTTTCCTGGCTCCCTCTGCTGGCTATGAAGCCGGCTTGGCAAGCTTTCACTGTGATAGTACTTCAGCTGATTAAAATAGCGACAGTAGTTCTGTGTCTTTCTCTGTCTCCCGCCCCCTGCCACCCTGCTCTACATAGTCTTCTTTGCTTAATTACACAATTGTCTTTATGACTAATTCCACTCCTCCCTTGTAAGATTGCTGTGTGATTCACATTAAAAAAATGAAAGTGTGCTTTTAAAAGCAATCAACCACACACTGTATGTAAACAGAGTAGGGAAAAAAAGGAGAAAAAATATGAAGCAGTCTATTCTCAAGCAGCTACTGCCAATGAGACCAAATCTTCTGACTAGATTTAAAAGAAAATATAAAAGAAAATAACTTTTTTGTAAATAAGTCACTGACATGCTCTGGGCATAGTATTTTTATATTATTCTTCAGTATAAGGTTTCTTCTCATCACCACAGATGTCATTTATTGTGCTGTTATTACTGTAAAATAATAAAATATTTTGACTTTTACATCTTCAAAACATTTAACAGACACAAACTGATTAATTCTGCGAACTCCACTGTGAAGTAGATGACAAAGTGTTATCACCCCAAGGTTGAAGGTAATCCAGTGAGGGTTTCCCAGACTAAAATGGTCCTTACCCCAGTGTGCATAAGAGCACAAGTCTGGTTTGCAACACAAAAACTTGCAGATGCAGTTGCACACATTGGTAGTGCCCTTAGCGTAAACTGGCCATTTATACATGCAGATACGTGATTTGCACACATAATTTTGAAAAGACTTGATACAATGGGTGGATGAAACAAATTGGTATTGTGGGTGAGATGAGGATCATTGCATTTCAAAATATAAGACAAATGCAGTACTAATCACAACTGGACACCTTCCTGGCTATTATGAGGCAGCAATTTTCTATATGTAGTAGGCGAACTGTGAGGTCGGAGAAGTGGAGAAACAGTAGGTCATTCCTTTGTGGACTTTGATTCTTTTATGTCAGGAGGCAGATTAGTTAAATATCAATTAATTATTGCTAACATTGCATTCATTTTTTAAATGTCAGTGGCAATCCCTCACAATCAAGGATGATTGTCTTCCATGATAGTCTTGTCTGTGGATCTGAAGATGGCTGACAAGGCCAATCTGGGGTCAACAAGTTCTATTGCAACTTGGGCACGTGTGTCCTTGTGGGGTGGATGGATCTTCTTTTAAATGTAAGTGCCTTATGATATCATAAGTAATTTACAGGACAGTTTTTCAAACATATTGCCCTAACTTGCAGGCTTTGGTGGTGGTAAAGTCAGGCCAACACTAATCACTTTCGAAAAAGCCATGCTTCATGCCAGAATATGAATTTAGGCATTACCTATAGATGCCCCCTGCCCCCCCCCAACAATGTGGAGACATTAGGGTTTAGGAAGGAAATGTTATGCTATTTTTTTGAAAATCTTCAGAGGGCATATCTGCACGTGGTTGGGTATCTACATGTGAGTTAAATCGAGGTTGGGTGTATCTATATGTACTGCAGTCACACCTTCACTTGTAGTGTTGGCATGCTCTTTCTCAATGCCAAATCAGAAGGCTGTGGAAAGTTTCAGAAAAGACTCCAACTGCTTCTTAGAATACATTTTTTTTCTAAACAACTAAAACTCTGTTATTTCAGTGCTTAGCTATTTTAGTTTTTCCATCTGGCATAGGCTGTTTGAATGGTACAGTCTCAGGTTTGAAGAAATGCTATTGAATGATTTATGTTGCTGTTTGGATCTAACCCTGTTGTATTCTAATTTTTCTGTTGGATTAGGACATCCATTTTGTGTGCTATACAGAATTCATGTCCAGCCTTGCCCAAGGCAAGGTTGTAATATATTCTAGGCAGGCATCATGCCCAGAGAAAATGGCGAGGGGTTATGATTCAGGAGACATCACATAGGGGCATCCATTTTAATTGTCTCTCAGCTGCTGAGCTACCTCCTTGGAACAATGGATTTTCTACCCAGGGACATCAGCAGGAATCAGATCCTTAGCCAGGCCACATAGGCAGAAAGGGAAGCGCTTTATTTAAGGGAGAAGCTTCTCTATAAGAAGGGGGAAGGAGGTCCATCATGACAGGTAAGAGCACCAGGCTGAAGAGAATGAGAGGACAGGATGGACTTTGTCTAGGCTGAAATTCTGATAGTGTTTCAGACTTACCATGAATATAAGGTGCACAGTCTGCCGATCAATAGATGGCTGGCCAGCTCCTCTGGGCTGGTTACCACATCATAATCTATGAAGAGCAATACTGAGAAAAGTGAGATGGCTGGAAGGAAAAACAGAGAGTAAGAATAGGAGGCCATATCTTACTGAGGATGACTTTATGGGTATTTGATTTTTCTCTTATTGGTAAGAGGCTTTATAGGTTCCCCTCTAATAAGTTTTTTTTTTGGAAAAGAGGATCTTTCAAATACTAAACTATATTTCATTTGATTCAGTGGGCTCTTCCTTCTCTTCATGCTCTTTGTGCTTGATGGATGTATCTTTTCACTAAGGTTCCACATGTGACAGATTATATCTATATATCATTCTGCCATTTAATGTGAATCAAATGGAAAAGCTTATCTAATGTGACAGGTACAGTCGTCTGTTGTCAGAGCTGTGACAGTGCTGACCAGGATTATCTGGATGAGTGGTCATCTTGATGTTGCAATATGGAAGGTGTGGGTTTTTATGGATAAACTGGAATAGTACAGTGAGATGGACCGCCACTGAAGTGGAAAGCATAAGGTAAACTGGAGGCTAATGTGATATATAAAGACGTCAAAAGCTGACTACGGAAATTAGGATACAGACTTTGGGAAGGTTGGTAAATGTAATGATGAGGGATGTATGAAATATGTACTCCTTGGACCAACTAGTAGAGGCTATTACGAATAAAATAGAAAGTAAGTACTTCTTTATGTAGATACGGCATATATCTTTGCTACATTGCAATAATTTTAGTTACCCTAAAATGCTCTGGGCTATGAATAGTGAAGTCTTTCACTAATCGAATACAGAAAAAACCCTTAACTGATTAAACAATCAACAAGAGTAGACATTTTCCTAAACTCAGTCCTAAGCAGATAAACTGAGCGTATAAATAATTTCAAAGCTGATTTATAGAGCTCAATGCTGTTCATCTTGAAACAACTCTGATACTGTAGTAGGTGTGATGAAACATATAAAGGTGGTCATGTTGGAGTTAGGATTTTCAAAGAAGCATGAGGATGCACAGATGCAATGGGAATTTAGTGTAAATTTGGTGCCTACTTCTACTAGCATTCTTAGAAAATCCAGCATTAAACTAATAAATAACATTGGGATTCTTAGGCCAGGTACAGACATTACATTTTTACTGGTATAAATGACTGGTAACTAGTCTATACCTGTAACAGAGCAGAAGTTTGGCGCACACAGACTGGTTTGAAAATGACAGAACCCAGTCTCAGATTTGCCCCCCCACCAAAGGGCGAATGTGTGTTCTGTTCACTACCGGTCTAAATTATGCTGCTTACTGAAAACCACATCATTTAGATTGATTCTGCCATGGGTTTTTTGACTATCTGTATTGAGCCTTAAATCTGTATTGTGTATGTGACCGGGGCCAACAACTCATACTATTATTAGTAGGAGTTGTATGTATGGTCAGAAACAGAATGGAGAATTTCATGAAAATGGTTACGGAAATTCTTTACTCAGAGACTAGGAATTCAGTGAATAGTTCAAAAAAAGTTCCATAGATTCATAGATGTTAGGGTCAGAAGGGACCTCAACAGATCATTGAGTCCAACTCCTTACCTGGGCAGGAAAGAGTGCCAGATGCCTATCTAGCCTTCTCTTGAAAACCCCCAAGGTAGGGGAGAGCACCACCTCCCTTGGAAGCCTGTTCCAGATTTTGGCCACTGTCACCTTTGAAGAAGTTTTCCTGATATCCAGCCCAAATCTACTCTCTGTTCGTTTGTGACCATTGCTCCTTATTAGCTTAAGAGGTGCTCTGGTGAACAGAGCATCTTTAGGAAAAATACCAGAAAGAAAACATAGATAGTATAATAAAAAAATGAAAAATGAGAGGAGCATGTACCCTCTAGTGATTTATTTATGAGCAGAGCAGCAGAAAGGGACAGAAGGGAGGAACTTACTCTGCTGGTGAGTAGAGTGGCTTGAATAGTGCTTTCTGTTTATATCCCGGCAGCGGTGGAAAGGAAGACTGCACCGATTTTCATGGCTCTTGCAGCTACCAGACAGTCTTCAGGAAACCTTACGACCTACTGTTGCTTGATACCTTTGTAAGAATTAACCTTCGTCCTTTGAGTACAACACTGGAGATTGATTCCATGGAAAGTATCAACCTCTGGTTTTGTTCAGCCATTGCTCTCAAAGCATGGAGGAGCCAAGTCTTTGTGAGAGTGGCTGCCACAGTTGTATAAGCGTAGAGAGTTGGCAAAGAAAGTCTTCCATTATGGGTGGCAGCAAGCAGTTACATTTGTAGTGTCCATTGTGTTAGTGAAGTAGTATTTAAAAAAAACCCAACAATGTAGCTGTTAATTAAAATCTCTTCTGACCTTAATAAAAGGAGAACACAACATAAAAGTATCTATAACTTCTTAGGAGAGGTATGTCCCTTTTCTAACCATGTCTGGTCCCATCTATTAATATTTCTTGTAATTTAGGCCCTCTGTGCTGCTTTTGATTACGCGTGTGCATCCTTGAGTATGCAATTGATGTTAATAATATGTAAATGATAGATGTGGTGAGAAATGACAATGTGATCAACCAAAGAAATAAGGAACAGTATCAAGAATAAACAGAAAACATTTAAAGGACATAAATGATCTGGTAAATGGTATCGGTGGACAGGTTTTTTTTTTTTTAAAGAAAATTCATTGCAAAAAAGATAATCAGAGCATGAAATATTACCATGAAATGGCCCAGAACATTATAGCTCTTAGTAAACATTTTTTCAAGGTATACACAGTAGGGAAATGAGGAAGAAAAAATGGTTCATTTATTCATTTAGGAATGAGACTGGAGAGACAGTGAAAAAAGATAAGGGAATGCCACTGATGTTAAACAGGTATTACACATCCATCTTTCTTGACAAAAATAAGGTTTTGTGGTATTTTCATGGATCACATCATAAATAATCGAAGACAAGGTATGTGTACACAAAGGTCAGGGAATCTCAAATTAAGAAGGCTGTGGGGTATATGTCATAGATGCAAACCTGTCAAAGGATGTGATTAGGATCCATCAAGATATTAGCGACTTGATTCCTAGAAATCTGCACTCATGGACATGCCTCCTACAATTCTGTATGACTTTTCAAACTTTTACAACTTATGCAAGCTAACGTCCAAGTTAAATAGTACATGTCATGGCCCAGATCCAGTGAATGTGCAATGTAAGTCCAGTTCATATTCTTGTGTTCCTCTTTTTCTAGACTGGCTGGCTGCTAGGCTGGCCCACAGTGTACGTCAGAGGGTTTTTCAGGCTGCTCTAATTTACAGTAGAGTAGACATTAACGGACCCTCGTTGAGATTCTGGCCCATTGAAGTTGATGGCAAAATTCCT
Organism: Crocodylus porosus; assembly: GCF_001723895.1. Taxonomy (NCBI): domain Eukaryota; kingdom Metazoa; phylum Chordata; order Crocodylia; family Crocodylidae; genus Crocodylus; species Crocodylus porosus. The sequence continues at coordinate 33,142,245 of NW_017728915.1, read as the reverse complement.
GTTGATTTCAGTGGGGCTTGGATTTCACCCACATTCTTTATTTAGCAAGCTATTTAATATTTAAAGCTTGAAGAGAAGAACAAAGAGAATGGAGAGAATGAGGGAAATGTCCTCTTTCTCTTTTAACTCCTTTCCCCCTCAAATAAATCACTGAATCATTGTTTTCATTTTCCTCACATTTTGCTTTTGGTGAACAGTCATTTTCCTTTAAGCGATTATAAATGGAAAATGAAGAGGACTTTTGTTATCTGTTGATGGAAAGTTTTGATTGGCTGAATGTCAGCTAAACATTTAAACTAGGCTGCTGAGGTTACTACTGAAATTATTTATAAGTGGAAGACCATGTGGAAGAAATGTTAGTGCTGCTGATACGGCAACTCACAGGTTTTTTTGTATGATATACCATATAAGGCCATGAACAAACATGGAGTCTATTATTTTCTTAACTAGTGAAAACTGTCATCATGGCCACAGTGAAACTCCCTGTTTTTACATTTGTCAGTTAAAAGAAATTCTGCTGTTTGTTAGAAATTGTAGTATCAACCCAAGTATAAATGGCCTGATAAATGTAAATAAAATCTATTAATCAATTTTGAAATATAATCTTTTCTGCTATATGAATATTAAAACTGGAAAAAATGGTTGCAGTTTATAAAAATGAAGCAAATTTAACTCTCTAGGCCCCATTGAAGGCCAATGTATTACATATGGGATGATAGAATAAAATATATATTACTGATGCTGGTTGTGTTCTATGTTGACTGGATCAAACTCCTGTTGAAATTAATGGAAAAAACAACTTCCTGTAGATTTTAGTGGGAGTTGGACTGGGCTTTAGTTGTACAAGATGCTGTTGTACTACTTTTGTTCTACAGTGAAATTAGTAGTATTTTAACTTTCTTTTTTCCTTCAAAAAAACCAAACAAGGAAACTGGAAAAAAAATCATGACATAACAGGCTATTAAAATGTTAATTTTAAATGAAGCTAGTTTCTCATTAATTCTTGGTGTGTAACCTGTTCATGAGTCCATTGTTAGTATTCAGGGTTATAGGTTGTAGCCATGTGCATCTGAAACCAGTTTCATTAATTGGACTCATAGGTCACACAGTATTTTTCTTAGATTGGAAGAGAGGTACTTTTAGAGTCAGGTTGCCGATGTGGACACCTGAAATTAAAAATTCACAGCTTGCTTTTCTCAGATATTTTGCAACAGCCCACCTGCTCTAGTGAGACCTTCATTTGATATAATATTCAAAGAAAGAAATTGCAGAAGATTGCAACACAGTCAAAGCAGTTTTGTTTAAAAATCCAGAGGCATATTCAGAAGTGTTTGAGTATTTGCCTAGCGCTAGTTTCTTACACAGTCATTGGGCTCAGTAAGCTCAGGGCCCTCTTCTTGCTGGGCTACTCAGGTGGCGAGGCACTGCATTACTCAGCATGGGCAGAGGGAGAAAATTAGGCCATTCGAATGACAGCAGTAACCAAAACATTTTGCTGTTAGATTGAGTCTGTGCTGTGTACCAATAAAAGCTGTTTACTTTGTGGGGAGATTAACACTGGTTCACTACATGACCCATACCCACTTGAGCCTGTAATGCATCTGTCACTTTGTGTGAACTGAAAAATTACTTGATTTGGTTGTAATTGATGGGTTTAAAATATTACATTTAATTAATGGGTTTGGAATGTACCTGGGCTCATTTTTGGAGTGTTATTTCTGATCAGTGCAGGCACAACTGCTTCTCTATATGTGTAATTTGTTGTCTGGCTTGGAAGGCTTATTTGGCCGGCAAAGCGAACCAAGCTCTGGCATGGATCCACCGATGCATCTCAAGCAAAACTAGGGACATCCTCCTCCTGCTCTGCTTGGCCTTACTGCATCCAGTTTTGGGCCCCCCTGTTTAGGAGGGATGTGGAGAAGCTTGAGAGAGCCCAGAGGAGAGCCACCCACGTGATCAAAGGCCAAGAGAGCAAGCCTTATGAGGAAAGGGTGAGGGACATGGGACTCTTCAGCCTGGAGAAACTGGAAAAAATGGTTGCAGGGGGCTCGGGGGACTTGGTGGCACCCTCTAAGTATATAAGGGTGATGTATCAGGATCTGGGAGAGCAATTGTTCACCAGGGCTGTCCAAGGGATCACAAGGTCTAACGGCCACAAACTTCTGGAAGGCCGATTTAGACTGGACATAAGGAAAAACCATGGTCTGGAACAGACTCTCCCCAGAGGTGGTGCAGGCACCTACTTGGACTCATTCAAAAAAAGTTTGGATGCTTATCTTGCTGGGGTCATTTGGCCCCAACAGACTTCCTGCCTATGGCAGGGTGCTGGACTTGATGACTTTGCGAGGTCCCTTCCAGCCCCTAATGTCTATGAGTCTATGAATCCATGAAAGAAGAGGCGGAGCAGGGGTAGTTTGTGTATGTTGTGGTATTGGTTGAGCACTCAAGTACTGCCTTACCCCCTACTTTTCAAGCCACCCCTTGACCCTTCTGCTTTGGCAAATTAGTGCGGAAAGAATTTTGTTGTTTGCCTTTGGAAACATATTCATTTGTCCTCATTTTCCTAAGTGCGATAACTGGTGTGATTCAGGAGACTGCACAGTTGAGTACATAAAGGGCTTTGTTTTGACTTCCCTGGCTTGGAGAACTGAGGGTATTTGTATTGTCTGAATATGCTAACGCTCAGCTAACACACATTTCCTATGTAAAAAAAAAGAGTAATATATGTTGACGTGCGATTATTTTAATTGTATTTTAATTTAGCTTTTTAATGAGAAGTGTCATTTTATTGCAACTTGAAGGGATGAAATATTTGTGAGGAGTTTTACTCATAGTTGTTTAAGCAAATGAATGAGCATTGAAAGATTTTGTTTGAAAAGAGATGATTTCTTTTGCTGTGCTTTCCCCTTCCTGTTCTACAGAGCTTAACTGCGTGATAGATGAAGGTTAGGAGGGCTGGTTCAGGAAAACCTGCAAGAAGTAGAGGAACGATGCAGTTGTCTGCAATAGCAGGCGTTGGACTGGACCATTCAGAATGTCCTGCAACCTATTTTCCTGTTTCCTGTGACAGTTGAATGAAAGATTTTCATGACGTTTTTTTCCTTTGATCCAAATAGAGATTTTCCTGTGAAAAATATTTTATTTTCATTAACTTTTTTTCAAGGAATTTTAGGGGTAGGTGTCAAAACTCGAAAGCTGGGCAAGCGGCCTTTGTCTTCTTTGAGAAAGCGCCACAATTCCTAAAATAGCTTTGAAATTTGTCTCCGAAAATAGCAACAACAAAATCCTACCAGCTCTCCTACGTGATCTGAGCCTTGGATGGACCTCTGGGATTCTCCCAGTTGGCTGCTTCCTACGTAATAGTGCCAACTTATAGTAGAAGGAATTGAGGTCTTCGGCTGACCACTTTACCTGGTAGACTGTTGTACCCAAACTCTTCAAGTGTCTCCTAATGGCTGTGAAGTTCCTTCTAAGCCAGGGGTCAGCAGCATAGGACCCGCAGGTCAGATCCTGACTGTGGAGCCACTGGATCCGGTCTGCAAAACTGAACGGCTTTGCCCTTGTCCGTGCCAATGCAGGCACTGGGGCTAGGCAACATGGCACTGTGCCACGGCTGGGCATCTTCCAGCCATGCCTGCACCACCGCTGTTTCTCCCTAACTTCCCAGGTCCGGTTTGATACCGACCAGGTGGTTTCAGCAGCGGGGGGCTTTTCTGCATCTGTGCTGAGGTCAGGCACACGGGAGCTCGACCCAAGCTGCCAGCATTTCTCCCAAACCTGCTCTTCCCAGCTCTGGTGTGGGTTTCAGCTGGCAGGGAGCTGTTCGGGGGCTGGCAGCTTCCAGCTGTGCCCATGCTGCAGCTGGGGGGAACAAGGGAGGAGGAGAGGGGGAGCAGGGAGAAGAGGCAGCAGTGCAGATGCAGTTTGTGGCTTTCTGGTGCAAGAGCAGATCCCTGTGGGCTGGAAGCTGCATCCATACGGGGCATACAGGCTGGAAGCTGCAGCTGGGGAGTACAGGGGTGGGAGAAGCAGTGGCAGTGTGAATGCAGCTCCTAGCGTGGGCACGGGGAAAGCCCTCCACTGCTGACATGACGTGGAAGCCACCTGGCCCACGTTGGACAGAAGCTGGGTTGTTCTGGCTTGTGGCTTGTAACAGGTTGCCGGCCCCTCTTCTGATAGTGACCTGGTAAATCTCTCTCCCTTCGTTTCCTTTCTCCTGGGAGCGCTGGATCCCCCCAGCACAAATCCTGAAGTTAATTTGGACTGGGAGGTCTTTCCTCTGAATCCACCATGAGGCTGGACTGTAATGCTGTGAGGTATTATTATTGTTAGTGCTCCCTTCACTTGAAACGCTCCAATACATTGAGTTGTTAAACTAGACAAAGTTCAGGTCCTGGTTGGACCATCGCAGGTGGTTCGGGGCCCAAACCTGGAACGGACAATCCAGTGCAACCCTCCTGGTGCAGCTGTAAGCATCTGAGAACCTGGGCATTGCATTTGCTCTGAATACCGAGGGAAACAATTATTGCCCATCTAACATGTCAGTCACATAGAAGAACAAGCTTCTGTAATGCTATCACTAATAACAGTCAGAGGTTAATATGATAACTATAGAATTACGAACGTCTTAAAAATGAATGTCTTTTAAATAAATTGGATGAGTTTAATGTTTGAAGTTCCAGGTTAATAACACTAGAGACTGGATCTTTCTTTTACCCACACAATACGTACAAACAGACAGCGTGGGCTTTCCCACAATGCCTTTGTCTCAGTGTTTTTATTTTCCTACTTGCATACAAATTCTAGCACCTCTGGATGCAAGTGTTAGAATTTTTTCTACTGGATGTCTGGGTTCAAATGTAGGAGGGCAAGGACAGATGGGATTGCGTGTACAAATTCTGCATGTACAAAGTCTATGTACAAATTCTGTTTTCCTCTCCCTTGTGCACTTGTCACCTCTCAGTCTCTTACTTCTAGTCCTCTTTACTGATTTATCACCAAACCTGATCCCCTACAGATTTCTGTGCTCCCTCTCGTACCTATTATGGTTTTCTGATTCTGTCATTTCAGTGTCTGAATCATTCACCTATGTGCACCCAGCTGATTTCTTCAGACCCCACTGCCATCTACCTTTCTCCCTGCCTCTCTATTTAATTTTTTCCTTTGCTGTTTCCTTATGAAGATGGCCTCCTTGTCAAATGGTATCTAAACCTATGATCAGTGTACGTGCAAGACAGTTTTTGGGCTCTGTTTGTCCATCCTCTAGTTCCACCCCTCACTCTTATCTCCTGTTTGACTAAATATCTGCCTGGATTGATTATGCAAATGTAGTATAGAAAGCTGGCATTACCCAATAAAATAGTTGCAGCAAGTTTCTGGCTAAAACTGAGCTGAGTTGAATAAAATGTCTTCTTTTAGTGAAATGAGCTTCAGAAAACCACAGCACAGTTTGGTGAGATACACTGGAGTCATTCAAAATCACTGCTTGTTTTCTCTCTCAAGCCAGTGCAGTTCTGTGTTGAGCAAATGAATATGCCATAAAACTAGATGTGAAAACTTGAGATGGTGGTGGCTCATCTATGGTTTTATAGATGTCACATAGTTAGCATGGTATTGCCACTTGGAAATTAGAAGTACGGACTTCAGGTTGCTTAGGGATTTGAAATATAATCAAGTGTCTCTCCTATTTTGTTACCCTATAGTCAGCAAATATACATTTCTTTTGGTCAGATACATGATACCCATAAATAGAATGAGTACCTGTCCTAAATAGTTCACAATATATCAGAGAGACACAGAGGGCCAAATCTTCAGCTGATGTAAACTAGCAAATATGAGATGTATTCAGAGAACCATAGATTGGGATAGGAGCACCTGCCCTCCCCATGCCAGTATAAAGCAGTTCGTTCTTGCCAGTACACGAATGACTTAATTTGTACCGTGGGTTTGAGTTCAAAGAGGGTGGCAGGTTGCTGAGCTGAGCGAGTGCATCAGAAGCAGATGACAAAATATCCATATTTCAAAGAAAAGAATGGCGTTGTAGCATACATCTCTGTCTTCTCCCTTCAGTTGGGGTAGCTGAGGCTTTCTGGTATCACAAGGTACATATAATTAGAGTAATGGCTTAAGGCCACTATTGTGCTAGGGGATCATACAAATGCATAGTGATCACAAGGAAGTGATGTGCACTCTTCCGCACAACCAGGCAGTAGCTGAGCTGCAGACAGAACCCAGGTTCCCTAGAACCCAGTCCTGTGCCCTGTCCCTAGGACTGCACTACCTATGTCCTCAGTCAGTGACTGCTTTATCCAACGAATGTGAAAATGTTTGGGTCCTCTTATAATATCTTAAAGCAATGACACAATACCTGTGAGGCTAGCAGACCTCTATACATTAGATCTTAAATGTAAAAGCTCATTAAGTTGATAGCTGCACAGCTAAAGTTATCAGCTAGATTATTGGTTATAGTTGTTATGCATAGTAGTAATACAAGTCTTTCCTAGTCTTTCCTGTTTTGTTTACTCTTGCACTTGTGACCAGTTTGGCAGGAGAGCTTCAGGGCTTTTTAATAGGGACATTTGTGTTTTAATTCTGTTTGCACGTTGCTTTGGTACTTAAAAGTCTTACCCTCTAATTAATGTGGTCTGTCTTTACACTTGGTTGGCTTTTTGTGAGCCCTAAACCTTTGACATGGCTACAGCCAGATTGGTTTGGCTCTCTAAAAATATTTACACATTTTACTATGGTGATCATTTCCTGCTTTAATAAATTCAGGATCCCAGAAAGTTGTATGTGCCTCAGTGAAATATGATGTTCACTCTAAGTTCTGTTTTTGCTAAAGGAATATACAGTTATGAAAACTTGGATTTGGTCTGGCGATCATAGAGATAATAGTATGTTGTTTGAGACAAATTAAAACAATAACTGGCAAATGATTGCAGTGAACTGAGCTTTCAGAGGAAAAACAGAAATTACTATGGATGACATCCTGCCAAAGCACTCTGTTACCTTACAAGAAGCCTTTTCTGATTATGTCAGAGGGCTAAAAAAATACAAACTATAGTTGCCACGTATATTAAAAAGGATCAAGGAAAGATTTAAGAAACAAAAGAGCCGTAACTCTAATTTCAGGTGTGAGGAAGATGTTGGGCACATAAATACATTATAGCTGTGGAACATTTGGAACTGCAGAATTAATTATAACCTTAATAGAAAGCTAAAAATGAAATCCTGCTGTGATAATAGGTACAGGATTGATCAAGGCTAGTCCTCAAAACAGAACACATTTTCTGAACTACCTGTACAAAAAGGCACGCACAGAAATTGTACATGCTGTTACTGCAACTGTGGGTGGAAACCAAAGTAGTTGCATGTGCAAGAGGCTGGCAGAACATCCAGCCGGCCACTTCGGCATGCATTTTTGCATCACTATGCAGTTTGTTGAACTCGTCATATTAACAGATTATTCTCCCATGAATATTCATGCTCAGTTGTGTATGCACTGTTTTGAAAATCTGGCTATGAGTCCAGGGCAATGTTGAATTCAACTTCTAAATTTCCCCCTATTTTTATTTACACTTCTGTGTTTTTAAAGTTTATTTTTGTCAAGAATGTTCTTCCCATTGGCTGTGATGGGCATCGAGGATCTATAGTATACAGTTATATTAGAACAACTGTACTTAGAATATATTCTCAAATATTTTTGGGGAAAAAAAAGAAAAAGCTGACTTGTCTCATCTGTAGTGATTGGTCATTTAAAAGCTGCTTAAACTATGTATTATGTGTGGTCAGCTTGAAAATTGATGTAGATTTTGTAAACAAGATTACAAAGTGCATAGTCCAAGACATGAAGTCAGATTTGAGCAGAAGGCAGTAAAGTGGATGCAAAGCTGATTGTTAGGACATTTCTGTTGGCTTTGGACATTTTTTGGCTAGATTGTTTTTAATATGGCCACCACTTTATGGCTGCTGGCACATATTCATTTAATGGCATGATGGGACCAGATTCCTGATCCCAACAATTGTGCTTCTTGCCATGCCACATGTACAGGGCAGGACACATGATCCCAAAGGCACTGTTACTACTTGCCAGTGTAGGGAGAACTTGGGCTCCCAGGCTCCCCCTGCACGGGCAAGTTGAAAGGGGCCCATAGCCGGTGGAACCCAAGTAGTCCCAGGGACCAATAATCAGCTGGTTCCTAACTCCAGGCAGTCCTAGGGTTGGAACCAACAGTCAGTAGCCCTGGGACGATGCTGGAGTCTTGAGTCAGCTCTGGTTATCCTGCCACACATTTAATTTAAGGCTTGATGGAAATCAGCCATAAAAATGTTCCATATTTTTTGTGGAATATTTTTGGACTGGTTACCCATTTTATCGTACCGTTATTTCCTTGACTGTGGAGCAGTGTTACTATGTGTGGTGCAATTAACTGAGTAATCACGTCTTAATTGTAATGTCTACCAGGGACCTACAGAGCACTTAAGCAGGGAGCAGTTTTGCCTGGGTAAGTCTCCTACTCATGTGATTGATATTCTACATGTACTTACACAGTACTGGGGCTAAATGGTCATTTATTTATGATCTGGATAGACAGCATGGATAGATGTAGCGGAGCAGAGTCAACAGTTGATCTAAGAAGAAACACGGTTTGATAGACTCTAGTGAAAAGTAAAGCTGTTTTCCTCAGTTGCGTTCTTCAGCCCTTTTGCACAGCTTTCGTGGCATTGCTGTTTGCACACTTGGCAATGTATTCCATTTTAGATTCATAGATTGTAAAGGGCTGGAAGAGGCCTCGCAAGATCATCAGGTACTGCCCCCCTGCACTAGGCAGAAAAGACAACTGGGGGTCAGGTGACCCCAGCAAGGTGACTGTCCAGTAGGCCTGTGCGAAGCGGCTGAAGCTAGTATTTGCTTCTGATTTGGATTCAGCTGATTGTGGGGACAGTGATTTGATTCGGTGATTCAAATCACTGTGTCGAATCTGATTCAGAGATTCGGCTACTGCTGAATCTCTGAATCACGCAGGCCCCATCCCCCACCTGCTCTCAGTGGCTGCCCCGCAGACGCCAGCTCCTGGCTCTTTGGGGAAAAAAAAAGCCCCCACTCACTGGCTCCTGCCCTGCAGGGGGCAATCCCTGCTGCCCCCCACTGCCCCATGCCACGTGGGGGGGGCTCTGCCACAAGCCCCCCAACCCCTATCCGCTCTCCCAGCACCCACCATGGTTGTCCTGCCTGCCCGCCCCAGCTCCCGGTTCTTTAAAAAACAAAAAACCCAAAACCCTGAACTCTCTGAAAAATCCCTGCTGCCCCCCACTGCCACATGCTGCATGGGGGGGCTCTTCCATGAGTCCTCAGAAGCCCCAAGGCCACTGCAGCAGCCAGTCAGTGGGGATTTTTGTTTTTTTTTTAAAGGGCCGGCAGCTGGGGCTGGGCAGCTGTATGTGTGTGGGAGGGGGCTGGGGGAGGTGCTCAGGCAGGGAAGGGGGCCTGGCAGGGGTCCCCCCCATGGTCCTCTCCCTCCTCCTCCAGCCTCCCCTCCCCTGCCCCAGCTTGGAGTCCAGATCCAGCTCCCTGCTGCAGCCAGCAGGGACTGCCGGAATCGCTGAAGCTCTCTGAATCTCTTCCAAATTGATTTGGACAGCTTCGAATCAATTCAGACCTTTTAATTGGTCCCCTGATTCGATTTGGATTCAGAGATTCGGCCACCAAATCAGGGCAAATCTTGTTCAAATTGAATCAGCACCTGAAGCTTTGCACAGCCCTACTGTCCAGTCTCCTCTTGAAGATTTCCAGGGTAGGTGATTGCACCACCTCTGGAGGGAGTTTGTTTCACAATCTAGACATCCCGACTGTGAAGTTTTTTCTAGAATTGAGCCTGAAGCAGTCTTCCAGGAGTTTGTATTCATTACTCCTGGTCTTCCCAATGGGTGCCCTGGTAAGCAGTTGTTCATTGAGCTCTTGATGTACTCCCCTGATGTACCAGTAAGCTGCTACCGAGTCCCCTCTCAGGCTTCTTTTCTTTAGGCTGAAGAGGCCCAAGTCCCTCAGCCTCTCCTCATACAGTCTGCCTTGCAAGTCTCTGATCATACGGGCGGGTCTTTAAATGACTTTGGTATGTATCAAGATAAAACACCTCCAAGGTGTTTTAGTTTGCTACCTAACAAAGAACAACAGTGCACGGGGTGCTGAAAGCCAATGTGCTTGGGGCTTGGTGGGCCCTGTACAGCTCAGGGCCTGTGGGACCCAGCGGCAGCCTGTACAGACAAGATCCACTGAAGAAAAAAAAAAAAGTGGTGATTTTTTTTTCTGTCCCTAGAGTCTGCCTGCCTGTCTGAGCTGTGCAGGGGCCTGGTGCTTCCCTCCACGGCGGTGGGGGGCCCAGCACTTCCCTCTGAAGCTACAGGGGTGGGGGTGCGTGCTTCGCTCTGCAGCTGTGGTGCTTCTCAGGACTGCCTGGATCAGGTGCCAGTGGGTGTATACTGCCTCAGGTACCCCCATGCAGCTCAGGGACTGCTTAGCCCACCGGCAGCTCTCCCCACCCCCTCTGCCACCCTGCCACCAAAGAAGCAGATAAGGATCGGGTCCCTACCCTTGTGTACATGCCGTGGGAGTTTAGTTTGGTTTAATTAAAAAAAATAGTTTCAATTTAGGGAGAACTAAACCGAATTAACCCCCCATGGCGTGTACAAGCAGTCAAAGAGCAGAGACTGGGCCCCGCTGTGCATAGTGAAAAGCTGAAGGCTTGTAAGAAACAGTTCTAATTATAGCAGAACGTTTTTATTATTGGTAAATGTACACACCATTCTGCTCTGCCGTTTTCCTATTTTCTCTGCTAACATCTGTAAATAACTTTCAGCTTGTCCCTATCGATTCTCCAGCTGCTGTGTCTCCCTTGCTGTTAATGTCAGAGACAGATGAGCTTAGAAGGCAGTGTGAGGAGACTGGAACAGAAAGAACAACTGCACATACCGCCAGAGTAGCCTGGATGCTTTATTTGGTCACATATAACTCCAGATCCCACAGAGACTGGAAATGTATCGAGCACCTGGAAGGAGTTTTGAAAATCCACTGTGCACATTTATTAGGGAACAAAAGACAAAGGAAGAGAATTGTAGATTTGACTTTGCTTTTAGCAATGAATTCTCTTTTCCTTTATCTCTGGTGGCTTTTTATTCTGTCCTCTCTATGGACTTAATCCTGTGCCCCTTGAAGTCAGTACCAAAGCTCCCACTGGCTTTGTTAGGACAAGGTCAGAGTCTAGCAAGCAAATCAGTGGGTATGTCTACACATGCATTTGCTGTGGTACCAGTTTACTTGTGAGTAAATTACACCCATGTAAACAGTGCTGGGCAGGCATATACATGTGCAGGAAAGCAGGAGCAGATTTGCTGCCAGTATGCTCCTGCTTCCTGGGGCCCGGCAATGGATCCTGGCTGCCACCAGGGGGAGCTCCAGGCCCTGCCCATAGCTGCCAGCACCCAGCAGCCCTCTTCAAAAGCCCACCCCGTGTGCTGCTGTCTGGCTACCCACTCCCCTGGCCAGGAGCAGTGTGTACAGCACAGGGGCAGCATGTGGCAGCCATTTTCTCGCTGTCTCTGCCTCCCCCCACCATGACTGCCTCTGCCCTTGGGAGTGATAACCAGAGCCCTGTGCTCCTGCTGGCTGCTGCGCTGGCCATGCTGGCCCACTATACCAACCCTGCTGGCCCATGGACATCTTGACTTTCCTGGCTCCCCCCCACACAGTGACCACCTGCCCACCCACCATGCACCATCCTAGGGCCACTGCCTTGCATCTGCCGCCTCAACCCCATCTACCAAATTGGATATCACCAGGGATGTCACAAATGGGCTCCAGGATGCCATTGCTGGGGCCGCCCTTGCCCACTTGAGCCTGCAGCCCCACTGCTTCTGGCCCTCCTGGGCCAGCCAGGACTGGTGGCAGCAGGTCATCTAGCACGCCCGAGACAATGAACAGTGGCTGGAGGCCTTTAGGATGACCCGGGCCACCTTCCAGGATCTCCTGGAACAGCTCTGGCCACACCTGGAGTGGCAGGACACCAGCATGCAGCTGCCTCTCCCTGCAGCTACCCAGCTGGCCCTTGCCCTGCTGAAGCTGGCTACACCTGCCAGCCTGTGGTACATCAGCCATCTGTTAGGCATGGGCAAAGGTACTATGGGGGAGGCTATCTAGGAGGTGCGTGGTGCCATCCAGGACAAGCTGAGGGGACACCGTGCTTTGCATGGATGACCCCCTAGTGGTGGTGGTGGGGTTCTGTGCCCTGGGATTCCCCCAGTGCATTGGGGTCCTGGATGGGACCTCCATTCCCATCACCTGCCCACCTCACAGAGACCACCCCTATTACAGCTGGAGGGGCTTTCACTCTGTGGTACTCCAGGCCATCATGGGCCTTCATACACATGAGTGCTGGCTGGATGGGCAGTGCCCGTGACACCCATGTCTTCAGGAATTCCAGCCTGCTGCACCAGGTGGAGAGTAGGCACTTTGTGCTGGGGATCCTGGACCTGCAGCTGGGTGCCATGGTGGTCCTGCCTCTCCTCCTTGGGGACTCTGCCTACCTGCTTCTGCTGTGGCTCATGCAACCCTACACTGGCCAGCTGGACCCATGCCAGGTCCACTTTAACTGCTGCCTGGGCCAGATCTGCACCCTGGTAGAGTGTGCCTTTGGCCACCTCAAGGGCCGCTGGTGCATGCTCACTGCCCACCTCAAGTTCACCAAGGACAACCTCCCCTGGATCATTGCTGCAGCCTGTGTGCTGCATAACATCTGCAAGGTTCTGGGGGTGCTCTTCAGCAAGGCCTGGGTGGAGAAGGCATGGCACGGCATATGGAAGATGCCTGGCAACAGGAGCACCAACTGTGGTGGTAGCAGCAGCAGCGGCAGCACTCCCTTCCCACTGAGGCCTCAGGAGAGCCACACACCTGCCAGTGGGGGCCAGGGCATCATGCATGGGAGGCTCTGGCTGATCACCTCCTCTAGCACTCCCTGCTTTACCAGCTGGTCCTCCAATGCCATGACCAGGCAGTCCAGGAGCAGGGTCCTGTCCAGGGTCTGGCACATCTGGCAGAGCCAGCACATCCACAGGGCCCCAGCTATGGGTGGCGGTGACCTTGAGGCCAGGTACAACCTCTCCCCTGAGTACAGCTGTGGGCCCTGTAGACCCATGAGGAAGAATCTGTTTGTGTGAGTTTGCAATATTTTAGAGATAAGATGCTCTTTACCAGGGGCTGTGCACAGCCTGGCCTCAGATTGGGGGTTGGGCATGCATGGGTGCCCAGAGACTGTGGTAAGTTGGAAGAGCAGACCTGGACACAGGTGGCTGCTGGCCAACCCCCACATTCTGGCTTGCTCCCCAGGGGCTGGTGGGCTGCTGGGTGCTGGCTGCAGGCAGCGTGCCCCTTCTGCCCCATTCCCAGGGTGGGACAGGCCAGGCTTCTAGCAGCACCTGTGTAACAGGTTGCCTTCCCCAGGGCCATCTTCCCTGTTATTTGAACTTCCCTGTTTATGTGGGACACCTTGGAGTCCCCTTAAAGTTTTCTTGTGTCCCGCTCTCTACTTGCCTGCCATGTCTTCATGGAAAATTATTATACTGATGTTCTTGTAAGCAGGAGACTGCCTATTATATTTCGTATGTTGAGGTCTTCAGCCTCCATGGGCCTTGACCCCTGCCTTTCTCTAGCTAGGCCTCCTTGTATAAACACACCAAACAGGGTTTGACTCTGAGGCTGTAGCCCTTTTCCTTGTCTTGAGGCTCGTGGCACTCCTTTCTGCTCCAGCTTGGAGCCCAGCTTCCCTGGCCCAGAGGCCTAGCCACTAGCCCCAAGGCTAGGGGATCGCAAGTTCTTAGGGGAATGGCCCTGACCCCATGCTGTCCCAGTCCAAAAAACCCCCAAAACTGTACCTTGGGTACACCAGACCATCCCAGGCTTTTAGGATCATGCCTTCTGGTGCCGGGATTTGTACACCCCAAAATCCTGTGCCCACACTGGCACCAGGATCCCAATGAGGCCTCCTACTTCCCCACTAGTCTTGCCCAAACCACTGGTGTTATTAAAACCCTCCCCCCATAAACAGTCTGTTCACAGGCTATAATCGCCACCAGAAAAATATGATCAAAGAAGGCAGCACGCTAGCTTACATTTACTCAGGGGTTATGCTTCTGCTCCCCACCATCAGCTACAGTCCTTCTTCTGGGGTTGCAGCTGCTTCTCCAGGTTCCTCAGTAGTTCCCCTCCTTCAGCTTTTGGGCCACTCACCCAGCCTCTCTGTGGAGCTCTCACACACACTCCTTCTCCCTTGCCCCGACTGCTACCCAGCCCAGGGGTTTTATAGTTCTGGTCTGCCCCCTTCGGGCCACCTGATCAGCTGGCCTGGCTCAACTTTTAACCTCTATCTTACCAGCACACTGTGCCCAGAAAGTCCTGATCTTAAAGGGGCCGACCTGTCTGGTAAAAGGGCTAGGGTTCCCTGTTACAACCTGCCAGAGCAGTTTTCTGGGTTGGGCTACCAGTAGGTAGAGCTGGCCCCAGCAATCAGAAGCTGCCCACAGTTGGGCCCAGGTGCTGGCAGGCCTGACTAAGCCTGCAGCAGTCTAGAGGAACCTGCAGGCCTGGATGGGACAGGCCTGACGGTTGTCCAGCCTGACGGGTGTCCCAGGCAGTGGCATCAGGGTGCATGCAGGCTAGTGAGGCTAGCTTGTGTTCTGTCCAGGGGTCTGTCCTGGAGTCACCTCAGGCTGCCTGTTTGTGCGCCCCAGGGTTCAAAATGCCTGCATGATTTTAAAGACCTGGGGCAGGGGCTGCCATAAAGGCAGCCCAGCCCTGGGGCAGGAGAAGCTCCCAGCCTGGAGCCCTGGGGCTAGCCTTAGGCTGGTCCCCTAGTGGCAGGGCTGACCTGGGAGCAAATTTTCTCCCTGGCATGACTGCACAGTAACTAATTTTGATTATAATTTTGATTATATTTCATACCTGCACTTGCACGTATCAACTTTACTCATGATTAGGGGGTTTTACTGCACAGTAAGTGTGTGCACGTGTAGACACGCGCACTTACTGTGCGGTTAAGCATCTCAAGTAGATGATCCCCGTGGTTCTGAGCCAGGGTGCCATGAGATTCTTTTAAGGGTACTGTGGGATTCTTTTAAGGGTATTTGCACTGTTTGCTGTGCAAACACCTACATATAAACATGATAAACCTAGAGATTTCAAATAGGAATCCATCACATCAAAAACATTTTGACCTGTTGTGTCTTTCTGAGTTCTTTGCAACAGAAGAATTGTTCTTTTGTTTTTTCATAGAAAAGGAGCAAGTGAAAGCTAAGAACTGGCATCTTCTGAGGGGTCCCTTGAATCGAAAAATGTTGAGAGCTGCTGTGGTAGGTATTATTTTAATCAGTGCCTAGGACTGTGCTAAATCAGTGCATTGGTGTTGTATTAGGTTATCTTAATGGAGAATCAGTCTATTTACAAGTTGTGAATCTGGTAGAGGTTGACACCTCTGGATGACTGAATGTTGCTCATGACTGGTGACTGGAGCAATCAAATAGAGGCATCAGATAGGGAAGCTTGCAAGCAGTTCTCTAGGAGCAAGAGGAGGAAGGGGAAGAGAAAGAGGAGCTGGGCACCAGGTACCAGATCCTGCTCTGGGAAGGCAAGTGAGCCAAGGCTGCCTGTACATTTGGCTTGCTGAGTGTTTGGTAGACTGTGTGTTTAGGCATGTGCTCTGAGCATCTGGGAGTGCTGCTAGCTGGATGTCTGCTGGGGACTGCTGCCTGTATCTGACAAAAACCCTAACAAGGGGTGGAGCCAGTCCAGGCCCAGGAGGGTATAAAAGGACTCCCTGAGTGATCAGGGAGCAAGCAAACAGTGGCAGCAAACAAGTCAGTTTGCCACCCCCCTCTTTGAAGGGGAACCTTTAAGGGAAGCTGTTTCTTTAATTAAGAATAATTAATTTACATATATTTAGTGTCAGTAGCTAAAACCCAGAAGTTAGACCAATACTTAAGCCCCTTGTTTAACTAGACTCCCTAGTGAGGGGGAGTTCACCAGGGAGTTTGCTCTTCCCTATCTCTTACTTTCTTTTTCATTTTCTTCGTTTATCTTCCTCTCTGTATATTCATTCTCTACCTTCTCCTTTCCACTCCTCTCTCAAATCAGCCAGCCCTTTCTGTAAGCTGCACTCTTTGCCTGACAGAGTTGGGTATTCTTTTTTTTTATTCCCAGCACTCTGCGAAGGTGCATTCAAACCATGATAAGGGATACACATGTCAATAATTGGTTCTCACAGTGCTTGAAGAGCCAAAAGTCTATTACGTCTTTATTTTATTTTATTTTAAGCACCTTTCTATATTATGTACATTCCTTTGGTGGAGTAAGGGGTTTCTTGGAATCTGTGAGTTTCCTGTATGGAGGGAGTTATTTGTGAGCCTGATTGAGAGAGATTAGGCTCAAGGGCGATGAATAACTGGCTGTTTAATAAAACAGAAGGTGGAACACGTGGATAGGGACCAAACATAATATGAGAGTACAGTTTCAGTAGCCTCTCTGGTGCTCATTAAAGTCATGGGGAGGCTTCCCATTGACTTAGTGAGCTTTGAGTTTGTTCCACTGTGGATGTAATAGGTGAACTGCTTTAGAGAAAACACCTTGGGGTGTACAGTACAGAGTATGTAATAACAATCTTCTGAACTACATTGGGCAGCAGTAAGAGGCAACTGAGGCACATCTATCACATCAAGCTCCAGAATTTATTCTGGCATTACAGCATGGCTTCTTATGCTCAATAAGAGGATATGTATTCCTGTACATCCTGGAAAATCAGTCACTTCAGCTGTGTATCTGGTCATACACTGAATGATTCTCATTGAGGTTCCTATTAATGGTGCAAATACCTACACATGATTCATAAGATAAACCCAGAGGTTTCAGATAGGGATCCATAGTGCCAGACCTGTTATGCTCTTTCTGAGTTCTTTGCCATGGAGAATTGTTCTATTATTTTTCTGTAGTCAAAACACTATGAAAGTGGAGAGCTGGTGCCTTGAGTCTAATTAGGGGTACCTGGAGTCTAAAAAGACTGTGAAGCACTGGTCTAACACTTTCATAATGCAACAGGGAGATCATTTTGCTTATAGCATCTCCTCAAGAGCAGTGACTTCTCAGAGTGACAGTTTTCTTAATTGAGTGCCTTTAAGACCTTCTATTGAGGAGCTTTTGGGCTAGGGAGAGAAATTACACATAACCTGGTATAAGTAATCAGGAACTGGTTCAAATCTGTAACACAACAGAAGTTCAGAACACATAAACTACTTTCAAAATGGCCAAAACCAGTTTAAGATAAACCTGAATGGATGTAATATCAGACTTAACTGATTTAGGTTAAATCAATGTATGGAACTTCCCCTCCAGATTCAAGTTAACTCACAGTCCTCCAGCATCCTATGAAGCTTTGCACTTCCCCTGCAAATCCCTACTCACAGGGTAGGTAGTCTAATGTTGGCCTAAGCAATCTGCTCCAGTTGAGCAGGGAGGTGTGCTCCAGTCCCCCCCCCACCCCCCGACTTCTGGCCTGGACCACTGCAGGGATGTGGCTTCATTTCTGGAATCAAAAGTGATTGTTCACTTGCTTATCAGTTCACTTTATGCAGCTTAGATTAATTTATGAAATTTGAATCGATTCAGTCTCAGGCTTTTTGACTGTCTGTACTTAGCCTTGGAGAGTGATATATCACTGCCTATGTCACTGAGAAGCAATTCCTTGGCTCCTAACTTCAATGGAACAAATTAATAAATGAAAAAAAATCCCTGATGACCCATTGACAATAAATTATACATATTATTCAGCAAGACATTTATAATGAGGCTACACGTTCTGAGATGTTAACATGAACAGAAGTCCCTGACAGCAAGAAGGTAAGGAATTAAATGATGTGACTGCATAAAACACTTTCTTGTTCATAGGATACTCAAATACCAAGATGAGTAGTACATATATATACACACAAATATGCTTCCTTATATAAACACCTGCATAGATGGATAAAATGGATTTTTAGGCAGATAATAAAGGATTATTTGGAATATTCCCCTGGCCATCTGGTTGTCTCCTGATCGTTAACAACTACCTTTTCAAAGCTGCTTTTACCTTGTCACAGTCAAAACCGAACATCTGAGCAGTTTTGTAAGTACATATCAAGTTGCTCCCTGGCAAACTTACACTGCAGAGCAACTATCAAACATGACTTGCCATCAGAAATCAGAAATTTCGGACATGCAAAACTGGAATTTAGATTCAGAGGCTATATTCAGACCAGTTTGAAACTCTGCCCTAAAATGCTTCTGTGTAAAGAAAGATTTTCAGGGGAAGAGCTGAGCTTAATGGTATTGCTTCAGTCTGTGTTCTAAACACTTCCAAAAAGTTGAAAAGAGTTTATTCTGTTTTTCAAATATTTTGCCTGAATTTAAAACTGGCCAATCACTAAAACCATATAGAGTGTGAAGAGAAAGTTCATCCTAAGTGATTTTCCATCAAGGTTAATTTTGATATGATACTATTTTAAAGACTAAAAATTATGTTCTCACTACAAAATTCTGTATTCAGGTAAGTAGCTTACAATTACTATCACCATTATATGTATATTTATAGGTATAGTGGCAGATATATATATATATATATGTGTGTGTGTATGTGTGTGTGTGTGTATATATATATATATATATATATATACACGCTACTCATTCAATTCCTCAACTCAGTCTGCTTCAGCTTAAGACGTGATTGTCCTTAGAGGTATGGGCCTGTCTTGTAGAATAAGTTTTCAGTGTGCCAAGAGGTTTAGACAATCCATATTTCCAATTAAATACTGATTCAGGGATCTCAAAGGGCTTTACAGAAATAAAGTAAACCTCATAATAACCCACCTAGTGGCTGATTTAGAGACTAAATGATTAGTGTTTATGAAACACTTTGAAGATAAAAAGGACCATTATAACTACAGTATATGTATGCATATATAAAAATAAACTATACAGCAGATTAGCCGAAATTGAGGCGTAAGAAGCTAAATGAGCTATTCAGGGTCAAATGGTGAGCCAGTAGCAGAAATAGAAAGGGAAACTGCAAATCCTGGGAAGGTAGAGTTACATGAAAAATATGAGTTGAAGGCTGTTTGTGACCATGAACACCAGGAAAGGTCTGGGCTGGTCACCTCTTCCACAGAATACTTAGAACTCATTACCGAAGAAGGAGCCCATGCTGGTAGATCAGGTTGCAGGATCAGTATCCTCAGGCTGTGTGGCTACATAGCTATGTTATCCACAAGTCCTCCTCCAGTCATTTATTTCAAACCTATTAGACACTGTACGTTTTCATCCTCTCTATATGTGTGTGTGCATGTAACTGGATACTAGGAGGAGAAAGAAGATGGCAGAATGGGGAAGAAAACTGGAATATTTACCCTCTGGGGAAAGTTGGTGCAACCTATATGACACTTACAAAATTAAACCGCTCCAGAATGTTATTAATCTCTTCAATTATATGAACCTTTGCAATAATATTTATTATTAATATTTGTATTGCAATAGGGAATGTATTTCATATCATGCTGTGCAACTGACTGATTGCGTTTTAAAGGACTGAGGTTAAAGAACGACACACAGTTTTGTAAACAGAATGATAACTTAAATTTACAGTGCTGAAAGTTAATTTGCCTAGCATCATCCTGCAGTTTTTCAGAGGTTCTGCTATAGCTTATCTGATGAATGTGCCTAAAAAGTCAGTAATTAAGAGCTAAAATGGTAAATTAAAATTGGAATTTGGAAGAAACGGGGCCGGTTACAATGCCTATCACAGCTGAACGAATTCCTATTAATATTCTATTAAGATAGAAACTACCCTGCCTCAGTTTCAGCTCTTGGTAACTTTTATGACATGAGACGTACAGTGAAAATACTACATTTTACTCAATAGCTGTGATTGATTCTTGTGGGAGAAGATTAAATTGATCAGACAACGAATTTAGTGCAACACTGTTGAGTCTCATTGTGTTTCATGACAGCCCAAAATATATACAAATGTAATTTTTGTGTGAGGAAAATCAGATTTCCGTTACTGTCAGTCAGAGGTAGGTAGCACTTTACAATCTGCCGTGGGTAAGAGGGGCAGCATTTGGTTGGGCTCTGTGAACTGTAACTTCAGAGTCATGATTCCTGCTCTCTTCTGGGAGAGAAGTAAATGACTCTGTCCTTTGCCCCGTGCAGAAGTTTATTCTGGCTTAATTTGGGCGGCTTATGCTGGGCAGTTAGTCCAGAAAACAACTGAGGAGCTTGGGGCAGGTAACCGCCCTGTAGTTGCAGGCTGCAGTCTGCAGGACTGAGCTCATATTTACTTCCCCATTCAAAGCGAGGCATAAACAGTTTGATTAAGCAGGCAGAGCCAGCATCCAAGTCAAGGGATGATCCAAAGAATGAGTCAGGAACTGAGCCAGGGGTCAGGAGCCAGAGGCTGAGATCCAGAAATCACAACCCGGAGAGTGCCAGAGACCAGGAGTCGGGGAATCCAAGGCCAGAACAGAAATCAAGCCAGGGCACGAGCACGGAGCAAAGCTGAGGCGAGAGACAGGGCAGGAACTGGAAAACCAGGGGCGCGGTCCTTCAAGAAACTGTCTCAGGAGTGAGGCTGCGGCACAGCTGTAGCTGTGGGACTACCCAAGGAATATACCAGGAGCAAAGTATGTTTGGTAACATCTTTCATTGGATCAACGATGTAGTTAGGAGATACGGTAGGCAGGTTTGGGGGACCAGCATTTGCTTCTTTTCCAGACACGAGGAAGGGCATTTTGTGCCTGAAAACATCTCTCTCAGCTGCAGAGCTGGTCTAATAAAAGATGCTGCCAAGCCAACCTTGCTTTGGGCACACAGCGTGCCCTTGAATAGACAGCCCGGTCAGCCCCAGCTAGGTTGACACCTTGTTAGCCTTGAACTTGGCTGATTAGTCGCTTTGTTAGTGGGGAAACTTAAGTTTATAGCCGGCATGCTAGTCTTTCTCTCAACTAGTGCGTCTCATTTATTTGGGCCCAGTTTCTGCTGTCTTTCCTCATGCTGCACTTCGGCTCTGTGAGCAGCCTCCTGGAAATCAGTGGGACTGCTTCTGGAGGAAGGTGCTGCTCTGCCAGAGTCAGGGTGGCGTCATGTCATATAATGAGTTCTTGCCCCAAGGGGTTCAAGTGACCTTTCAGTGGGCTTTGTTCTTTGATGGATGAAATAGCAAATTAATTGTTAAAGACCTATTTTCCTCCCCTCCAGAAACAAACAAACGCACAAAAATTAGGGGACAGTAATACTATGTCAGGTTTGCTACTTGCTTTCATATGTCACCGGCTCCTGTTGGAAATTGCCCTGTCACCCTCTCTTAGATGCCTTGTAATGTCCTTCACTCATCTCTCTTGCTTTATCTGCTTGATAATATCTTACCTGTCTTAACCACTTTGGCTGCAGCTGTTCTTTCCGGCTGTGTCTTCCTCTTTGGTGTCATTTTCTTTTGCACATACCTTCATTCTGAAATCTCTCCTGCACTCCCCTAGAGCTGATGTTTTATACATGCCTTGTGCCTCTTTTTTTTTTATCTATCCTTGATTACCTTTTGCACTTCTTCACTCATCTACATTGCCCTTTAATGTTTTAGTCTTGGCATATTTATTGCAATGTGGCATGCAGAACCCCTGGGCATACATAAATTTATCTTTCTGTTCCTTTCTGCATCCTCCACTTCTTTATTTCATTGGATTTCACCCAGCAGTACCCCATTATTCACTGACAGTCTGCTTTGCTAAAATATATAAAATATAGAATCCCTTTTTAAAATGTCACTGGCTTGACGCCCCAAACCATGCTGTGGAAAATTCAGTTTTATTGCATGAAAAAAATTCCCATTTTGCAAAAAGTTGCCATTTTTCCTTAAGTTTAATGAAAATAAACCCCAGTGAATTTCATTAAAACAAACTTGAAACTGCTTTGTGACACAATCTCTGCCCCGTTCAATAGTAGGCTTTTGTAGTGCATTGCATATTAGATCAGTTTGGTAACCAGACATTGATTGATTGATTAATTGAGCATCCCAACACACCACCTCTTTTCCCATAGACTTCGAGGCAAAGAGGCGCATTGTGATGATCTAGCTAGAGCTCCTGCAACCTGCAGAGCGTCTTTGTATTCTACCTGCAGTTCAATTATCTACCCTTTGAACTAGACCATATCTTTTGGAAAAGAATTGAAGTTTGACTTACACATTTCCAGGGCTGGAGAATCTACCACAATACTTGGTAAGCTAATAATCCTCAGTGTTAATGATCTGGACCTTCCTTGTAGTTAGAATTTGCTTAGCTTCAACTCACAGCCTGGGATTCCCGTTGTCCGAAATCACCATGCAGGTTTCAGAGTGGGGCTCCAATCATTCAGGTGATATGTGTCACATTCATTAAGCCCATTAATGTTAATGGAAATCTGAAGAAGCCTGGTTGGTAGCCTGTTTATAGAGTCAGGATCGTATTGGCATATTCCAATGTCTTTTGGAAAGAGCCTTCTCTTCTGCTTTGAAACTGCTCAAACACCAGTCTTGGAAAGAGGAGACTAACTCTCTCTTTGAGGTTCGTCGATGAACCCAGCCTCAGATGCCTAGGGAAATCTTTATAACCAGTCCCAGTCCCAGTGTCTACACCAGGGGTGGGCAATTATTTCAGGCGAAGGGCCGCTTACTGGGTTTTGGTAAGCCATTGAGAGCCGCACGACAGGAAGCCGGGGCAGATAAATATTAATTTTCTAAATTTTTAGGGCCTCCGTGGGCTGGATGGAACAGCCTGGCAGGCCGCATCTGGCCCACGGGCTGCATTTTGCCCACCCCAGTCTACACCATTCCCCATCTCACACTCTCATTCCCTCGCATGTTTTTCCGCATGACTTTAAGTGATATTGTGTGATAATTTTTTTCCACACACTCTTAGTACTTTACCTACACTGAAAGATAGTGAGGCAAATGTGAAATTATGCAATGTTTGTAAATATCCGGTTAGGAATATGATCTAACAAAATATAGGGAAAAAAACCATTTTAAAGATGTTTTCCATTCAAACGTAGCTCTTGAAATAGAGATGATGTGCTCTATTTTAATAAAAACCCTCACTAAAAGTCTTCTACTTAGATGAAAGTGGATAAAAGTAATTTAAAAGCAGGTGTAGAGAAAACAGCAGTTTAGTTTTAAAATTAATATCTGTATTGAGCTGCTGGAGAATTTTAAGTAAGCTTTGCTTCAGAAATCCCTGTGAAATCCTAAGCTTCATACCTACAATAATTGAAGGCATATTAAATTTACCCTTAGGACTATCTGTAGGAAACCCTTCTAATAAGATCTATATTTAACAGATAATAGTGCATTTACAATGGTCACAGCCTACCTAATAGAACTGTAATAGATACATTGTGCATTTGATCAATAAAATGAATAATAGCTTCCTTTTATTAACTATAATGGAACCAGGGTTCATTTTAGCTTGCATTATATGGTTGTCTACAACTCGCCAGACAAAAAAGCTCTGATATTTTTTCCAAACATTCTAATACCACCGCTTTATTAAATTTATTTAAAGCTACAAGCAAAAGACTACTATATTTCAAGTGTCTAATCTTTTCTCAGCATAATACACATTTTTACATGTGAATAGGCATTAAAACCCTCTTGACAAAGATAAGCCCAAGTCTGCTGGAAGGTAAGACAAATAACAACAAACTGTTTGGCAAACAAAGGTGTTTCTCTATGCCTTTCAAATTATAACTGTTTCTAAGTGCTATTAATAATGCTGTCAATCAGACACTGGGTTTATTTTCCAGGAAAAATAGTCAAAAGTAGTATTGCATTACTCTGAGATAACTCTGATAATCCAATCGCTGTGAAGTCTTATGTTAGCGCAAGAGTCGTTTAAGCACTCTTGGATTCTTTCCCTTGCTTTGCTAACAGTTTTTGCATGACCTTGGCCACATCCTCTTTCACTATTGCAAACTTTAAATACTGGTCAGTGGCTTAAATTCTGGATTTCACCTTCCTCCTTGCTGGCTTCTTGTGTTCCCCTTTGACACGTGAAGACTACCTGAGCTAGCTAGAAAGAAAAAGAAGCGCAAGAGCTGGGTGGAGGAAAGTAAATCCATTTACCAGAGGATTCCGACATGTCAGAATTGGGATTTTGTCCTGATTGGGAACAAGAGCCCAAACTTTCAAACTTCTCCACAATAGGGAATGAAGCCCTGGCTCTAAGGCAGCCCATGGGACTCCTTGTATCCCTAGCTCCAAGGTGATTCCAAGTGCAGAGGACCCTGGAGACCACAGGGTATGTAACTCCAAGGTAGTTTCCCTGGCTGGTTGCCCTGGATGCTGCAGCCGGTGGGCTCTGCACCTTTCATAGTTGTTAGGGACTGGAAGGGACCTTACAGATCATTGGGTCCAGCCCCCCTGCACTTGGGCAGGAAAGACCGCTGGGGTCAGATGACCCCAGCAAGATGGACATCAAGACACTTCTTGTAGATCGCCAGGATGGGTAACTGTACCACCTCTCGTGCCTGTTCCATACCCTTGGCACTCAACTTGTAAAGAAGTTTTCCTTTATGTCTAGCCTGAAACAATGTTCAATTAGTTCATGTCCTCCCCTGGGGGGGCCTTGGGGAACAGGTGCTCCCCCAGGCCCTGATGTATGCCCCTGATATACTTACAGGCTGCCACCAAGTCCCCTTTGAAAAAAACACTGGAGGATGCAGGTATCACTCCTACTACCTCTTGCATGCTAAACAAGTGCTCTACCATTTGAGCTAATTCCCCTTCCGAAGTGGGCTTGGCCAAGATTTGAACCCAGAGCCTCTCATGCCCAAAATGCAACTCGTGACCCAGGCAGGGACAGGCTTCAACCTCAAGCTGTCTATCCGGGAGAATGTCTCATAGCAGCAGATGGAAGACACCTGAGGAACCTAGGCTGATTAGCAGCCCTGAGTTGGGGAATTGGGTCACCCGGGGCTTTCAGGCTTTCATTTCCCCACTGGCTTGCAGATAGGCTGTGAAGAGGCTCTATGTCTGGGAGCCAGCTTCCCCATCAGTTCACCTGGGGCTGGTGAGAAGCTGGGTGGATGAGCTGGCAGGAACCCAGGAAGGCTTGTGATAGGGTTCAAAACCCTTCTGGGCTCCATCCAAACTTCCCCAAGCTAGACCTCTTTCACATTATGGTAGGCTCCTGACTTACGCGTATCTTGCGTTCCTGAGAAACCTCACGTAAATCGAATTTGCGCGACTCCAGGTGAATTTTCCCATAGGAAATAATAGAAAAGTGAGGAGTTGTGTTCCTTAGAACTCACACTTATGACACCAAAGATACCAAAATAAAACCTTTTTTCAACCAATACTGTATTTATTATGTTACAAAAACGTATTGTAAACATATGCTGCAACCACAATGGCGACACTGAGCCTGAGTGAGCCTCCAGAATCCTGCTTGGGAGCCCAAGCTGCGTGTAACTCCGTTTGACTCAGTCTGCGCCTCTCGCAAGGCAGTCACGTATATACGTGAATGATGCGTATCTTGGGGTGTATTTTTCTGCTAGGGTGTTAATATTGATTCACGTAAACACGAGACACGGATAAGTCGAATACACGTAAAAGGGGGGGTCTACTGTAGATGAATCAGCAAATCCCGACAAGATTTTCTAGAGAAAATTTAGTTCTGAGAAGCGCTGTCTCAGAGCCCCTACTCCATGGCTGAAAGGTTATTTGAAAGAGGGAGTCTGAAAGTGTAACGTTCAGATGCAGGTCTAGATGTTTCATACCCACACATTTTGGGATCTTTGAATGTGAGGAATTTGTTCTGGCCCCACAGAAATAATTACATTTCTTGGCTTGCATACAAAAAAGCCCTTACTCCTGAACATGAGCGCTGACACTGCTCTAGTGGTCTCACAGCCTAGTCCCAGCAAAGCCAGTACCACATGCAGGAGGCAGAGTTCACAAGTGGTAGTAAAGGGTTTGCCATCTCACCAATGGCTGCTTTAAATCTGAAGCGAGTTTAAATATTACCTGTAATAGAGGTGAAGCAAATGCTCGTTGCTTGGCCGCGTATTCCTTGGTGTTTCTAAAGAAATGAAATGTTCCTTTCAGACCACCGTTCCCAAAACTCTCGCACGGCTTGTGAAATCAGTTGGCAGGGCACAAGCTATTAAAGAATCTGAAGCTGCTGGAGATCTGCCAATAATAGTGTCAGGCCCATTCCTCTGCATGAGTGTCTCAACTGTTCTTTGCAGATTGTACAAGAATAAAGGTGGCCACATTTATACTCCCAGTTGTAATTTCCTGTAATTCCCTCAATCTGTGCTGGGTTTTAAAACCAGTTTAAGTAATTAATAGGAATCCCTCTGCCAAGAGATCTTGCTAAACCTAATGGAGAATAAAACTGGCCCTTAAACTTAACAGGAATGTCTTTGAGATTTTGCAGCTTAATTAACTTACAAGTTTCACAATCAGTTTAACTGATACAGTACCTGGCCTTTTACTCTGTCCTCACCCAGCCAGTTGGGACTGTGTCAGTCCATATCCCAGTTCTGCATTTTCAGTATTCAGGCAATGTCCTTTGCTGCTTGCAATGGAAGAAAGGTTACTTCCATAATTCAGAACATTTGCAATCTAAGAGGGAATACTATTATTAATGACAATAGTTACCAAAATTGTTCTGAGGAGGTGATGCTTATATCCATACTCCAGTTAAATTTGGACTAGTGTCTCCTATTCAGTTTTGAGGACACACAGAAGTTTGGGTTTGGCTTTGACAACTTCCTGAGTTGTTCTTATTAGACTGAGTCTTGAAGTGGTTTGAACCTAGTGAGATTTCTGCTTTCACAGGACAAAATCACATACGAATGAATGTAATTCTATTTAGGACTCTTGGAGAATATGGGTATAGACAGGTTGTATTGGTATGAAGTGCTGTTATCAATATCAACTCGTTTCAGTGTCAACCATAGCGAGGCTACTGTTATGTCTGTATACTCCTGGAGTGATAAAAGTGTAGCAGAACTGTTGTAACTTTAACATGCTGACCTCAGAGTAGCTGTTCTTATACAACAAAACATAAACAGGTGACTCAAACGTGAAATTGTGGAAATAGAAGTTATCTACAGACTACATTGTGTCGGTGTGGGCTAAATAGGGACTATTGATTCTTATCCCATTGCCTGGATTAGCTTTTGTAAAACCCTTGGGCTCCTATAGCTGTGCAGGGAGACGGCTCCAATGCACTGGAAATCCAGCGTGTCAGAGCAGACTCGGTTAATTGAGTCTGTTGGAACACGGAAATGAACGCACTCCAGCAGACTCTAGCATCACGGGTATCAGTGTCCACATGCTGAAAAATGGTGGGGGGGCACTTTGAACTAAAGCTTGTTCAATGAGCTTCAGTTCAAGGCCCCTTGCTGCCATTTTTCAGCATGGAGGATGCTGATATATGTGATGCTCAGGTGCTTTTAATTAGCATGGCTTGCCCCATCCTTCTACTGCCTATGGTGCTAAGTCTGTATAATGATATAGGCGTCCGTGTGAACTTTTTGAGTTTGACAGAATTTGTCATTGAGGAGTACAGGGTGGTTTTTCAGTGTTTTATATCATTAAAAAGAAAAATCAACATTTTGTGCCTTTCTCTGCCTTTTGTGACTCCCTCTCTGGGGTTGCAACCCACTGATTGAAAATCTCTGCTATAGGCCAGCTTCAAAAGACATGAAAATTGATACTCAGGCCAGGCAGAACTCAAGACAACAAGCAAGTTAATAAGCGAGGAAACAAACCCAAATCCTTTCACCATAGAAAACAATCCAGCAATAATGGGATTTATTTAAATCCACAATCAATAATAGAAAAAAATTTACAAAAAACCAAGTAGCATCCAGTTTTTCACGCCGGGGACATGAAGCTACTTGTTTTACCCTACAACTCACCTGACAATTTCATCTCCCAGTGGACAGAAGATTTCCCACACCATTTCACTCTTAATTTTCCAGAGTATTGGATCACTGCTGCTGCTTTCTTAGGAAATCAGACACTAGCAGTTTCGCGCACTGTGCAAAGCATCATCATACAGGTGTTAATATGCTGCCATGCACTGCTTGACATAAGTTCCATTATCTATTCTAGTGAAACCAGGAAAAGGAGTGCAGCTGCATTTATTGGGCCTGCATGTACAGGCACACAATAGCAATGAAAACATAAATAAAATGCAAGGCATCAAAAAGAAAAATTTAAAACAAACTGAACAAACAAAACTAAAACATTTTCCCAGGATTCCTAACAGCCTCTTAGATCGTAATTAACACTAGAAGGTATAAAGATATACCTCACTTCATTTCTAATTCTGGGGTTTATTTAAATCTTAGTCTATGGTGAGCTGAGAATATCCTGTAAGGCGTTAGCGTCCTGTCCCATGTGGGTGTGTACAGAAGTGCAGGCATTTTGTCGGGGTGGCGTTCTAGCTCAAGGCGCTTTACACAAAGCACCATGAGGTAGAGAGCCAGTGAATGCAGCAGGCATTCACCTGTTGTATGGGGATGGGCTTGAAGCCTGTCTGCAGTGGCCCAGGCCAGCAGGTAAAGGCACGCCAGCACCCTCCCGCCCACGGTGCCAGACCACCCCTCCCCACAGCCCTGCCCCCCTGCCGGCTGGCAACTGTCAGCAGTGGCTAGGAGGGGGAGGGATGGAGCCCACTGCTGTGTGGCCTCCTCCAGCTACCCATGCTGGGGTCTTGGGTAAAGCTAGGCCAGCCCCACATGGTGGGGCGGGGGTGTCCCTCCACCCTACTCCTCATGTAAGCATCTTAACAGCAGCAGAGGCTGCTGCACCTGGAGTTGGGGTAGGGGAGGGGAAATAGAGCCTCATGGGCCCAGCCTAGGTACCCCTGCTGAGGTCTTGTGGGGAGCTGGCCTGGGTCTGTGATGTAGAGGGGGTCTTCTCCCCTCCCGCCCCAGCCTGGGTGCAGCAGCCCCTGCCACTGTCAAGATGCTTGCATAGGGGTGGAGTTTGGGGAAGGGACCCTCCAGACTACATGAGCCCCACAAGACCCCAGCATGGATATCTGGGGGTGAGGCCCATGAGGTGGGGGGGGAAATCTGTTTTACTGCTGCCCCCACATGAGCATCTTGACAGTGGCAGAGGCTGCTGTGTCTGGAGTTGGGGTAAGGGGGAAATGGAGGCCCCCTATCTCACAGGCCTGGCCTGGCTCCCCACAAAACCCCAGCAGGGGTAGCCAGGCTGGGCCCATGAGGTTGGGGGAGGCTCTGATTCCCTCTCCCTTGTCCCAGCTCCAGGCACAGCAGCCACAGAGCTATCATTTTAAAGAGCCTTGGGTGGGAGAAGGAACAGAGCCCCCTGCCACATGGGCTGGGGCTGGCTTGGCCTAGCTACTCGTGTGGGTCTTGTGGGGAGCCGCGCTGGGTCTGTGAGGTGGGGGGCTCTGTTTCCCCCCTGCCCCCCAGCTCCAGGTGTGGCAGCCATGAGCCT
This sequence comes from Crocodylus porosus, assembly GCF_001723895.1. Taxonomy (NCBI): domain Eukaryota; kingdom Metazoa; phylum Chordata; order Crocodylia; family Crocodylidae; genus Crocodylus; species Crocodylus porosus. The sequence goes on along the minus strand of NW_017728915.1, from coordinate 33,112,663 downwards.
GGCACTGTGAGGACACTCACATGAGGGGGAGTGCAAAGGGATCCCCCCCACCACATGGGTCCAGCACGGCTCTCTCCAAGACCCCAGTCTAGGCGAGAGCATGGAGGCGGGGCACACGTGGCAGGAAGGACTTGTGGCAAGGGTGGCTCTCTTCCTCCCCTCCTGGCTGTGCTGGAAGGAGATGAGGTTTTCTGTCTCTTCCAACAGTGCTGCAAAGCTGCATGGGATGTGGGTGGAATCACCAAAAGTTAACCAAAGTGCTCTGCCTTAGAGTGCCTCTGTCTGATACTACATCAGACAAGGGTTAAATTTTCATGCGATCAGCCATTTTAAAGGCACTCCACAGCCATGAACATGTGTTAGGTTATGGCTATAGAGGCCATGAAAAATGCCTCATTGTGTGAAAAATGTAACTTTTGTATACACCCATAGGCTGTAGGGTGTGAACACCTCACAAGCATTTTATTGAATGTGTTCACTCACACACCAACTATATGGAGCAGAGAACTGCAATTATCTGCATTTTACAAATGAGAAATTGAAGCACAGGAAGACTTGACTTAATAGAAAGATTTCCATTGACTTCTGTGAGCTTTGGACCAGGCCCTGCATGACGCACTCTGAGTTTCACAGGAAGTCCATGGCTGAGACATTTCCTGAGTTTCAGCTCTTACACTAAGCTCTGGGATGTCCTTCTTCTTCTCTATTGTCAGCTCATAGTGAGGTCAGCCAGAAATTTGACTGGTAAAATTAAAAGCTGTATCACTTCATGTTCCTGAAAGAGGTTCACGAAGCATTATTTTAAAAATAAAAAAGGACTATCCCGCTGAAATCCAGACGTGATCTTTTTACATGAGTGATTCTAGTGACTTTAATAGACTTTTCATGTAATTCCCTGAGTACATATTACTGGGCATGTCTACACGTGCACATTGAATGCGCATTAGCCCAATTTAAGGCACATTGAGGGCACACGTCTACATGTGCATGCCCTTAATGTGCCTTAAAATGGAGATTTCAGGCTATTTGAGCCTAAATTTGATACCTGCATAAAGCAGGTATCAAATTTATGTGCAAATAGCTAAGTCACATTAGCAAATGTGTAGACACACTAATGCACATTAACACAGTATGTGTCCATTGACTTGGAACTAATTTTAGCCCCAAGTTGGTCTGCACAACTGCATAAATGTGCATTAGCACATGCACATATACACATATACTCTAATCAACTTCATGTGCATTAGGCTAATGTGCATTAAGTTTAGGTGCACATAAAAGCATGAGTAGACACCCCAAATGAGTATTAATTTTAGGGCTGTGCAAAGCTTCAGTCTCTGATTTGATTCAGTGGAGATTCAGCCTGATTTGGTGGCTGAATCTCCGAATCCAAATCAAATCAGGAAACACATTAATCTCTCTGAATCGAATTGGAAACCTCCGAATTGATTCAGAGAGATTTGGAAAGATTCCACGATTCAGACATAGACACAGCTTTAAATGTTTTTTCTACACACCTTTAGGTACCAGGTGGCTTATAAACGCTGAGGTGTTTGGGCAGACGGAGCATCTCACAGGAGCTCGGGGAGCTCTCCACTGTGCCTGGCAGCAGACCCAGAAGTGGAGCAGAAGCACTTCTGGTCCCCAGGTCTCACAGGGAGAGCGGTGGGGGGGGGGAGGGCCTGCCTTAGCAACTAGTGTTTCTTGGGTTTGAGGGGGCACCCAGGGTGCCATGTGCTCAGTGGCAGACCTGGAAGTGGACTGGGAATACTTCTGATCCACTTCTACGTCGCTGCTGGGGGGCCCCCCCTGCTCCTGTGGGACACTCTATTCACTCCCGCATTGCAGCATTCATGACCTGCGCCTGGTACCTGGGTATGTAGAAAGAACATTTGAAGCCGTGTCTATGGCTGAATTGCTGATTCTTTGAATCAGCATCAAATCTTCAGATTCAGATTCAGCCAAATCAAATCGGGACAGTGATCCTAATCAACAAAATCAATCACTGTCCCTGATTCAGGCCAAATCCAAATTGAATACGGCCCATTTTGCACACCCGTATTAATTTCTATAATACTAGAATAAAAAAATATCCTATCCACCTTTTAGATTTATTGTTTTGGTTTAGTAATCAATTTTTGATTAGCACTTTGAATGTGTAGAGTAGGGTCAAATACTAGTTATTATGTATTTTTGAAAATTACTTCCAGAGGCTGAGAAATTCTCCGTTGAGTCACATATGCATGTCTCACTTGCCTATTGATCACCTCATCTGTTCTGTGAACATGTTCATACTTGCTCTGGCTCAAAGCTTCTTTTATTAAATATCATTCACATGTGGGATTTTGTGGGATGAGATATGATCAAAACACTATATTGAACCCAGATTACTATATTGTCCAAATATTTGCCTCAGGTACAGTATGGGTAAAACACTTCAAAACACTGGTTGAAAATTATGCTTATCTGATATCAGTGGTTGTTTTGCTTTCGAGCAGCACCTTCTTTGGCTTTCCAATTAAATTATTTGCCAGCACCTCCTCTGCTTTTTGTACAGTCCTTCCGTAGTTGGGGTCCTGGGTATGACCATAAACTGCATCTGACTGGAGGGCCTGGTGGCAACGTGGTGGGGCTACTCATGGTGGGGCAGCTCCTATAAGATAGCACAACGTTACAACTTCCAGAGTAGGGTGATTATAGGGCATCTCATAATCCTAGCCCCCACTGCCTTGTGGGTACTCCTTGGTTGGAGAAAGGCTAAAGGACATCATCTTGACAGAAGCATGGCCTTGCTGTGGCATTATTAGGCAGTCAGGAGCAATTTTTATCTGTTGCTCTCTGGCAGGAGCTATAACCGCTGAGGCACTGACTGTCTGGACTCAGCGTGGCCTTTGGATTCTGTCTCAATGGTCTAAAGGGAGGACGGTAGGTCTTGGGCAGCCTCCGGTTCTCCATAGTCTTGCCTAGGCATACGCGTTGAAGGTCTTGGTGACTCGACCATGATCCAGAGGATGGACAGTTACCTACTTCCATAGCTGATATGGAATGGGAGGGAGGGGTAAAGGTTCCTTTCTTCATTGTCTCACCCCCTTGCCCCCCATCATCATCAATTACCAAGGCAATTCTTTTGCAAATAAGAATACCAAAGAGAGTCGATTTGGGAAAGCCTTTTAGGTCACCTCTTAGAGGTCCCTCACATTTTTTCATACTGCGCACCACTTCTTGACAGAACATCTTGTGTTTGAACCACTGTCCTTCACACTCAACCGTAGAACATACCTGCAAGGGGGAGCGATTATGTTCCCTGTGTCTGCAAAGTCTGTGTACTGGGGTTTGATCCTGAGTGGCAGATATGGCTCCACGTTTACAGTAGATCTGCACTGGCACCTATTTTGCAGTTGATGGTAGCTTAGTGGTACCCATCAGGTGAACAGCAGTGTGCTCCGGGGTAAGGAGGTGAGTGCTTGTGAGAACAAGCTGAACATCTGGTGAATAGCTTGCCACAGCTTTGCTGACCTTTCTCTTATTTCTGCTCACTTCCAGTATACTCAATATGATATTCAGTAAGGTGCAATACTGTAAATCTACATGAAGGACAGGTACCTTACTACCATTTCTTCACAGCTAATTATGTCAGCCATTTGGAGAAGGATCTCCATAATCTGTTTTGTACATAGGTCTTAGTAATTAGGCCATAGATTTGGTAGGCATTTTCCTCTGCCTTTCCTTTTGAGTCTGGTGCTGTTAATAAGTCCTGTAATCATATTAATGCTTCTAGATAAATACATTCTGATCTAGCAAAAAGAGGAACGCGCTGGTACGTGCTTAGCAGTAGGCGACCAGACCCCAAAGTATGCCGTCTGCATGCCACAGTAACACATGGCTGTGTCAAGAGTCACAGATTTCATTTTGCTGTAATAATACTAACTTACATTACTTTGTGTGAGATAAGAAAGACGGATTGTGATATTTTATTACACTGTCAATCAGCCAGTAACCTAGCTATCCTCCCTGCAATAAGTGTCCACAGCAGTAATGAAAAAAAACCAAAACCCCCAAACCCCAACACAAAACAGAAAGCCACACAGTTTTTGAAGGTGTTTATCATAAAATGCATAGAGCTTGTTGACACCTTCAAATAAAATAGAAAACACACGCCGAATCAGTTATATTGTGAAGTATAAAAAGCAGGCGGACTTTATGAATATATATAAGATACTGGGCATGCTGCAGGTTTTCTAAAAATGAAGAGAGATTAAAACAATATGAAATAGGTGGCAATTGAAAACATTCCTTTCATACCAAGAAGTTTTTATTGTAGGAACACAATTAGTCGCAGCTTCCCACAGTTGCAGACACTGACTATCGGGCTAATAAAAGGCATTGCAGTGAAAGGCTGAGCAGCCAAAGAATACAGATAAATTGCAGACGCTGACAGAAGGACTGTATTTTTAATTTTCCAAATGTTTCTCCCTTGCAAAATTCCCTTGCGTTACCTTGTTTTGTTTACAAGCAATTCTGGGGGCGGGGGAAGGTGGCACATGGCAAGCATGGGCAATTAGTTTACATATTCATTTCAATCATAATCCATTCAGAGTGATAAAAATGAAATCAAATGCAATTTGTCATCTAAAACATTGCAGCAAGAGCTTTTTAAACATTACAGCTGCAATCGTATCTGACATAATCCCGTACAATTAGACAAGCCTTTATTTTTTTAAAACATACTGCCAGTTTACAATTAAACTTCCATTCATTGTTCAGAAAATATGGTAAGTGATTCTGGTTATTGCCACGGTCCTAGGTAAGCAATAATTGCCAGCTTACATGTACGTTTTTTGTTCTTCGCCTCTCAGCTGTCCCAAAGCTGGGCCATGGAAAAGTTGTTTGATTAACGTTGACAATATGTAAGGAAGAATACTACCATAGTTAAGAAGATATGCTCAGTAGTTTCATTTAATGGCCTTCAGACAGAAGCCAACTAACTTTTCCTGCTGTCGTCTTAATGTTATAGTGATGTATTTTAAAATGAACACTTTTTTTGAATAGCGATTGAGTAGTATTTCCAGTACACGAGCATTTATGTTTTGTGCTCAGTATATTTCTGTTTTCATAGATTTCATAGACATTTGGGCTGGAAGGGACCTCGGAAGATCATCGAGTCCAGGCCCTTTTAGAGATCCTAAACCCATATGTACGTTGCGATCTCCTAATGCATGCTGGGTGAATAGTACTTTTAAATCTGATTTAAACTGTAACTGCTTAGTTATTGATTTGTGTTATATACAAAATAGCAATTGTGAATGGATCCCAATAGCCCAACACTGCAGCGCATCTGTAGCACATTTTTGAGGAAGTTGCTGCCAGTCCAGCTTCTGGTTTGTTCACAGAAGCTGATCTCTTCCATGTGTTTAATTACCATTATATTCTAAACTGTGTTGCAAAAAGGAATAGCTCATTGTTTGCATTTCTGGAAAATACTGCTGTGTTATCAACTTTGACACAGCAAGTCTAAGTACACTGGGTTTGCTCCAAAGTCTTCCAAGTCAGTAGGAAAGACTCCCATGAATTTAAGTGGGCTTTGAATCAGGCTCTAAACATGGTATCTTATAAACAAACCATCTGCTTTTCGTATTTGCACTTTACAATACTAGCTGAGAGGTTTGCTTGGTTGCTTGTTGCAACTTCCTGATTCTCTCTTAAAGTAACCTTTTCTTATTTTTAGGTGTGATTGAATCATGGTATAATCCCTAATTTTATATAGCAGTTGGAGAATTCCTTTTCAAGATTTTGAGATTTATCTTTACCACATCAGAACAAAACTCCAAACTTTTTTTCATAAAGAAATTATTTTTGGTTGGGGAAGGACTTCCTTTGGACTGATCCAAGCGTGTTGATTCGTCAGATTTTGTACTGTATTTGCCATGGGTATCTTGCCACTTTAAGAGAAATAGGTCAAGTTTACCTAGTAAGTAGGTGTCTCCCATCTGGGCCTTATGGGTAGGGACTGAAATTACACACAAACCAGTATAAGTGATTGGAAACTGGTTCAAATGTGTAACACACCAGAAGTTCAGTGCACATAAACCACTTTCAAAATGGCCAAAACTGGTCCAAGATAAACTGGGATGGATGTAGTATTAGACTGAAGTGATTTAGATCAAATTGGTTTATTGAACTTCTGTCCCAGATCCCTGTCAGATTCAAATTTATTCAGTCCCCCAGCATCCCATGATGCTTTTCACCTCCCCTGCAACCCTCTTCCCCCCCCCACTTGCAGGGTGGGCGGGTTAGCCTTGGGCCAAGGTGTCTGCTCCAGCTGAGCAGGGAGGCGTGCTGTAATGTCCTCCCTCACTGCCCACGTCTCCTCCGGCTTCTGGCCTGGGCCACTGCAGGCATGTGTCTGCATTTCCGGAATCAAAAGTGAATCACTCGCTTATTGGTTCAATCTGCTCAGCTGAGACTAACCTGCGAAGACTGAATCGATTCAGCCTCGGGCTTTTTGACTGTCTGTACTTCACCTAGGTGGATTATCTGAACCTAGAAGAGGAGAGAGTAGGAGGACCTGCAGACATGGGGAAGCTCTGCAGGCCCTCTCAGAGCATCAGGAAGGCAAACAACCTAGGGCAAAGGTTTGTAATATGTTGCCTTAGGAGATCAAAAAGTTGTGAGTCAGACCATCAAAACCTTGAGTGCATCTAAAAGGTCATACCTTAAGTTTTCATCTTTCTGTTGAGTTTTGAACTCCCTTTGCTTACACTATGTGTGTGTGTGAGACTATTAGTATTGCCATTCAGAAAGGGCTAATATGTAGATTTATATATTCATAGATTAAAGAGCTAGAGGAAAAGAACATAAAGAACATATACCTGTTCTTTCTGGATCCTGGATAAGCATTTAATTACTTTCTGATGACATGATCATATTTTCCTTTTTTATTAAAATAAAAGAATTTGGGAATATAAAATGTTCTAAGTTTTTTTTTTTTTAGCAATTAGTAGTATGAAACAAATGATGTTTCAAATGTTTTGGTGGATGTTATATGTTGTAATCCAGATAAAGCATCTTGATTTAGTCCAGTCAAGGGTTGTTTTTTTTTTTTTACTCAGTGGGATAAACTGTTTCCTTAAGGTTCTTGGAATGGAAGAATGGCACAAAAGGAAAGCATAAATGTAGTAAGTGGCATAAGCCATCCAAAAGCAGGAATTGTCTGTGATCTGACTGGAGATGCAGCTGGTGAGGTCACAGTCCCATAAGATTTCATCATAAAATAAAATAAAGAAACTGGGTCAAATTCTTGGCTCATATAAATTGATTCAGTTTCTTTGAAGTCACTAGAGTAATGCTTTGTACCATCAGAGAATTTGACCTTTTATACATAGAATACTGTGACACAAGTATATTTTTGCTGCATATGCATTGCTTTCATGCCTCCTGAATCTGGGGGGGCACCCGCAGAAGCCACCGATGGCGGCCGCCTTGTCAGGGGGACCACCAGCCCTACCGACTGCATCAGTGTTGGCTGTCAGTGGGGGCACTGGCTGCATCAGGGGGGCATGTGCACCCCGTGCACCTCCTACCAGTCGCCTATGCTTTCATATACAAAATTTCATGCATAAACATGGCTGTTACCTGAATTTAGATTATATGTTGATTATAATATTTCAGCTATGAAACACATAGCCATTATGAAGCTCTCCCATGTGTGATATTTCTTGAATGCAAAGAAAAAAATGGCAAGTTTTTATTGGGGGAACCTTCCTGTTGGAAGCTGGCATGTGTAATACATTGTTGTAGAGGTGCTTCATCATGTTTTCTTTTGTTTCTTTGGCTTTTCATAATCATTTCTTTAAGATAGGCATCTGCTTCCGATTACACATAATAAATTGAATTTCAGGATGATGACCCTTGACCTTTTAAAGACAATCTTTCTCCATTTTGCATACATCTATTTTTGTTGTTAATGTCACAGTGAAAAATCCTGGGGAAGAGGCATTTTGGATGAATCGTTTTAGGATAGTACAACCTCATAATAAACAAGCACCCTAGGGACCAGGGTGTGGGCGAGGGAAGACTTCATTAAAAGAAGGTATTTATTATAATAGGATTAATCAATTTGCTGCATCTTAATAATGAAAAAAATGGTTTCTGCTGTTGGGATGATAAAAAATGCTATGAACAAAGTTTGTTATAGTGAGGTTTGTTATAGTGAGAACTGTATTTATTTTTATCAGTGTCATGGTAGTGCCCAAGTGCTTCAACTAAGGCTCATAAGTGTTGGCCCAGAGAATCCACAATTTAAATAGGGTCAGGATGGTTGACAGGGAGGGTTATTATCCCCATGTTACAGAAAAGAACTGAGGAACAAAGAAATTAAGTGAGTGTCTCAGGGTCACACACAGTGCTTGAAAATAAACCAAGATCTCCTGAATCACAGGTCAGGGCTTGAATGGAACCCTTCCTTGATCGTAATTCATAATTAAGCAGGGAAACAGCAAGGTGAAAATCCAGTAGAAAAGGAATAGTTCTCTTTCCACCAGTGATTACCAAAGGGCAAATTTGGTAATGATAGTAGAGAAGAGATGACAAAATAAGAATACCAGGAGATGGTGGTTGAATGTTGAACACATCCAAATGCCTACAGTGTTATAGCTTTGTTCTGCAGATATTTTTCATGTGTAACATTTGTGGAATTATGTACTTTGTATGTATGGACTTGGGACAGCAAGTAATGAAAGTAAACACCTTTTTTCCACTGATATATTTTTCAGTTTTTACTAGTGTCATTATTTTACCATCTAGGTCAGGAGTGTCTAACATCCCCATGGGCCACATGAGTGGCACAGGACGATCCACGGGTGGTTTTCTATCCTCCTCTCCCACCATGCTTGATACAACACAGGTGGCACCTGCCTGGGCTGGTCTGGGAAGCTGGCCAAAGACAGCAGTGTGGGTGGCACAGCTTGGGACTGGCCCCAATGAATGCCCCAGGCAGCGCATGTCCCAGGTACTGTGTGTGGGATGCTGTGACACAGCAAAAGGAGCAGGACTAGAGGCTGGATTATGGGCCCTGTGGGCTGGATGTGGCCTGTGGGGCTTCTGTTTGACACATCTGATTTAGGCATGGTGATGGAGGCCAGTAAGAGCTATTTAGTAGGCCTGTGTGGAGTTATCTAATAGGCCAGTTCTCTTTGGATTTGGATTTGGCCGATTCAGGGGGCAGTGATTCGATTTGGTGATTTGAATCACTGTTCCAAATTAATTCAGCTGAATCTAATTCAAAGATTCAGCCACCGCCAAATTGGCTGAATCTCTGAATTGGCCCCATCCCCTGCCCGCTCTAAATGGCTGCCCCATCTGCTGTCCCAGCTCCTGGCTCTGAATAACCAAAAAAATAAAGCCCCCATTCACCAGCTGCTGCCAGGTGGGGGTCGATTCCTGCCGCCCCCCACTGCCCCATAACCTGTAGGGGGGCTCTGTCATGATCCCCCTG